>NW_006292095.1:1688451-1714223 GCF_000327345.1 Myotis davidii | reverse complement strand
GAAATTCTTGTGTATTCACAATTAGTTTTCCTCAGGACAAATTTCTAGAAATGGAAGTAACAGATCAAAGGTTATACATGTTTTAAAGGTTTTTGATGTGTAGCAACAAAATACTCAATAGAAAAGTTATATAAACATTGTCTCCACCAGGAGCATACAAAGCTATCCCATTCACCACACCCTTGCCAACACTGGCTGTTGTCATTTTTCTACCTTTCTGGAAGTAGTAAAAACAATGAACTTTTTCAAAAACAGGTATTTTTTATCATGAGAACACTTACTTATAAGAATAAGATGTAGCCTTTGAAATCTGTTTCAGAGCCTTTGTGTGTGATGGCAGTCCAGTCAAGCCTTAGACACCAGATGTTGGAAATGCAAAGATGCATGAGGTGAAGGCCCTGCTCTTTTGGAGTCCTGTGAAATGACAAAATATGCCCTCCTGTGGTGGCTTATTTTAAAACAAGTAATGCTTGTTGGTTTGCACAGGTTCTGAATATTGAGGAATTATCTGTTAACTAATTTATAGTTACAACTTATTCTGTAACCAATATGAAAAAAATTTTAAGTATCTGTACAGCTGTAGTGTCCCTAACTAACCAAAGAATGACTACATTTCTTCAGTTCAAATGTTGACCTTTTCTAGTATTTATGACAAAATCAGTTAAAATCCATTAGGAATGGAAGAACAAGTGCTCTTTGAAAATATATTCCTAATGGCTCATCATCTTCCTAGTAAGGCTATTGTCTGCAGAATCAGATTCCTAGAACTCCCCTCTTTGGTGCTGGAAGGCCAGGTGACCACTTTCTAATGGATTTCTCAGCCCAATAAGAAGCTGTGCAGTGGACTAGTGTGTGAGAAGCGCCTGTCTCATCTGCTTTGTAAAGCCACAAACAAATCTTAAAATTTCACTCTCTCATTTCAGATGGCAGGTAGATGGTAATTTCAGGACAAATGTAATTTCAGCTTTATAATTTGATTATAAAGCTATTTTGCAATACATTTAGGACCTAAGCAATAAGCATTTTATTTACTATGTCCTTCTATTTTTATAATTTCCCATTGACAGACTAGTATTCTATTAGAGAGTGGTTCTCAACCTTCCTAATGCTGCAACCCTTTAATACAGTTCCTCATGTTGTGGTGATCCCTAATTTCATTGTTACATAATTAAAGCGTAGTGATTAATCACAAAAACAATATGTAATTATATATGTGTTTTCCGATGGTCTTAGGTGACCCCTGTGAAAGGGTCATTCAACCCCCAAAGGGGTCGCGACCCACAGGTTGAGAACCACTGTATTAGAGGGTCATCCCACTTGAATGTAATGAAGAGTCTTGGTGCACCTGACTTACAACATTCAGTTTCAGCCAGAGCTGTAAGCCACCAGCCTCGGCCATCTCCCAGCTCTTCCAGGTTTCCCATGAGCCAGTTCACCCTTACTAATGAGAAGTGTTCACGGGAATACTTTGTATTTAAATTTCTTAGGTGTTTTTGGAAAGGAAAGATTCAGACATTCAGAAGAACACCAGACTTTGGATTTGAGTTCCCAGTTCTGCCATTCTGTAGTTGTATGACCTTGGGCAAATCACCTGATCTTTATTTCCTTACCACTGAATGGGAGTCTAAAAACAGTGTTTGCCACATGCGGTTATCATGGCAAAGGAAGTGTGTGTTCAGTGTCAAAGTACTTGCTTAGCTATGAAGCATTATTCAAATGATTACCTTTGTCACCAAGAAGATTTGAAACTGGTTGGACTTTACTTTTTTTTCTTTTATTTTTTAAATATATTTTTATTGATTTTAGAGAGGAAGGGAGAGGGAGAGAGAGATAGAAACATCAATGATGAGAGAGAATCATTGATCGGCTGCCTCCTGCACGCCCCCAACTGGGGATTGAGCCCACAACCAGGGCATGTCCCCTTGATCGGAATTGAACCCGGGACCCTTTAGTCCACAGGCCAACGCTCTACCACTGAGCCAAACCAGCTAGGGCTAATTTCTTTTCCTTTAAATACTATTTCAGGTGCATTGATAAGTTCTCTAAATTGGGGAAATGTAAAAGTTCATTTACCCTTACAAATAATTTTTAGCCATGTACCTTTAGAAGGAAGTGCATGTGTTGTGCATATTTCCTGTAAATGAGATATGTGCATAGTCATGGTTTGGAAGTCCCAGTTTTATCCTCCATCAAAATATGGGAGTTTTGAATTAGAGAAAATGATAAGGACAGGCCAAGGATGAAATGAGTCAGCAGCTCCATCTGCAGACCTCTGGGCACAGGAGGGTTAATGACTCTACTCATTTAGGCAGTACCATCATTCTTATTAGTGAATGCTCACAGGAGCCTCCCTACCAGGATACACATGCACTGACCGTTACCTGAAGAGATTAAATAGTGACCTGGGGGGTATCCTGCACAGTTGTAAAGTGACATGTTACAAGTGTCCAGTGGCTCTTGACCACGAAGTGAGTTAAGGGCTGTAAGTAACAAGAATGCACGCCTGCAGGCATTCCAAAGTCCGGCAGAAGAGTGAGATGGACATCGTCGTTTTTGAAGACTTGAATGGAGCGGTGAAGTTTTCGAGCTCTTTACCCTACCCCAATAATCTTAACAGGTAAGGTACAGTGGCATTTTTCTTCAACACATTTTTTCCCCTTTTTTTGAAATAGATGCCTGAGGTGACAGCTGATAGCTTTTAAATAGGTTATCAGGATATCAACCTATGATAAAAACTGGACATAATCCATTTTAGTCTTAAACTTAGGTGGATTCCCAGCCCAAGCCCCATCTAGAAATCTTTTCTAAATTCACATAGCAATTTATATGTACCTTTGATTACGATTAGTAGCTTCAACCTTGTGTTACATTATGTTTTGCATTGAGTTGATCTCCTACTCACCTGTAAGCCTTTTAAGGGTTGGGAATATTTCTCCTTGCATTGCTTATGTAACCGAGTACTGTGTAATAGCCAACAAATAAACATTTATAGTTTGAACAGCATTGCAATCTGGTCTTAGAGTCAGAATACGAACAGTTAAACAATAATATCAGAATTGGGGAATGGTACAAAAGAAAGCCAGAAGGCAGTCACATTATCCATGAATAGCATGGATAACAATTACCGTGAGTATATAGAGGATGGGGAGATGTATTGTGTGCAGGAGAGCTATGTGGAATGACTTTGGCTGAGCTAGAACTTGGTGGAAGGACCTGGAAAGATGTGCAGGACATGGATGGATAAAGAGGAAGGAAGTTCAAAGGGGAAAAATTGGGGGGAGCAAAGGCACGTTTAGGGAATCAGTCAGTAGCAGTACTTACTGGCTTCGTGAAGGCCTTTTGTGGGGGTGGTGAGAGGTCAGGGGAGACCTTACAGGAGGCAGGTTGGGAGGGCCTGCAGTGCCAAGGGGAGAAGTGACCTGTGTCGTATGGACCTTTGACGAGGTGATTAACCACATAACTCCAGCAGCAGGGGTTCCAGGTTGAGTGTGGGGATCACCCGGAGGTCAGGCACGCCTATAAGTGCATTTACAAAGCTTAGATCA
The DNA here is from genome assembly GCF_000327345.1 of Myotis davidii. Taxonomy (NCBI): domain Eukaryota; kingdom Metazoa; phylum Chordata; class Mammalia; order Chiroptera; family Vespertilionidae; genus Myotis; species Myotis davidii. Next base: position 1,710,678 of record NW_006292095.1, on the reverse strand, counting down.
TTCTCACAGAGCCAGTTGGACATCAGCCTATTGACCCATCTGCTGAGAAATCCCTAGTTTTGAGGGTTGTTTTTTTTTTTTTTAACAGACCAGGAGAGGGGATAAGCACCTGAATAATTAAGTTGGTTGGAAATGTTTACTTTTTCTCTCAGATTAATTCATTTTAAGTGATTATTTTATTGGCTGCCATCCGTGTGTGTAACGGTGAAATGGATGTGTGTGCTTTTTAATCCCACGTGAAGGCCCCCTGAAATTTGCATTAGAGGCGTCCCTCCTACATTGTGCTCCTCTTCTTCTCAGCATCCTGTTGCAGCGACTGGAGAAGTGGCTGCAGCTGATGCTGATGTGGCACCCCCGGCAAAGGGGCACTGACCCCGCGTACGGGCCCAACGGCTGCTTCAAGGCCCTGGATGACATCTTAAACTTAAAGGTGAGTGTGGAGGCAACAGGTCAGGTCCCCATGGGACACAGCAGTTGTTATGAGAAAGAAATACTCATTAAAAACCAGGTCGTGGGCCGCCTGACCATTGGGGAAATTTAGGCTGCTGTGAGAATCTCTCTCTACATAAATAAGAGGGTAGAACCCGTGCTGACTGACATAGGTCATAAAGTTGTAGCTATGGACAAACACGAATATTACAGACTAGAGTATATGTACCAGGGCCCTCAGCTAGGCCCTTGCTTTGTGTGGCTGGGAAGTGTTGGGACTAGCAAAGGATCCAGAGATGGGCATTTCTGTAAAGTTGGGATTTTTCAATAACATCTGGGTTGTGTTGCAGCTGGTTCATATCTTGAACATGGTCACAGGCACCATTCACACCTATCCAGTGTCAGAAGACGAGAGTCTGCAGAGCTTGAAGGCCAGAATTCGGCAGGACACGGGAATCCCTGAGGAGGACCAGGAGCTGCTGCAAGAAGCGGGCCTGGCGTTGATCACTGACAAGCCTGCTACTCAGTGTATTTCAGACGGGAAGGTGAGCCCTGGGCTTCTTGCAGCATTCCCTGTTTTACCCTGACATTGCCTGCAAGGAAAATAATCATGCATTCAGATTTCAGCTCTACTTAGTCAGTTCTGCTCATCACACAGATACCTGCCTGTTTTTTAAAAGTTGGAATGAGAGATCCCCTGTGTGTCCTATAGGAGACACCAGTCACTCCACACCTGTCTTGTTACATCCAGGCCACTTAAGAGTGCCTCTATTCTGCCTTTGTTGTCAACGTGATGCTTCGTTTTTCCAAGTCAACCAAAGCTATTGATGATGCGCCTCTTGTGTACAGAACTGTGCTGACAGCCACGGCAATGCAAGACATGGTCCCTACCCCCACAAAACTGATGAAGTTAACATGTCAGAAACAATCATTGGAGAGAAAAGGAGATAGCAGATGTCTAAATTGCACTTAAAAGACAATCACAGAATAAAAGGGAATGTAATAAGTTGCAAATGAGGTGTACGTTGGGATAAATAAGTGTAAAAGGAACAGGAAAAGGAAGTGAGGCCAGTTGGGTGCTTAGTACTTGCTGGCTGAAGACAATGCTATTGGTGAACAGTGGGAACCACTCTGAAATATCTTCATCATTACTTGGATAAAGGAGGGGTTGGATTCAGGAGATCTCATTTTGTTCTTGTCCCTTCGCAGCTCAACGAGGGCCACACATTGGACATGGATCTCGTTTTTCTCTTTGACAACAGTAAAGTCACCTATGAGACTCAGATCTCCCCACGGCCCCAACCTGAAAGTGTCAGCTGTATCCGTAAGAACGTCATTGTGGTTATTTGTTGTTGTTTTCAATAATCACTTATAACACTTGGGACAAGGCAGGAAGGAGAGACATGTATTTGTATATACTTTTCCTCTTTTGCTGCCTATTTTTTAAATGCCTGTGTAGTAGTATTCCATTGTACGAATGTTAGATAGACATTTTAAAAATGTTTTTTAATCCTCAACTGAGGATGGTTTTTTTTTTTTAAAAAGTATGTTTTTATCAATTGTAGAGAGAGGAAGGGAGAGAGAAAAAGAGATAGAAACATCAGTGATGAGAGAGAATCATTGATCGGTTGTCTCTTGCATGTCCCTTACTGGGGATCAAGCCCACAACCCAGGTATATTGTCCTGACTGGGAATCGAACCATGACCTCCTGGTTCATGGGTCGATGCTTAACAATGGAGTCACACCAGTAAGCAGGCCGACGTTCTATCCACTGAGCCAAACCCGGTTAGGGCTGTTTATTTTTTAATTGATTTTATTTTTTATTGTTGTTGTTTCGGGGTAATTTTTAAAAAATTTATCTTTATTGTTGAAAGTATTACAAATGTCCCCCCTTTTTCCCCATTGACCCCCTCTACCCTGCCCCTGCACTGCCTGCCCTCCCTCCCTCAGCCTTCACCACACTATTGTCTGTGTCCATGGTTTTTTTATTGATTTGAGAGAGAGTGAGGGAGAGAGGGAGAGAGAAACATTGATGTGAGAGAGAAATATTGATCAGTTTCCTCCTGTATGCACCCTGATGGGGAATCAAACCTGCAACCTTTTGGTGTATGGGATGATGCTTCAATACACTGAGCCACCCAGCCAGGGCGAAGGACATTTCAATGTACCTCCCAGTCCTGTTTACAAACACACACACACACACACACACACACACACACACACACACAGAATAAGCAGATCAAGTGTTCAAAGGCTTAGAGATCTCTAGGCTTATTGTTTAGTCATCTTCCAGGACTGACTGCTGGTTGAAGCTGCATTTTTAGAAAGCTTCATATGACCTTAAAATATTGTGAGCGTGGAAGTTTCTATTGAAATTATATGAGCCTGTGTACATATGACTATCTCCACATGATTCACAAAGTCTTTCTTCAAATCCAATCTAAAGCTGTTTATTGACTAGTGCATGCTGCTTGTTCTGTAATGGGGTACTCGGATGTATGAGAGAGTAACCAGGCATAGCACCCCAAAAAGTCCTGTAGTTATGTAACTTTTTAAAATGTAGAAGTGCCAGTGATGTTGCAAGGCAGGATGTGGTTAACTGTAGGGGAGTAATTCTCTGACATTGCATATGACTCTGTTCCAGTTCAAGAGCCCAAGAGGAACCTGCCTTTCTTCCAGCTGCGGAAAGTGTGGGGCCAGGTCTGGCACAGCATCCAAACCCTGAAGGAGGACTGTAACCGGCTGCAGCAGGGACAGCGAGCTGCCATGTACTGTGCCAGGCGGTTTTGGATTTAACGGACTTAAAATTGCTTGGTGGCTTTTGCCACAGGGAGGTGGCGGAGGCAGGGGCCCAGAAGCAGCTGTTAGGGAGACACTGGTTTGGGTGGGCAGGACGCGGTCAGCTGGAGTGGATGGAGGAAGACCCTTTTAGACATGACAGGGTGAGGTCGGCACATGGAATCGGAGCATAAATGGAGGGTTGGGCTGGCTGAACTGGGGGCAGAATTTGGAACATGGAGGGGCTCATTGCAATTTGGGTTAGCAACACTCCCCTGATTGTCATACCAGGGACTGCCTGACTTTCCCCCCAGGTTATGACTAGTTTGGATTATTGGACCTTTGTGTAGTACTCTGTCCAATTCCAATTTTGGCGCAGGACCTCATGCATTGCTGAGGACGGGGAAGTTGTCTTGATGGCTATGAGTGGCTGCTCTTATAATAATTATAGCAGGGATCTGCCTTGGCATTTGAGGCAGTTTTGTTATTGTACAGGAAATGGTATTTGGATCCCAAAGATGCCTGAAGGCTCTGTTTCTTGTGGTCCCTACAGGATGAATCTCCTCCGGAATAACAGCTGCCTGTCCAAGATGAAGAATTCCATGGCCTCCATGTCTCAGCAGCTCAAGGCCAAGTTGGATTTCTTTAAGACCAGCATCCAGATTGACCTGGAGAAGTATAGTGAGCAAACTGAGTTTGGGATCAGTGAGTGTACTCTTTGCAATGAGTTTGGAGAGACCATTTCATTCTTGTTTTCTCTTCCTGAGGTTTCTTTTATCCTTTTATAATCAAGTTGCTTGTTTCTGTTTTGGTTTTGTGGTGTCTTCATTTTGTTTTTCATTTTTTCCCCTACATTTTTTTTTTTCCAGCATCAGATAAACTGCTGCTGGCCTGGAGGGAAATGGAACAGGCTGTGGAGCTCTGTGGGCGGGTAGGAGACTCATTTTAGGTTTATATCCTTACTGAGGCTTTTCTCTACCATTTTCCACTTTCTCAAACACTAGGCCGATCTTGTACGTGAGAACTCAAGTTTTCCTCGCCATGCTCTTTGACTTTAACTAGAACTTGCTGGAAAGAAGCTGGGAGAGTAGCCACTAAAGGGGGCCCCACTGTGGCAGATCCAGGAGCTGCACAGATGGACAGAGCTGGTCTAAATTTGAATAAGGAGCAAAGTGTGATATGTCCTTGGGGGGAAGCCTAGACATCTTCCTATTAGAAAGGGCCTTGGATGAATGAATAATCAACACTCCATCTAGTCCAGCCGTGGGCAAACTACGGCCCGTTTGAAATGAATAAAACTAAAAAAAAAAGAAAAAGACTGTACCCTTTTATGTAATGATGTTTACTTTGAATTTATATTAGTTCACACAAACACTCCATCCATGCTTTTGTTCCGGTCCTCCGGTCCAGTTTAAGAACCCATTGTGGCCCTTGAGTCAAAAAGTTTGCCCACCCCTGGTCTAGTCAAAGGTTTTTGCCTCGTTTTATTGGGTCATTAAATCCATAGGAAAGAAAAGATCTAGACAGAGGGTCTTAGGACAGTGTAGATCAAATGCCACTGAAGATGTTAATTGGGAAGGCGGGAGAAGTATTACTTAGTGATCCTAACACAAATTGAAGACCTTGGGCTCTGAGCCTTTTTCTTGGACTTTTCCAACATTTTCCCCTGTGACTTTGGGCAAGGACCTTCACCTCTGTGTTCTTTAATGTTTGTGTCTGTAAATCAATACTGAATGAATGCTTAAAGGTGAATTTATATAGATAACACATTATTTAACCATAGAGATGGGCACTCATATACGTAATCTGTGAAATAAAGGAACCCAGGACCCCCACATGGGATGGCATTGGATGGACAAATTAAGAGAAGAGAAAGCAGGGGGATGCTGTGCATTGGGCATCTTCTATATGCCAGGCACCATGCCAGATACTTATCTGACCCCTAAAACTGCCCTATTAGAAGCTTGTTTTTGGTGGAGGAAACTACAGATCAAGGGTTAAGTAACTTGCCCAAAGGTCACACACAAAGTGGTAGACCTGAGATCCAAAGCCAGCTCATTCTGACCCCAAAGTCCATATTCCTTCTAGGGAGTCAATTGAGAGTCTACAATCAGTTTGAAGGGTTTTCCCCCAAAATCTTACATCTCAGAATACGCGTATTATGTCAGTTGACATTAGCACAGCTTTTTCATCAGGAGAATGAAGTAAAACATCTGGTGGAACGGATGATGGCACTGCAGACGGACATCGTGGACTTGCAGAGGAGCCCAATGGGTCGGAAGCAGGGGGGGACGCTGGACGACCTGTGAGTACCAACTGGGTGGGGATCACACAATGTCCCTAACACATGCATGTGCCCCGACTGGAGTTTCTGTATGTGTGTTGGGAACACGTGTGGTTATTATGGAGGCTCGTGAGACTGTTCTCCCGTAGAGCATGCACCCCTGGCCCCCAGTGAATCCTCTTGGCAAGCTCCAGAGAGGAGCAAGGACAGATCACCATCCTTCTGAGCCTTAGTTTCCCAATCTGTTTAGTGGCCAGAAAAGTTGTCTCACCTCCCAAAGTTGTGAGGATCAGTTCAGCTCATGCCTAGAGCAGTAGTTTATAAACTATAAAGGCTATACTGCAAGGAGCCTTTGTCATGGTATCAGGTGTCACTGTTCGTCGAGCTCACCCTGTCCCAGGTGTAGCTTGAAAAGCAGAAACTGGCGCAGAGACAGAGAAGCCTGGGAACTCTTAGAAGTTCAGACCTGGAAACCGCACATTTGAGTCTTTATCAGGACTTAGGCCTTGGCTCCAAGAGAGGACGAGGCACCAAGTAGAGCAGTCCTGCCTGCAGGAAGCTCACACAGCCCCCAGGATGCAGATGGGAGGGAGGCAGGCAGGCACATCAGCCTCTCACAAGCTATTGCATTTGGGCTCAGCGGTGTCCTCTGATGCTTTTACTAGGGTTCCCAGGACCAAGAGCCAGAACATCAGAAATCTGATTATCCGTACCCTATATTTTCTTGTATCATTTAAACTTTTATTCTCCTCTAGTTTTCAAATGAAAATCACCTCTGAAAATATCAGCCTGTCTCATTGTTGTTAAGAGGAAAAGGGGACAGGAGTTTGTGTCCACCCTGGTCTTGCATTTTCAAAAGGAGGCCATGCTCTCCAGGCTCAGATCCAGGGATGGCACCTGGAACCACTATTGCGGAAGCCAGAAATTCCAAGGGACAAAGTGGAGACTCCTTTCCTTAGGATCCTCTCTAATTAAACCTTGGAGATATTTGATAGTGAGGATTATCATGCCCTTATTATAGACATCACCTATAATATCACCAGGAATAATTATTTTCTCCAGTCAAGACATATTGCCAGCCTTGCTTCTAGAAATCAGTAATTCTACTGGCAGGAATCAGCTTATCAATGTTTAAGATGTTCTAATGTGGCCTCAAATCTAGACAGAGCTTCTTATTTGTATATTTCAGAGAAGAGGAAGCGAGGGAGCTTTACAGGAGACTCAGGGAAAAGCCTAGAGGTAAGTGGGGTTTTATGCCTGCCTTGGGTTCCTTGGCATCTCAGATGTGAGACATTGGTCCTCTCTGCCAGCCACCTGTAGGAACTGTGCAATTCCTCTCCTCTTTCCAGACCAGCGAACTGAGGGTGACAGCCAGGAAATGGTGCGACTGCTACTTCAGGCAATCCAAGCCTTTGAGAAGAAAGTGCGTGTGATTTATACACAGCTCAGGTATAAGCCCTGACTTTCCTACTCGAGGTAGCATGTGAAGAAGCAGCAAGGCTGTGTGAGGCCACTTCTTCACTCCATTCTGATGCACTTGTCCACGTGAAGAAAATATCTGCAGCTGCTGACTGGATTCGTAATCGCCTGGGATTATGTTCTCCCACTTCCTCCAACCCAAATGCCACTGGACTTTCTCTTGTTTATTCTTTACAGTAAAACTGTGGTTTGCAAGCAGAAGGCTCTGGAATTGTTGCCCAAAGTGGAAGAAGTGGTGAGTTTAATGAATGAGGACGAGAAGACTGTTGTTCGGCTTCAGGAAAAGCGACAGAAGGAGCTCTGGAACCTCCTGAAGATCGCTTGTGTGAGTGAGCCCCTGTAGCCTGGTCCGCAGCCCTCAGTCTGCCATCTCTCTGGGCCTTTAATGAACTAGAGGCCCGGTGCATGAAACTTCATGCACTGGAGGGGGCGACCCTCAGCCTGGCCTGCCCCCTCTCACAGTCTGGGAGCGATCAGGGGAAGGCGATGCCCCCATCACACCTCTGCTGCTGCCACTGGTGGCAGCGCAAGCCTCAGCTGGCTCTGGTTACCTGTGCCTTGGGCCAGCCCTGGACGGCTGGGTGGCTGAGGGCAGATCTGGCTGCACCATGCGCCTGCTGGCTTCCGGCTAGACTGAAAGGACTGTGGGACTCCAGCGGGGCTGAGGGGACTGGGCACCACCATCTTGGGGCTATGAGCACCGCCATCTTTGTGACAGTGTGACGGTCAATTTGCATATTCCCTCTTTGTTAGATAGGATTACCACAAAACATTCTGTCAGAAGTCTGAAATCAAGGTGTTGGCAGGGCTAGGCTCCCTCTATAGGCTCTAGGGGAGGAACCTTCCTGCCTCTTCCAGCTTCTGGTGGCTCCAGGTGTTCCTTGGCTTGTGGCCACATCACTCCAATCTCTGCCTCTGTGTTCTGGATGTCTCTTATAAGAACACTTGTCATTGAATTCCAGTCCCACGTGAATAGTCCAGGATGATCTCATTTCAGGATCCTTAACTACACCTGCAAAGACCCTCTTTCCAAATAAGGGCACACCCCTAGGTTCCTGGAGTTAGGAATGGACAGATCTTTCGGGGGTCCTCCATTTAGTCCTCTGCAGTGCACGGCAGCATGATGTGGTGGATCCTCACCTATGTCTGCTGCTTCTATTGTAACTCATACTTTCTGTGACCACCACCTGTCATAATGTAGCTGTGACTTCATTGAATGCTGCTCAGAGAGAAAACAACATGAAAAAGAGAGCTCAGGACAAAGAAGTGAAAAGAGACAGGTAAAAGCCATGAAGCCACAGCTGGTGGGAAGGCTGCACAAAGGCGGAAGAGGCTGAAAAGACAGCCATGTAGTCATTGATAGCCTTTAAGAGCAAAGAGGAGAATGGGAATTCTTAAGGTGGAAAGTGGGATACAAGGATGGTGTTTTTTAAGATCATGGCAACTGGAGCATATTGTAGGCCAAGTAGAAGTAGACAGTGTTCTGGGGATTCACAGTATCAGAGTAATAGACAATTTAGTCTCCAGTCTTGAGAACAACAGAGAGGTCAGAATCATGAGCGTGGCCTTGGGAAGTGAGGAGGAAAAGAAAAGGGGAGAGATGACGAGGCAGACAAGATTTAAGGGGGAGAGGGAAGTTGAGGTATTCACAGGCAGTGGCCTGATCTGCCATCTGCATCCATTCAACATCGAGTGCTGACTATCTGCCCAGCGGGGTGCTGAATACTAGAGCTATGGGAGGAAAAATAAGCATGGCCCTTGGCCCGAGCTCATAATCTGGTGAGGGGCACAGACAGGGAAATGAATGAGAACAATTTAGGTGAGGAAGTGACGTACAGCAGCTCTAGTAGGCACAAGCTACAGCATAAATGCAGAGGAGGAATGCCAGCTTCAGTCTTAGAGGTGAGGGAACCACAGAATTTCACCTGAAGAATGAGTAGGACGTAGGTAGGTGTCTAGGTGGAGAAGAGGACACTCCAGGACAAAGACGATGCTCTGTCAAAGGCCTGGAGCAAGGAGGAATAGCAGGTTGGTGTGGGGTGGGGGAAGCGTATCGCTGGGGATGGCATTGGATAGCTAGGCAAGGGCTAGCTCAGACAGGCCACACCTTATTTTGAAGAAATAAAGGAAACATTGCAGTATTTGTTTTTTCCTTTCATACTGAAGAACGTTAAGTATGGAAATGGGATTAAGATTTTAGGAACTCACTCTGATGGCAGCTGGAGAACAGATTTGAGACTTTCATAGACCTCACCATTGAGCGTGAGTAGCCACTCCATGGGGGCAGAATTGAGTACTTGCTGTGGTTCATAGGACAGGATGGTAGAAAAGTCAGGAGCCCAAAAGCACAATAGTGATCTTCCTTCCTTGTGGACCCAGGCAGAAGTAAAGGAGTAAGATGGGTCTCTCCAAGGGTGATAGTCGCCAGGGAAGGCACAGCTGAAGGACGAAGAGCAGGGCAAACTAGGGTTCTTGAATGGTTGGTTGAGGCTGGACCTTGATGTTCAGCTGGAAGGGAGAATGAGGAGCCAGTCTGTGCAGCTGAAAGGGATGGAAACAATGCAGGCTGCCGTGAGGGCGAGGAGAGGGGTGAATGAGCAGTAGGTGAAGCCAGCAGATGAGAGTGTGGTGAGGATTCGGGGAGGAAGAGGTGGCTTGAGGTGCTGAGAAGGTGGACCGCAGGTCATGTCTGGGCTGCAGGTTTGAGGAAGTGCAAGTAGCTGGAGCAGGAGCTGTTGATGGAGCATCTTGGCTTTGAAGGGGAGTGGCTGCCACAGCCTTGGAGGCAGCCTGCCCCGGTTTTCTTCTCAGCTGTCCCACAGATGGTGTGATTCACAGAAAGTCCCTGAAAACTTTAACACCTCACTTTTAGTCTCATATGAGTTCATTAAGCAACCAAACTTAATGGAATAAAGCTTACAAACATAGGCACTCAAATCTCTGTATTTAGAATCTTTTATCAAAATACAGAAACATTTTCTAAATTGAAATACAAACTACCAGCTGTTGTCACGGATACAGGGGTTGACCGATACACTCTAGGAATAGCACGTGTCTTGTGGCCAATTGTTTCATGAGAAGATACCATGGAGTGAATGCAAAAGTTGAACTATCCCTTTGCTCCAAAATTTTGTTGACTTTCTCTTTGGTTTTGTCCTTTAGAGCAAGGTCCGTGGTCCTGTTAGCGGAAGCCCAGATAGCATGAATGCTTCTCGCCTTAGTCACTCTGGTCAGCTGATGTCTCAGCCTCTCACTGCCCCCGACAGCTTACCTGAGTTAGTCAACAAAAGGTACGTCATAGTTAACAGTGCCAAGTGTAATATTCAAGGGCACGTCAGGAGGTCATGGGGTGGAAATGGATGTTGACCACTGATAGGCCATTTTATCTATCTAATGCTTTTGTGCGTGTTTTTCTTTGTGTTTCTGAGGCATGTTTTATTTAGCTATATATGGTAGGCACTGCAGGGACAAATGCCTCATAGTCCCTTGGGAGTCTGAATATGGTGGTCACTAAAATTTCCTTGTCTGAGGGTTGAATTAGTAATTGCTCAATGAGAATATTGAAAGTGCTGGTCAGTCACATGCTGTTATGTAGTCCATCAGACATTGTCTGGTCTTCAAAACCAGATTCCCTAGAGGGACGGCCCGATTCAATCCACCTGAGTCATCTTGCCTCCTCCCTCTCACCCACCACCGCTTTGAGTTACCAAGTTACCGGTTTCCTCCCATCACCTCTCATCACCTCCCATTCGTCCCTTCCCCTCCCCTCCTGTCACCTGGACCCCTGCCACAGAGGGGTGAACTGAGCACTTCAGCCCTTTCTGGCAGGGCTTTCTGCCTCCCTAGAGCAGGGGTGGGGAACGTCCGGCCCATGGGCCATACGAAATCATTTGCCCTGGCATGACATTAGGGGTGAGTTAATTAAATGTTTGACCAAATATAGCAGGCTAACTTTTAAGTTGATAATTTTTTATGGCCCATGAATGATGTTATAAATATCCAAATGGCCCTTGGCAGAAAAAGGTTCCCCACCCCTGCCCTAGAGGTTCCATTCTGAGACTTTTCAGGCATTTATGGCCACCTCAGAGCGGCTGTCTAGGCGGATCCACTGTTCCTGCACAAACTCCTTGCGCTAGCTCAGTGGTCCTTAAAGTCTGGTCCAAACTAGCAGTGTCAGCAGCATCTTGTTAGAAATGCAGATTCTGAATCAGAAACTCAGGGGTGGAGCTCATGCACACTCAAGTTCGAGAGCTTCTCTGGAATGGTCCTCCATTCTGGAGGGCACATCTGCTTCCCACCTCCTCCAAAGCCCTGGGGATTGCTCAATTCTTTAGAGTGTTTTTGTGTATGATTCAGTCCCACCCCCATTAACTCAGCATGTTCTATGTGCCAGGTCCTAGGCAAAGAGGCATGTTTTATTTAGCAAATAGATTAATGATTGCCTAGGGCAGGGGGGGAGGGGAATGGGAAGTAGTTGATAATGGGTATAAGATTGCTTTTTGGGTGATGAAAATGTCCCAAGACGAGATTATTGTGATGGTTGTACAATTCTGTAAATGTACTTAAACTATCAAATTGTAGGCTTTAACTGGGTGAACATTATGGTATGCCAATTTATCTCAATAAAGCTGTTTTTAAAAGTCCTGTTCTAGTACTTGGGGGAGTTCATAGCCTATACTGTTTTGGTACTTAATCCTATGTGGCCTTGGGTTCTTAATTCTCTTCCCAACCTACTGTGAGTCCCTTGAGGATAGTAAAACTGAGTCTTGTGCCTCCTACATTGTCCACTAGAGCTGGCCCCAAGCCTTTCACCTAGTTAGTAGCCTTGTAGATGAAGCTAAGCAAAAAAGGTGCCCTGTGTTCCTTCCATCAGTCATACTTTGCAAGGTGGGAGGACACTGCCTTCTTGGATTTGTCATATTCCTTCCAGTGAAATGCTCAGAGATCTGAAAGAGTCATCCTGGGCACACAGGTTGTCGATTGTTTCTCCACATCATAGAGCTGAGGTTAGAAAAGGGCAGATGGGTTCCCCCTATGTCGCCATGGCCCAATATTGATAGGACATGTGCATCATTATAGAAAAGAGAGAGCACAGATTAAATGAAATCAGTTCCCAGACCTGCTTTTTCTTGGAGCTTAAGGAACTGTGGAAACCTGGTGAAATTGCTTGGTTCATATATATTTTTTCCATTTCAAAAATTGGAAAACAGGTGATGTGGGAATTATCTTTAGATTTTGGCAATTGGAAAGAATCTATCCTATATAATAAAAGCCTAATATGCTAAGTGTCCGACCGTTCATTTGACTGTTCGACCAGTTTCTATGACGTGCCCTGATCACCAAGGGGCAGATGCTCCGACCGGTAGGTTAGCTTGCTGCTGGGGTCTGGCTGATGGGGACTGGGTGAGATGGGCCGGACACGCCCTGGAGCCCTCTGTGGTCCCTCCCCGCCTCGGATCGTGCACCGATGGGGTCCCTCGGCCTGGCCTATGCCCTCTCGCAATCTGGGACCCCTCGGGGGATGTTGGAGAGCCGGTTTCGGCCCAATCCCCACAGGCCAGGCCAAGTGACCCCACCAGTACACGAATCCGTGCACTGGGCCTTTAGTATATATAAAAGCCCAAGCGACCGTTCGACCATTTGACTGGTAGCTATGATGCTCACTGACCACCAGGGGGCAGATGCTCAATGCAGTAGCTGCCCCCTGGTGGTCAGTGCACTCCCACAACGGGAGCGTCGCTCAGCTTACCAACAGGCGCCAGACGCTGGGCTCATGGCTTGCGAGCACAGCTGCAGCAGTACAAGCCCCTCCTGCGGACACTCCCCCTGTGTGCCCCTCCCCCATCCAGACCAGGACTGGCATCAGGACCAGCATCAGGACTGACTGGGCGTGAGCCTGCGGCTCCTGCGGCTGCTTCTTGGTCATGGGCATGCTGGTATCGCCCTAGGACCGGGTGCGCAGAGACCACAGTGGAGCGGCAGCAGCGAGCCTACCGAGCGGTGGCAGCGGCAGGTGCAACGGGGGCGAGATGACCGGGAGTGGTGCGGCACCTGGCCCAGGCTCGGGCTCCTCCCCCGCCGCCTGCTGCTTCTCGCACTACTACATCCTTTGGGGAATGTAGGACTGCCAGTTTAGGCCAATCCCCGTAGGCCAGGCCAAGGGACCCCACCAATACACAAATCCATGTACCGGGCCTCTAGTTTTATATATTTAGCTATCTAGTTAAGTCTGAGAGAGTTCTTTTTTTACTTTTAACTTCTTTAGTAAGCTGAGATCTGTTTCCTTTTTTCACAGTGACAGGTGCTTATGGCTAGATTTGGGCTTCCAAAAAGTGCTTAGATGAATGTGATCACTAATCAATGACATGGTGTTTTAAGTTACTCAGAACCAAAATAATTCTATTAAATTTTAAAAACCTTGTCAAAAGCTGTTTAGCATATTTTTACATAATAATAGTATTATCTCTGAAAAAATATTATTGACACTTTCTAATAACTCAATCCTTTTCTCTAGTGAAGAACTGATGGCCGAAGCACACAGTCTCTGCACCCAGCTAGAAAGTGCAATGCAAGACACCATGAAAGAACAGGACCAGAGTTTACGGGTAATGGCCTATCCCATGTCCTTGATACTGCAGACGAGAAAAAGAAAACAGAAAGGCAATCCAGTGGTTCCTCAGTCGCAGTATACACTTGTGATTTTCTAATACATTGACCCTTAAACAACACAGGGATTAGGGATGCCAACTCTCTGCACAGTTGAAAATCTACATATAACTTCTGACTCCACAAAAACTTTACTACGAATAGCCTACTGTTGACCTGAAGCCTTACTGATAACATAAACAGTTGATTAACACGTATTTTGTATATGTATTACATACTATATTTTTACAATAAAGTAAGCTAGAGAAAAGAAAATGTTACTAAGAAAATCATAAAGATACATTTACTGTATTTATTGTAAAAAATCCGTGTATAAGTGGACCTGGGTAGTTTAAACCATGTTCAAGGGTCAACTGTACATATTTATTGTTATTCATCATTATAATAATGTTAACAATTATTGAATGGGAACAGTACTTTATGTGCATTGTCTCATTTAATCCTTTTAATACTTGATCTTTATGAAGAAGGTAATATTATTTTGAGAAGGCGCCCCCCCCCGACCTCCGTCAACTTTTGTCCCATTGTTGAACATTTGTGTGTTATGGGTGTTGTGCTGAACTTGAGGGATAAAGCAAGAACCTATCATGGCCCCACTTCTCAGGGACTCAGAGCTTAGCAGTAGGTAGCACTAGTTATAGGGCAGGTAACCTAAAGAAAAACTAGTCAAGATATAGGTACATTAAGACAAAACTAACATTGCTTCAAGGATCCTAAATCATTCCCTCAGATCTTTAAATGCCCTTTTCCTGCCAGTACAATCACCTACTAGCCTCCCTCTAACATCTTAGTTTTCAGAATAATCAGAGGGGAACACCATTAATTGTAATGCTGTGGTATTTATTTAAGTGTTCTCTGGTTTAGGGGCTTTCTCTATGTGTTGTTGCTACTGTTCCTCCTCCTGAGACTGTATATTTAATCCTTTCACTGCTAATTTGCATTTCTGCCAGAGGAAAAGGAAGTCTTATTAGAGGATTTCATTTGGTGAGGTTGGAAATCAATAGCTGAGATTTGCTCTGCTCCTAGATTATGCTATACTCAGCCAGTATACTCCTACGCTCCTATGCTACACTCCTAGGGCCTTTGCATGTGCTTTTGCTCCACCTGCCCACAGTGGGCATAAATAAGCACTGTGAGTACAAGTAATTCTAAAATTGCTTTTCTACTGTCCACAGTCCAGGAATCTCAGGGACTCCTAGCCAGTCCAAAGAAAAGATTCTGTATGGTTTTGAATATGTTTCTTTAGCTCATGGGTACCCTGCAATAACTATTATTAAATTTCCTTCTAAACTGTGCTGGTTGCCTCCTGGAAAAACAACAACTGAGGTGTATTTTTAACCTGCCTGTTGACTTTCAGTCTCTAGACTGGAGCTGGTTACAGATGGAGGAAGAAGAGCAGAATAGCTTGGAGAAGGCCTCCTGACTGTGTGGGTGGCCTTGACCACCCGATGGGCTGCCTGGCCTGAGGCTCTCCCACAGGTGTGTGTCCTGCTATCCTGATGTCTTCGGCACCCAGGTGGAGATCTTCTTACTGCCCCAACCGGTGTGGCACTGACCGTGGACCAAGGGTGTGGCACTTCCAGCAGCTCGTCAGGACACTGGAAGTCCTCCATCACAGAGGCCCAGCAAGCGTGGATGCCAGGCAGAGCATTAGGGAGACTAAACCACAGAGGCTCCCTCCTCTGCTCCGAAAACAGTGCTCAAGTACTGTGGCACCACAGACCACTGGACAAACGTCTAACATGAATATTTCAGGGCAAAGTATGAACAGCTCTTGATGCCAGCCTATCCTCTCCTGACCCCTCCTGATCTTCAGAGGCCCTTCCCCACATGTCCTCACAGTCAATGTTTCATTGGATTTGGTTTCTCTTGAACAGACTCTTAAGTCATGGACTTGGCCTGGTCCCATCCTCTCTCTTCCTCTTTTCATTTCACTGCTGCTAAAATCGTCTTTTTACCTACACTGTGGTGGTTATCCTCCCTTCGGCTCCCACGTCTATAGTCCTTTTAGCCACTAGAGCCAGGATAGAAGAGAAACTCCCTTCCTTTGGGTCCCAAAGATTACTTGGGAGTGAGTTGTCATGGAGAAGGAGGAGAGAAGAAAAGGTTACTTGTTAACCATTGGACTGCTGAACATGATGCTCACACCTCTGTCCTTGCTCGGACACACCTGTGTGTGGTGGAGGTGGGACAGGGAGTTCCTGCCTCATACCATCTAGCAGTATTATTAAATTGATTTATTTAAAAAATCGTTTCTAGATCTTGTGAAATGACTCAACACCTGTACTGGGTTCCACAATCCTCTGGTTAGAACTTATGAACTCGAAATCAACTCAATGGAATAGTACCTGGATCAAACAGTGCCATAGCAGTAGCACTGCCTCTTTGACATTTCATAAAATTTCACCTTTATATAAAAGCAGGAAAGAAAATGAGTTCAGATGATCACAAAAATGAGTTTGGTTGGAGAAGAAAGTTAGAATAAAAGAGTTTCATTAAGTGGCTTTCATGGGAATAGTACAGAAGGGTTTCATGGTCAAGTTTAGTTTTGGAAGTGCTTCATGCTTTGCCTCTGGGATCCACATTATATACTGGTATATTAAAGTAAGCAGGTCTTTGAATAACATTTTATCCAATGTCATTTCACTATAATGTTGATGAGATACTATAGGAACTTAACTCGTGATTATATCAATTAGCCTATGGTAAAATTGGTTTGGTTATACATTATTTTGCTTTAAGTTGCAGAACCCATTGATGATATTTTGTTAGTATGATGATTTGTTGAAATATTGACATATCTTAGGGTGACCAACTTATCTTGGTTTGCTGAGAACTTTCCTGGTTTTAGCCCAGAAAGTTCTGAATCTCAGTAAACTTCTCAGTCCCTGTCAACCCAGGATGATTAACCATCCTACATCATGATGTGTCCATATCCTGTGTAATTCGAAGTATTTGACACTTTACTTCAGCAAAATTGCAATTAGGACATTCAACAAGTACCTATTGAGCACCTCTATGTAGCAAACAAGAATTAACTACTTACTTTCATGGCGGTTACATTAGTGGGAAAAGGGTATAAAGTAAGGAGTCGATAATAGGCAAGTAACACATGTAAGTTTCAAATAGTTTCAGTGCTATGAAGAAAATAAAGCAGTAGTGGATAGAGTGCATAGTGTTATTCAGGAATGTGACAAGGAGGTGACTACTGGTCTGTGATTTGAATGATGAGAAGAAGGCAGCCAGGCAAAGGCCTGAACAATGAGAGAAGAGCCTTGAATTAGGTACATCTGTGTAGTAAACAAAGGGAAATGTGGGAAGTAGGAGAGATGGTAGAAGCTAGATCACATTAGGCGATGGGAAGGAGTATGGGGTTTTTAAAAAATTGGTTGTAGAGAAAGGGAGGTTGATGGAGAAACACTGATGTGAGAGAAACATCAATCAGTTATTTCCTGCACATGCCCCAACTGGGGAGAAACCTGTAACCTGGCTATGTGCTCTGACTGCCACCTTTTGGTATATAGGATGATGCTCCAACCAACTGAGCTACACTGGCCAGGGAAGGAGTGTGGATTTTATTCTAAGTGCAATGAGAAGGTATTTAAGAAAATGAATGATATAGTCTGATACACATTTTTTTTTAAAAGAATCACTCTTGTCCTATTTGGAGGGAACAAGAACAAAAGCAAGAAGCCCATTGAGGAGGCTACAGCAGTAATTGGGGATCAAGATCATAGTAGAGTGCACTAGGGTAGTGGCAGTAGAGGTGGTGAGAGGTAATCCAGTTGAGAATATATATTCTAGAGACAGATCAGACAAAACTTGCTGACAGATTGGATGTGGGGTGGAAAAAGCACAATTAAGAATGACTCGTAGGGTTTTTGCCTGATGGCAGGGTAGATTAAAGTGTCATTAACTAAAAAGGCAACCAACTGAATGGGAGGTAATATTTGCAAACAATAGCTCTGACAAGGGGTTAATATTGAAAATATATAAAGAACTCAAATAACTCAACACCAAACAAGTAATCCAATTAAAAAATGGGCAGAGGACCTCAACAGACACTTCTCCCAAGAAGAAATACAAATGCCCAAAAGATATATGAAGAGATGTTTAACATCACTAGCTATTAGGAAAATGCAAATCAAAACGACAATGAGGTAACTGCCACCCACCACCTGTTAGAATGGCCATTCTCATCAAGACAAGTAGTAAGTGTTGGAGAGGTTGTGGAGAGAAAGGAGCCCTCAGTCACTGCTGGTGGGAATGTAAATCGATACAGCCACGATGGAAAACAGTATGGTGGTTCCTTTAAAAATTAAAAATAGAGCTACCATATGATCCAGCAATACCTTTTCTGGATTTATACCCAAAAAACTCGAAAACATTTATTCGCAAAGATATATGCACCCCATGTTCATTGTAGCACTATTCTCAGTGGTGAAATACGGAAACAATCAGTGTCCTTCAATAGATGATAAAGATGATGTAGTACATATATACTATGGAATACTGCTCAGCCATAAGATGAAACACTATCATTTGTGACAACATGGACTTTTGAGGATATTATGCTATGCAAAATAAGTCAGAAAAAGCTAAGAGCCATATGATTTCACTTATATTTGGTATATAAAACTGACACTCATAGATAATGGAATGATGGTTACCAGAGGGAAGGGGGTAAGCAGATATTATAGAGAAAAGGGGCCAAATATATAGTGTTGGATTATGATTTGACTTGGGGTGGTAGACACACAATGCAGTATACAGATCATGTATGATAGAACTTTACACTTGAAATCGATGTCATCCCAATAATTTTTTTTAAAGTGTCATTAACTTGAGAAGGGGAAAAGTTAAGGAGAAGCTAATGGGGCAAGAATCAAGAATTCTATAGGACATTTTATCTTTGAGATGCCTATGATGGACAACTAAAGATAACCAGTAGGCAGTCTGATATATGGGATTAGAGTTCAAGAGAGATGGCTAGAAATACAAATTTAGGAATCTTCAAGCTAGACATGGTATTTTAAAGGGTGAAACTGGACAAGGTGGGGAATCTGGCTAGAAGATCGAGGCCTGAGGCCTTTTCCATTTAGGCTGGAGAGTGGAGGAGGAGCTGGGAACCAACACACAAAAACCAACAAACTTGAGGAGTGGCTACTACAGAAGAAGAAGGAAGAAGGAAAACACAGAGCATGTGCAATTTTAGAAGCCAACTGAAAACTATTTCAAGAAGCAAGTGGTTAAGTGGGTCAAATGTTAATGGTTGGTCCAAGAGGATGAGGACAGAAAATTGATCATTTCCCCTGATATTCTGGCACTGATTTTCTTTTAAGTTGGCATAATACTCATATTAAAAAAATGGTCCCACAGTTCCCTAAAATTGTAATGTTCATTATTCAGAGGTGAATAAAAACTTTATTTAAAGAAGAATCATCATTCTTCAGAAAAAAAAATAATATGAATATAGCCTGGAATAGAGATGGATAGGAAAAATGAACAGAAAAAAACTAATATGACTCATCCCCCCCCCAAAAAAAAAAACTTTAAATATTTTATTAAAGAACAGCTACTTTAGAAACTAAAGACACTCAAGCACTAGTCTACTCATGGCGTTTCTATACAACTAAAGAAGTTGACATCAAATGGACAAAAAAATAGTACAGAAGATCCATGTATTTTAAAAATTCATTTCTAGAAAGTAGGTCAGATGGACTCAAAGACCTCACTGAATGTAGGTAGCAACATACAGCTTTTTGCTGGGGCATAAAGATAGGAACAAGTCCATGCAGTCAAGAAAAAGTTCTTTTGCCTCCTGGTCTAAATGCTTGCCTTTAGTCTGGGTTCAGAGAAAAGTCCTAATCATTTGAACTGGTTGTCAATCAAAGTCCCCTTCATTTTGGCTTTGTTGGCTTCTAGTTCCGCCAGCTCTTGCAGCCACCTTTTGCTCATGCCTCTGCGCTCCAGCTGTTTTTCAATCACTTTGGCATTCTGTGCATATGAGTCAGCAATCTCCCTGGCCTCAATCTCCTCTTCCTCTTCATCAATAGTAGACACAGTGACAGAGCTGAACTTGCCCATGTCTTTAGTCCGTTTGGTCATCATCACCTTCTTAGGAGGCTCTTGCTTCTGAGTATATATATTCGTTTTGCCAAAACCCTGGCCAAACTTGACTACTGCTCCATCCACAATGAAGGTCACGGGAGCATTCTTTGGCTGGGACTGGTAGAAGAGTGGCAGTCCACACTTTGCACACTTCTTCCTGTACTGTCGTTCAATGCCTTCAGGCCTGCGAAGATACATAGTCTCCTGGTCTTCTGTGTTACAAAACTTGTGGGCGTGTTTGGCAGCATCAATCACCCGGGACTGATCCCGGGGCCTCATGGGCAATTTCTCCAACTGACAGTCCAGCACCAGAACCATCTGGCCACACAAACAGTAGTAGATGTGGAGGGGCTTCTCGCCGTCCTCATATTCCTCCCGGTCTCGGGTGTAGGAGCAGACAACTGACCGGGACACAACTTTAGGCATAGTTCACAGGAGGTGTTCACAAACGCAATGCCAAAAATAAGGGTTATGCAGAAAACAAGGTGACTCACTTCTAATTGAAGGTGGGAATCAAAGTAGTAAGAAGCTTCAGAATAAAGTTAAAAGGCAAGGGATTAAGGGCAAATACAAATATTTACAAAAACCATACAAAACTGTGCAAAAGGGTTAGTAGTAATATATTAAAAATCTAGCACATTAACAATAGACAACTACCTTATTAGAAAAATGAACAAAGGATATAAATAGGAAATTCACAAAAGAAGAAATACAAATGTCCAATAAGTATAACTTAAGATATACACTGATATTATAAAAGAAAACACCTACACAATCTAATCAAGGAAATATATCTAAAGCATTCCATTATTAAAAAATGGGAATTTTTAAAGAACTAGATTAGAAGATTTGAAAATATATGTCAGTAAAGATAAATGGTGAGATGTTCACTGATTTTTTTTCTTTTCTCCTTTTATACTTTTTCCTACAGCCATGCATCATTTTGTAATAAGCTTTTAATTTTATTTACAAAGCAACTGCCTGGAATTTGGCAGTATGAACCCCAGGAGTTAACACTGGTAAAATATTGCTGATGTCACATTTTCATTTCTCAAGCAGAACTATCAATTTCTCAGATGCAGGTCATCATGTTGTAATGGCAGTTTCATTGCTCATTAGGTTGAGCACTTCTCCCATTCTAGTGTTCTGTGTGTGTGTTTTTCCCCACCTTAGCCCCTACCGCGAAAGGCAGGGGGATCAAAAATAAAACGTCTTTTGACATTGGTTGGCATATCTGTTAAAAAGCCTCATAAAGGACTGGACAAAAATCGTGCACCTATGGATGAGGACAGTGGGTGGGGAGTGAGGGCGGAGGGTGGGGCGGGAACTGGGAGGAGGGGAATTATGAGGGGGAAAAAGAGGAACAAATGTAATAATCTGAACAATAAAGATTTAATTTAAAAAAATCTCATAAAGGAGGCTTTCCTGTTATCGGCATGTTTCATTAGGGCTCCGACTTCACCCAGTACAGGAGAACCCATTGCAGTGTGGCTGCACCGTATTCCATTCTCACAGAAAGTTTTGACAGTATTACCCTGGTGTTGTTGCCTCATCACATATAAAGTGCGTCGTGAATTCAATAGCTGTTACTGTGCACACATAAAATGTGCACAGAGAACTCAGCATTCTACCTCCCATCCAACCACCTTATACTGTGTACCCCACCATCTTAAGTTTTGACTTCAGAGTGAAAAATGGGGCTCCTATATTTCCCCTTTGAGGGAGGGCGTTTCAGAGGTACGTACTGAGAAAACAGAAACGTCTCAGGTGAGGAATCCAGGTCTTCCCGCAGGAACCCCATTGGGATGTAATTCCGGGGTGTCCGCTGCCCTCCTGCCAAATCCAGGTCCCAGGTCCCCGCCTCCCTACCGGCTCTCTGTCTCGCCCGCTGAGGTAGGGCTTTTTTCAAGGCTGCCAAAGCGGAGTGAGCTAGTGTGAGAACAGTAGGAGTTGTAGCTGCAGACGCAGGGCAGAGCTTGTGGACCATGGGAAGGAGTGTGAGGTTTATTCTGAAAAACTACCCACCTCTCCGCGTCCCTGTCCCCCTTCCAGCTGGGCGAGGGGGCCAGTCCCTGGCTCGGCGCACTGAGGCTCTCGGGTGCAGGCCGCCATGAGCAAACGGAAAGCGCCGCAGGAGACTCTCAACGGGGGGATCACCGACATGCTCACAGGTCAGCCCGGCGCCGGGGCCGCCGGCTTTCTTCGTTTCCCCCAACCCCTTGCCGTCCCTGCTCCCTTTCCCGTCCCGACAGCCCGGGGGATGGGGTCGGCCCCTCGCAGCGGGTGATCTTCCGTGCGGACCTTCCTTCCGCGCCGATGGCCGGTGGCCTGTGGCTGAGGGTCGGCTCCGCTGGGGCCCCGGTCGCCGCTCGGGCTGCTGTTGGCGTGGCCCGCGGAGCCGTGGAGGGCCCCCGCCCTTGAAGGTTAAAGGCGGCGACTTCCCCTCGTGGGAGAAACTCAGGTCTCGTCTGTGGACTCG
>NW_006292095.1:1665576-1688383 GCF_000327345.1 Myotis davidii | reverse complement strand
ACTTCGAGAAGAACGTCAACCAGGCGATCCACAAGTACAACGCTTACAGGTGGGCCGGACTTGCCTTCTGGGGTGCAGGCCGGCGGAGGGCGGGGGCCCGCGCGCGTGTGGGCCATCTGCGGGAGCAGGAAAGCAGCAGGGCTGCCGGCGCGACTGCTGGGGCCCGACTGCCGTATTCTGGGGGGACCTGGGCAGAGCTCTGCGAGGTCCATTCAGTCCAGTTCGGACGGAACACGGGCTGATTTCCTGTCGTTAGACACGAGTTACTGAAGATGCAGTCTGCTTTTCACGTACGTGAGGACTGTGCTGTGAAATCGATGTGGTTCGAGGGGACACGTGTTCCCTCCGGTTGGGCTGTGTCTTGTCCTGTCCCCTCTTTGGACCCCATCCTTGTTCATCGCACCGGGGGCCTGAGCCCTAGACTCTGTGTGCCACTTGCTTCTGACCCTTCGCCTGTAAACACGCCCTAGTCCCTTCGCTAAGAGCGAAAGCAAAGCGATCGTCTTCACTTCCCTCTAACTCGGACCTTATCTCTCTCTCCCACTTGACAATTACCCTTCTTTTTTTTTTAAAAAAAATATATATATCTTATTGATTTTTTACAGAGAGGAAGGGAGAGGGATAGAGAGCTAGAAACATCATGAGAGCGAAACACCGATCAGCTGCCTCCTGCACACCTCCCACTGGGGATGTGCCCGCAACCAAGGTACATGCCCTTGACTGGAATCGAACCCGGGACCCTTCAGTCCGCAGGCCGATGCTGTATCCACTGAGCCAAACCGGTTAGGGCTGGTAGTTACCCTTCCTGAGTGATCTGTGTCCCTGTCCTGGCCTTCCTGCTCCCTAGTCTTTTCTTATCTCATGGTGGGATGATTTCCATTCTGCCGACCCGCTGAAAATGCCCTCACCTACATCTCCTCTTACGGGATTCTCAGTGACATTCACTACTAGCTCCTTCTACCCATGTCTTACCCCTGACTTCCGTGGCGGCACAGCCTTCCGTCCTTGCACCTCTCCTGCCTTCCGTGTTCATGTTGGCAGTGCCCAGCGATCTGCGGGCGGAGACCCTCTCCCCTCACTCTCTCGGCAGTTCTTACCATTCTTGGTGGCTTCCTATACTGGCTATGTCAGGGACTCCAAGTATGGATCGCACTGGGCTTTTCTTCAGATTTTTATGTCTGTAGCCCCTTAATCTTTACCTTTCCAAAGCTGAACTCAACTTCCTCCTTCCCTTCCCAGCCAGCATAAGTTAGAAAGGATTATACTCTCCCCTGTACCTCCTATGGTTTCCCATGTAAAGTAATGGTCCTGTCATCCACACATTTGATGACATAGCAGTCAGGAGATATTTTCAACCCTATCATTTGAGTCCAGCAGGCTTCAGAGAGGAACTGTTTAGTCTTGCCCTTCGATTCTAATTGATAGCTTTGCTGGGTAGAGGAGGTCCTTGCCTTTCATCACTTTGAATATTTCTTGCCACTCCCTTCTGGCCTGCCAAGTCTCTGTTGAGAAATTAGCTGACTGTCTTCCAGGAGCTCCCTTGTTGGTAACTAACTGCTTTTCTCTTGCTGCTCTTATGATTCTCTCTTTAACGTTAACTTTTGGCATCTTAATTGTGATGTGTCTGGGTGTGGGCATCTTTGGGTTTACCTTATTTGGGACTCTGTGCTTCCTGGACATCCATGTCTATTTTCTTCACCGGGTCAGGGAAGTTTTCTGTCATTTTTCAAATAGGTTTTCAACTTCTTGCTCTCTCTGTCTTCTGCTGGCACCCCCTGACACAAATGTTGGTGTGCGTGAAGCTGCCCCAGAGGCTGCTTACACTGTCCTCGCATTTTGGATTCTTTCTTCATTTTGCTGTTCTGATTGGGTATTTTTTGCTTCTTTATATCCCAAATTGCTGTTTCGATTTTTGGCTTCATCTACTATACTATTGATTCCCTGTAAATTATTCTTCATTTCAGTTAGTGTATCATTCATTTCTGACTGGTTATTTTTTATGGTTGTTCTGTAATTTAGTTGTAATTTTGAGGCCTCAATTGTGAGGATTTTTAAGATATATCTCTAATAGAGAGGTATGTGGTTTCAGCTCATCTGTGTGGGTTTTTTTTTTTATAAGTTTTACAGATGGGGAAAATGAATGATCTTGGTGAAAGTTTAAGCTGCATATTTGCTTGTATGTGTATTCCAGTTTAAGAAAAATTAAGACCTTACTGGATTTCTATTTTTTTTTTTATAGAAAAGCAGCATCTGTGATAGCAAAGTACCCACACAAAATAAAGAGTGGAGCAGAAGCTAAGAAACTGGTAAGTTTAGTAAGCAAGTTGATTGAAGAATTTACACATATACGAATTTGGTGGGCTTCCATAAACTAAATTTGGCCCACACAGGCAAATTTCACTGTACTGACTTATTGGAATAATATTTATTTTGCTTCAAGCATACTTCAAGCTCAAAGTGTTTTGATTGGGAGAGGGATGAGTTTAAAAATTTTTAAACATGTGTAATTAAATTTTTTTTCTCTACTCTCTCCATTTATGCATGTTCTCACTCATTTTCAGTTTGAGCGTAGTCCTGAAGAAGACTATGGACACTGAGTGGTACCAGCATATCTGGTCCCCCAGCTACCTTTTTCTGATCCCCACATACAGGAACTTACATGAGTTAGTGTTGCCAAAGAGATCTTACCTGTTAATAAGCACACGATTAAACCCCTTTGTATATTATGGCATTTAGCCCTGTCCTCTGTAATTCCCATAAAGCCCTGTATGCTAGCAGTGTCACAATTTCTAGAAGGTCGCATCCTTGGTAATTTGCAATAGTAATGTTAATAGTATCCTGGGAAAGTTTACCTAATGATAATCAGATTATTCTCTCATATAAATCTCACTAAAAGATTCTAAGTTCTTAAAAATTAAGGACCATACCTTATTCATTTTTTATTTTATTATTTTTTTAAACCCTCACTCGAGGATATGGTTATTGATCTTAGAGGGTGGAGAAGGGGAGGAGAGAGAGAAAGAGAACATTGATGTGAGAGAGAAACATTGATTGGTGGCCTTCTGTACCTGCCCCAAGTGGGGATGGAACCTTCAACCTGGGTATGTGTCCTGATCAAGAATGGAATCTGCAACCTTTCGATATATGGGATGATGCTCCAACCAACTGAGCCACACTGGCCATGGCTTATTCATTTTTTCTTAAAGATGTCAAACTGACATGGCTTTTGATTAGTCTAGATCAGTGATGGCGAACCTTTTGAGCTTGGTGTGTCAGCATTTTGAAAAACCCTAACTTAACTCTGGTGCCGTGTCACATATAGAAATTTTTTTGATATTTGCAACCATAGTAAAACAAAGACTTGTATTTTTGATATTTATTTTATATATTTAAATGCCATTTAACAAAGAAAAATCAACCAAAAAAATGAGTTCGCGTGTCACCTCTGACATGTGTGTCATAGGTTCGCCATCACTGGTCTAGATACTGACAGTTATCACCTTCTTCTGTTCTTTATCTGTGTGTTTTCAAAGTCCTGTAGAATTTAGGTATTAATATTTTATAGTCCTTAACTTTCTCATGAGAGCCTTTAGCATGTAAACTATAACTGTTCTTATATTTTCATCTTTCAGAGTTTTTTTAAAATATATTTTTTATTGATTTTTTACAGAGAGGAAGGGAGAGGGATAGAGAGTTAGAAACATCAATGAGAGGGAAACATCCATCAGCTGCCTCCTGCACAACCCCTACTGGGGATGTGCCCGCAACCAAGGTACATGCCCTTGATCAGAATCGAACCTGGGACCCTTGAGTCCGCAGGCCCGAGCTCTATCCGCTGAGCCAAACCAGATAGGGCCAGAGTCTTAACATTACCATAAATCTTGTACTTTTTGACTAACTGACAGATTATCCACTTTAGTCATGTACCACATCTTCAACTTGAATTTATTACTCAATACAAATCATGCTCTGGTGTCTAGGTTTTAAATCCTTTGTGTTCATAGTAGTTCTCAACTTCAATACATCCTCCCCAAATAGACTAGCCATGCAAGTTATAAATACATTAGACTTTAATTCTAAATTTCTATCTTTTCAAACTGACCCAGTGTTAAACCTCAGAAGCCACTTCTGCTCCCATTCTGTTCCCCTTTAATCACCATTCAGTTTCCCTTTTTATGTTAATTGCAAATAGCCCGATTATTTATTAAAGGCAAACGTCTGTCAAACTTTGATGCACTTCATTCCAAATCTCAGTTATTGTATATCCCTAAAAAGAACACAGAAGTACCCAAAATTCCTTTTGCATAAGATTGGACTTAATATGAAAATCTCATTTTTATTCCATTTCACTATTATTATTTTTTCTCTGTTATTTTGAACAGACCTACTTTCTGATACATATGAGTGCTTCTCCATAACTCTAGAAATCTGAGATTTTCAGAATAAGTATTTTGCCTTATACTCCTTAATATTAGTTATAAAAAATAGCCCGGCTCTAAATTGCTTTGGGTCAGTATCTTCTGACATAGAAAATGAGAAACCTGAGCACTTTCCCCCCCTTTTAAAAAAATACGTTTTTATTGATTTTAGAGACGAGGGGAGAGGGATAGGGAGATAGAAACATCCATGGGAGAGAGAGACATTGATCGGCTGCCTCCTGCACTCCCCCAACTGGGGATCAAGTCCGCAACCCAGGCATGTGCCCTGACCAGGAATTCCTGGTTCATAGGTCAGTGCTCAACCACTGAGCCACACCAGCCAGGCACAGACATTAATTTTTAAAAAGTAATTTAGAATTGTTTTGCTAGGGTTTCTCTTTTGTCAGATCATTTAAGTATTTTATATTTTTTACTGAAGCTCAATTTCTTTGTTTCAAAACTGGTCATATGATGATCATTTGTGGTTTTTTTTGTTTGTTTGTTTTTTATATTTTTATTGATTTTTTACAGAGAGGAAGGGAGAGAGATAGAGAGTTAGAAACATCGATGAGAGAGAAACATCGACCAGCTGCCTCCCGCACACCCCCTACTGGGGATGTGCCCGCAACCAAGGTATATGCCCTTGACCGGCATCGAACCTGGGATCCTTCAGTCCACAGGCCTACGCTCTATCCACCGAGCCAAACCGGTTTTGGCAATCATTTGTTTTTAATTTCTAATTTTATACTTTATTTTTTAGAGATTTGGAAAACATTACATTTATATGACTTCTGTGTTTTTAATTTTTTTATGTAGCCCGGAGTTGGAACAAAAATTGCTGAAAAGATTGATGAGTTTTTAGCAACTGGAAAATTGCGTAAACTGGAAAAGGTAAAATTTAACTTATTTATTTGCTTATTTGCTTATTGTGTCTATCTTTATGGCAGCTATCATGGAGCACCATTGCAGGTGATTGAGACTCAGAAGGAAAAGAGAAGAGAGGAGTTTATGGCTTTGAGTGTCTATTTTTAAAAATTTTGAATATTCTATAAAATGTTCACTTATTTTATGTGGCAATTAAGAGACTATTAACATATATAATAGAATTATCTTCATATTTTCAGAACCATTCAGGAGGGAGATTATAAACTTTGACTAAAAGGTGTTATCTTTTAGAACTACAATGCTTAAACTCTCCCAAGCATTGTTATGGTTTTATTTCACCCTGGTGAGAGTAATTATATCACTTCTGGTTTTTTATGAATGTCTTTTAAGAGTATTGGATAAGTTAGAGATGAGACATCTTTAGCTGCTCTGTTATCACTTACTAGAGGCCTGGTGCACAACATTTGTGCACTAAGGGAGGAGGATCCCTCAGTCCGACCTGTGCCCTCTTGCAGTCTGGGACCCCTTGCTCTTTATTGCTCGCCAGAAGTGGTCTTTAAGGGTTATCCAGACATACGTAAGTATTGGTATGTTTCCAATAAGATCATTTGAGCCCTTGAAGCATTCTTAAAGCATTGTCATGCTTCTTTTTTCCCCTTAAAGATTCGGCAGGATGATACAAGTTCATCCATCAATTTCCTGACTCGAGTTACTGGCATTGGGTAAGAACTATCTTTTTTTCTTCTTTTTTTAATCCTCACCCAAGGATATGTTTTTATTGATTTTAGAGAGAAAGGAAGGATTTCAAACCAGCACCCATTTGGTCTACGAGATAACACTCCAACCAACTGAGCCAGGACAAGAACTATTTTTTAAGCAGACACAATATAGGGTTGGTTTAATCTTTATGTCAGCCAAACCAAAGTGCATGCTGTTTCTCTTCAAAACTTGCATCTTTCCACGTCTGTGCCTTTGCCCATACAGTTTGCTCTTCTATATGTTACATGTCTGAGGCTGGTTCTCTAGATGTTGCCTTTACTGTGAAAGCCTCACCCAAGGCTAGTGTTACTTCCTTTGTGAAACCAGTTTGATTCCCAGCCGGAAATGATTTCTTCTTCCTCTAAACTCCACTAACACTTGCTCTTTGTACATCTTATTGTACAAAGATTAAACCTCATTTGCCTCTCTGAGCATGATATCTTAAACATTTAAGCTTTTTCCCATAGCACCTAGCATAGCACCTTATGAATTTGAAACAAGCTCTCAGGCATTTCTTAATGAAGGAATCTTTATCTTAAAATTTGAACTAGCATGAAAGGAGGCTTCTTGGACACTAGACAAAGTAAAGATGAACATTGAAATATTAAAGCTGTAATGCTTAACTCTCATCTTCATGAAATGAGAATATTTTTAGATATAATGATGATTTTTTATATGGCAACATTTTTAGGAAAGTTACTCTAAAATAGATTAAATTCTTAAACTTAGTCTACTGAAAATGAGCTTGACTCCTTGGGGACCCAAGGCCATTATACAGTGGTAGTTAAATGTTGTTTTACAGGGCATCTATTATATTGTTCTCTTTTTTCCGACAAGAAAACTGAATACAGAGAGTGAGATAAGTGTGGCAGAATCAGAATTAGAACCTATGTTTCCTGACTCCCTTTTCAGTTCTGTTTTTCTTTTTCTTTTTTTTTCATGGATAGGAAGAATTAACATAATTTATTTTTATTTTTATTTTTTTGGTATGTTCCTTTATTTATTTATTTTATTGCTTAAAGTATTACAAAGGGTATTACATATGTGTCCATTTTCTACCCCCTGCCCTTGACAGTCCCCTAGCCTCCCCTATCCCCCAGTGTCTTATGTCCATTGGTTATGCTTATATGCAGGCATACAAGTCCTTTGGTTGATCTCTTACCCGCCTCCCTCCTGCCCCCCAACCCTCCCCGGCCTTCCCGCTGCAGTTTGACAATCTTTTTGAGGCAACTCTGCCTCTGTATCTATATTGTTCAAAAGTTTATAATGGCTGGGATTTCAGTTCTGTTTTTCTATGCCGCATTGCCTTCCTGCCATGAATATCAGTTTCTGTGACAAGCGGTTTCTGTGAATAGGTTCTTTGTCATTCCAGTCTCAGTTTCAATATCTCAGAGGCCTTCTCTCACCACCCAATCTAAAGTAGTACCTAACCACTCTGCTATGTTACTCTATTTTAATTCATCTGCCAGGTATTTTCTTATTTGTTTATTATGTATTTATTCACTCTCTTACCCACTGGAACGTAAGTAGGTAAGAGCAGCACCCTTATTTGTGTTATTCCTGTTGTATTTTTAGCACCTAGAAGTGTTATCTGGTACATATTAGGCCCTCAGTAAATCTCATGAATGAATGAACAGTTTTCAAGTACCTGTATGTCTTTTATGGGTAAAAGACATGGGCACAATTGTTGAGACATCTTTTCACGTCTAAGTTTATGGTTGTATTCCTAGATTGAGGCTTCAAGAATTCCTCTCTTTGGATGAAATTGAACAAATTATCACGCACCATTTTAGCAAGTCTTGTTCACTTCAATAGTAACTCTTTCATGTTTGAAAGAGAAGACATAATTATTTGTTTCAAGAATCCTGAGTTTCGTTTGATATGAAATAATGTGTTTCTTTCTTGTAGTCCATCTGCTGCAAGGAAGTTTGTAGATGAAGGAATTAAAACATTAGAAGGTGAGTATGTCATTCCAGATTAAATGTTGTCCTGACTGACTGTTAATGCTCTAACAAACTACAACTTGAAAAATTCCTTCTTGCCCTAGCTGGTTTGGCTCATTGGATAGAGCGTTGGCCTGTGGACTCAGGGGTCCTGGGTTTGAATCCCGTCAAGGGCATATGCCTGGGTTGTGGGCTCGATCCCCAATGCGGGGTGTGCAAGAGGCAGCTGATCAATGATTCTCTCTCATCGTTGATGTTTCTATCTCTCTCTCCCTCTCCCTTCCTCTCTGAAATCAATAAAAACATATCAAAAAAGAAAACAAAAAAACCCCTTCTCAATTAGATACAAATGATACGATTTTTTTAAAACTCTACATTAGAGAATAGATATAAAGAGTAGTTTATATTCACATCTTAACTCAGAAGAAAATCAAGAAGAGCAAGAAGTGGCTTTTGGTTTTAAGACATTGATTTCATTTGCAGATTTTAGTTGTTGTAAATAAACTTTCTTCGTTAATAAAATTTTAAACTGTTAACAAAGTCCTACACATTCAGCTTAAAAGCCAAGTATATTGAGAAAGATTCTGTAAGAGACTTGTATCGCTTATTGAATTTTTGCTTTCAAAGAAGTGATAAAAATAGTAATTCTGAAACACTTTTCTTAAATCTAATATAGCAATCCTTTAAATATAATTTATTCATACATTTTCAAGTGCATATGTTTGTATAGATTCATTACAGTATATCTGTGGCATTTAGGGTTTAATATCTGTGGGTTCAACTACTTGTAAGCCATGAATTCATTAGAATGGTGCTTCAGTTTCTCAGCTACAAAATAGTATAATTTCTGTCTCATATGATTTAATGAAATAATGTATGTAAAGCACTTAGCAGAATGCTTGGTACCTACTAAAGTAATTAAAAATAGTAACCGACTCTTAAGAAGTATAGTTAATTAGTAATATTACTAAAAATTTGTGTGAGTCACGTGGCTAGGTAATGACCTCTGTTACATCTGCATCTCGGAGGTTTGTGTTTTTCTGCTTGTAGTGTATATGGGTTATCTGAGTGAAATACTGAAAATGGGGTCAAGAATTTGTTTTTCAAAGGTATTCAGTTGCATCTCTTGGGAGTGTGAAGGATCTACTCTAATTCCCCTTGTTCTCTTAACTTGTGTAGTTTTTACATCTCAATTCACAGACCTGTAATATAATAACTGTTGATATATCATATACATAAAACAGACTCAATGTTTCTGTTTTATATATTTCAGTGTTTTCTGTGTAAATACAACTATGAGAAATATTAAGTGCTCCATATATTATAAAGATACTTATTTTTCTCCATTTTTATATTTCCAGAGAGAATTTATGTGAATATGAGGGTGATTATAGGAATTGCTTGTGAAGCATACTTATCTTTAAAAGCTTACTCTTGTATTCATGCCCAATAAAGGAACATCTAAGTGGAACTAAGTCACTTTTAGATTTAAGATATGTTATGACAGTTTTTAAAATTAAAAAATAAAGATAACACATCTCTTTTTAACAAGATTTTTAGCACAGTTTCTACACAAACTGGTATTCAATAAATGTTAACTAAATGAAGGAGTGAATAAACAAATGAGCAACACAAATGAACTTAGTTACTCTTAATACATTCAGAAGTTGTGGTTACTACTGCTGCTGCTGTTAACCATAAATTAAGCAATATAGTTCTTATAAGGCTGCTTTTTG
Organism: Myotis davidii; assembly: GCF_000327345.1. Taxonomy (NCBI): domain Eukaryota; kingdom Metazoa; phylum Chordata; class Mammalia; order Chiroptera; family Vespertilionidae; genus Myotis; species Myotis davidii. Next base: position 1,678,642 of record NW_006292095.1, on the reverse strand, counting down.
CTATAGTGAGTGAAATTTGGTATGATCTTGGTATGTTTAATCTACTGTTCCGTGTAACTAATTGAACTTTTGATTCAGTAAATAAAAATGATCATGAAATAACTTAGATTTTACTAGGTTAATTTGAAGAGTCACTTTTATCTAATTCTTTTTAGGCAAATTTTTTTACTGTCTTTTTCAAAGTAATTTTAATGTATTTTCCATGTATTTTTTTTGTAAATAGTATCACTGAACTTACCATTTTTCCCCCAAAATGTTTGAATTAGCACCTCAACTTTATCTTTTATACAGATCTCAGAAAAAATGAAGATAAATTGAACCATCATCAGCGAATTGGGCTGAAGTAAGGTGGCAAATTTTCTTTGACACTGGAGACGTAAAAGTAAAATTTTTTATAGCCATTCTTTCATACATCATAATTCTTCAAACTTAGCTAAACAACCATTTCTCTGTTCAGAAATGCTAAGATTTGTTGCAGACACCTGTAGAGTTTGCCTCTTTTGAGTTTTCCCCTCATTCTCTTAACTTTTGTAAGGAATTTCCTCTGAAAATGCATAGAACTGAGTGCATCAGTGAGTCAGTGGGTGTTTATTTCATGCTTACATTATACAAAGCACTGCACTAGATCTGGGGTAAGGATATAAGCAGGCTCAGTGTAGCTCTTACGAAGTTTGGAGTCTACCTCAGAAGATAGGACATGAACTTGAAACACTAAATTTTAAAAAAAGAAGAAAAATACCAAGCACTTAAATAACAGTAAAGGAATAACTAATAGGCATGTTGTATGTCAGCATTAGCTGTTATTTATTTTGTGTACCAGATATAATCAGGAACCCCCTTTCTAATTATTTAAAATACATAGTGCATAAGCTATGTACATGCATAAGCATGTTTCTTTCCTCTAGTCCTATAGTCTTGTTGACGATTCAGTCCTAATAACCTGCACTTTTCTGTTGATGCCGTACCATACTATTATACTGCCCTTCCAAAAATTTGAGCAAGTTAAGAGATCAGGGTGGTATAGTTCTCATTTTCTTTGCATTTACATAGTAAATAGAGATCTTCTGAAGAACTTAGTTGTTGTGAGAATTGGTTTTGAGCCAGTGCTTTATTCTTAGATGTTATTTCATACTTAGATAATATTTTTATAGCAATCTTGTAGAAGTATAATTCATATACCATACATTTCAACCATTTAAAGTACAAATTCATTGGTTTTATTTTTTAATTTTTAAATTTGTCTTTATTGTTGAAAGTATTACAGATGTCCCCTTTCCCCCCATTGACCCCCTCCTCCCCTTCTCCCCACTCCTGCTCCCTCTACAGGCCTTCACCAAGTTATTGTCCATGGATTATATATATATGTATCTAAGTTCTTTGTTTAATCCCTTCCTACCCCTCTCCCCCTCCACTTCCTTTGACATTTGTCAGTCTGTTGCATGCTTCCATGTCTCTGGATCTATTTTGTTCATCAGTTTACTTTTTCAGGGGTTTTAGTATATTCACAGAGTTATATAATCATCACAAACCGAATTTTAGAACATTTTTGTTGCTTGTACCCATTAACAGTCACTCCTATTTCTCTCCAATCCTCCACCTCTACCCCCCCAGCTCTTGGAAACCACTAATCTACTTATTGTCTCTATAGATTTGCCTCTTCTGGGCATTTTATATAAATGAAATAATACAATATGTGGTCTTTTGTGATGGCTTCTTTCAATTAGAATAATGTCTGGGTTTGTTTATGTTGCAAGATCCTACTAAGATATTTTAAAATACAATAATTTTACATGATTTAAGGACAATAAAATATAACCCATTAACTTGTCAATAGGGATCAGTCTAATTTGGAAGTGTACTAATTTAAATATATTTATTTACTCTTGGTATGTGAATGTGAAGTTTATTTATAAATAAGTTTAGATGGAATAGCCGAAAGGATGGCTTGTAAGGATTTTGATCAAGTTTGAGGAATAAACCTTCTCCACCTTCAATTTTACTGTGTCTTAATGAATTTTAATCTTGATTTTTGAATGACCTAATGGTATAAGGACCCTTGATATAGTAGGAAATTTATTTTTTAAGAAGATTTAAATGTCACAAAAGTCTTATCTATTTATTCTGTCTTTATAGATATTTTGAGGACTTTGAGAAAAGAATTCCTCGTGAAGAGATGTTACAAATGCAAGTAAGAGTGTGCTGAATTGTATTCTTTGATTAGAATTGACAGTGTCACTCTGAAAAGCCATTTTTAGAATACTGACTTAATTTTTCTCCTATTAGGATATTGTACTAAACGAAGTTAAAAAAGTGGATTCTGAATACATAGCTACAGTCTGTGGCAGTTTCAGAAGAGGTAATACACTTCTTAATCTCAGGTTATTCATGCCTTGGTCTTAAAATTGCTTAGTGTATATAAAAAAGATGAATTAAAAAGATGTAATTTGTGCCCTAGCTAGTTTGGCTCAGTGGATAGAGCGTTAGCCCACAGAATGAAGCTTCTCAGATTCAATTCTGGGCAAGGGCATGTGCAGGCTGATTCCTGGCCCCAGTCCGGCTGCATGTGGAGGCAATCAATAGATATCTCTCTCACATTGATGTTTGTGTCTGTCTCTGCCCCTTCCTTTCCACTCCCTAAAAATCAATGGAAAAATATCCTCGGGTAAGGATTAACAACAGCAACAAAAAAGATGTAATTGTATTACTTAACAGATTTACTAAGATCCAGTAGTATTAGTTAAGTTTATTTATTTATAGATGGAAATATATTAGAGAAATCCATACTGAATTTATTATAGGATGATATTTTAGTGACTAATTTTAATAAAAATAACAATTTTGGGTGTGTTAAAATCCTAATAGCGGATGATATTTTAGTGACTAATTTTAATAAAAATTTATAACAATTTTGGGTGTGTTAAAATCCTAATAGTGGTTGTCTGGCTAGATGCAAGTGAATCTGGGTAGTTTTTGTTTGTTTTCCTTATTGTATTTTCTAAGTTTTCTGTAATTGATCTAAGAATAATGTCTCAGGAGCACCAGTTCAAAACCAATTCTCACAACAACCAAGTTCTGCTGATGTCCATTTACTATGTAAATACAAGCAAAGCTAGAACTATACAACTGTGGTCTCAAAAATTTGGAAGGGTAACACAAATTTAAAAATATAAACTTTGACAATTAGAATAGAAAAACTTTATTTAAAACTTTTAGAAAAATATCTGACTGAATCTCTGGCCACTCTGGAGTTTTGCTTGGAAGTAGGTGATAGGCTATAAGCAATCCTCTGGGTAGCTGCTGTAAGAATCTAAAAGTGGGGATAGAAAAGGACTAAATCCATAATTACTGAAAAGTAGAAAGAACATTGGATTGGGGCCAAAATACCTGGGTTCTCAGGCCAAATCTGTCACTACACAATTTTAAGTAAGTTTGTCACTCCACGTCCTTTTTCCATATTTGCAGAATGAGAAGATTAGAGTTAACAAGTTATTCAAGTCTGTGCATCCAAAGCACCTAGGAAGTTTTTAAAAATATACTCATTGCTGTACCCTGCTACAAATCTACTAAATAAGAGTATCCTTGGGTAGGGCCTTGGAATCAATATTTTCAAAACAATGACTTTGAGACACAGCAAGCCACATGCTATGAGAAGTAAGGCCCTTCTATGTGTGTCATCCCCATGGTTCTGTTTGTCTCATAGGTAAATTTTCATGAAGAATTCCATATGTTTTCTCTGTTATCATAGGTGCAGAGTCCAGTGGTGACATGGATGTTCTTCTGACCCATCCAAGTTTTACCTCTGAGTCAAACAAACAGGTACTTCAATTTAAAATCAATGTGATCAATCTTACATAGCAATGAGCATCATTTTCTAAATGATAATTATCTATTTTCAGAATAAGTTTTTGTTTTATTTTTTTAAATATATATTTTCTTGATTTCAGAGAGAGAGGGTGAGAGAGAGAAACATCAGTGATGAGAGAGAATCATTGATTGGCTGCCTCCTACATGCCCCCTACTGGGGATCGAGCCCACAAGCCAGGCATGTGCCCTGACTAGGAATGGAACCATGACCTCTTGGTCAACACTCAACCAATGAGCCATGCTGGCCAGGCCTAAGTTTTTGTTTTAATCTTTCTGAAAAGGCAAACTGGTACTGATTGAATTATGTGAAAGGCAAAAAGTAAGTTGTTGAAAGGGATACATACTTTTCTACAAGGAATTGGATGGACAATCTAACATTTGAAAGAGATGAAATTTAGTAAAATATTTCCTGAATTATCCATTGTCTATCATAGATATTTTAGAAATATCCATAATATTGTATTTAGAAACTTTACCTCTATTAGAAATCCCAAGAAGGCAAAACGTTTTTTATTTTGAATATATGCCTTTTAAAGATGAAGCAGCTAATTTTTTTGTTTTAATGAAACAAATAAACACACAAATGATGTTTGCTTGGGAGCATCATGATATTGGTGAAAGATGATGGTATCTAAAAATAAGTTTAATTTAATAAGATGAATTTCCTGTTAAAAGAAAAAAGTACTTACTCAGAATATAGGAAAATAGGCATTTCTCCACAGATAATCAGAAAACTTGTGTTAAAAATGTTTTCTTGCCATAGCAGAGTAATTGCTCTTTTTCTTATTCCCTAATTATGATTCTACAGCCAAAACTGTTACATCGTGTTGTGGAGCAGTTACAAAAGGTCTGTTTTATTACAGATACTCTGTCAAAAGGTGAAACAAAATTCATGGTAAGTACTCGTTTGAGTTAACAATCGGGAAAAAACTTTAAAGACTGTTTAGTAATGGTTGTGAGTGTGTGACCTCACTGCAGCTTAATGTTACAATCAATAAATATCCATGAGGCCTTAAAGAAGAAGAATTAGCAGAATGCTAATCTCAGACTATTTTAGTAAAGAATTTTGTTTTAAATTCCCCACTTGTAAATATCTGTGCTATTGGAATAGATTATTAGAAATACTCTGCTATTTTCAAAATATCCATAATGACCTTGACATACAAGTTTTTTCCTAAAATAACAAATGTTTTTATATTCTCTAACTCAGAATTCTTTAAAATAAGTGAGTTTAAAATTGCCTAAAGAGTGTTAATTTATTATAATACCAAAGAAAGAAAAGGAATCGAGGTATGTGCTGGAACACCCAGGGGAAGAAACACATGTGGAATGTGTTCATAGTGGGGGAGTTAATAGAGCAGGACACTGCAGAGATTTTCAAAGTGAAACCCATCATGATGAACTGTCAAAATCCTGTAGTCCTTCTAGAGAATTAAAATTTAAAGATTCAAGAAAAATGGCAAATGGATTAAAAACAGATTAATAAATGGCCCTGTGTAAAAATAGACAGGAAGGCAAATAGAAATCTAGGATTAAGGTATTAAAAGCTTACCTTTATTCCACTGGTCACTTATATATACATCATTTGGATTCCCTTTTCTCGGTGCCCCCCTTTTCCCAAGTTCCATAACTGAAAGGAAGAAGACTGCTTTTGGAGAATAGACATGATAGAATTAGCAAGTCTCATTCATAAATTTAACAGTGGTTTTAACCAATAGTAGAAGAAGATGGTTGAGATGGATAATTGAAATATCATGTCATTCAGAAAGTAGAATGGTGGTTGCCAGGGTCTGCATGGAGAGGGGTATGGGGAATTATTGTTTAAATGGGTACATAATTTCATTTGGGGCAGATGAAAATGGTTAAAATGGTAATTTTATGGTATGTATATTTAACATGTAAAAACATTGTTATTAAATTCAGCCTGGTGATTTTTATGGGCTATGAAAGTATATTGCTTATGTTAATCACACTTTATCAGTGTTCTCAAAAGAACTTTGGGAAAGGTAAGAATAAAAATTCTAGTCAATCTTTGAGAATTAAATATGTTTTTCTGAATCTGTCAGATTTTGAGCACTTACTCTGTTTCTAAAAGCATATACACAATTGAGATCTTATTTAAAATAGGGTTTATATATGCTCCATGGACATCTTTTTAAAATTGATTCATTTTAATTTACTCAAAATAAATATGCATAATTCTTACAATTAAAGTACATTCAGTCAGATAAAATCCTAAAAACAATATGAGCTAGACAGGTTGGATTTTTTTTTTTCATAGTAGGAGTGTCCCTGTATGCCTGGGCGTGTTCTGGGTTCCCCTCTGTCCTCACTCTCCTGTAGTAGTCATCTCTGTGAGAGTGGGGAGTGCACCACCTGCTTTCAGATTTAGCCTCGTGGAAGGTGTTTATACAATGCAACAGCAGAAGCATTTTTTTTTTTTTTTTACAATCTGAACATATTCTACTGGTGCTCAGAGAGAGATCCAGAGGAAAAACCAACAAAGGCTGTAGTAATCCAGCTATCAAGAATACAAGGAAAAATTATAAGCTGGTGAGCTGGGTGTAACCTGGAAAGGAAAGGTGGGTAGCCAAGTATATGTGAGCATAAAGATTTACTGACAGTGGTGGAAATGGGTTTCCTGGTAGCTGCTCAATCCAAAAAAGACAAGACCTTTGCCTAGAAAGTGCATTGGCAGCCAAATTCCAGGGACTGCTACAGAGTAGGCTGGGTCAGACCTTATTGTTCATGATAGGAAAGAACAAAATGGGGAGAATGAGTGTTAATAGGGGGAGAAGGTATATTCAGTCAGTTCAGCAAATATGTATTAAGCATCTACTAAATTCCAGATTCTAGGAGCTTGGGATATATCAGTGAATTTAAGTAGAACTTATATTTGGGGAGTGTGGAAAGAAACTTAATAATGGTGAACTTAATAAATAAGTAAATTGTATAGTGTGTTAAGGTAATAATTACTATTTTTTAGAAAGAAAGGGGAGAGCAGGACATGGGGAGGTGGGCGTGCAGGAGACAGTATTATACAGGGTAGTCAGAGGCAAAGAAGATGAGACTTGGGGAAAGACTGAGGTAAGGGATTTAGCCAAGCAGATACCTGGGGGGAAGAGAGAGCAGTGACCCTAAGTGCATGAACATTGGCAGAGATAATCCAAAGAAGTTATGATCTCTAGGTTTCTGAAAGGATGTTGGCTGCAAAATGAATTCAATTTATAAAGTGAAGTAAACGCTTCTCATTCCATAACCACTTGATCTTAAAACCTCTTGTTCCTATAACTATTGATTAAATAGTTTTAAAGATATGACCATTTATGTGTTTTTCAAGTTATCTTCAAAGCATTAATTCCTTTAATAGTAATCAACCCTTAGGAAAGCCAGGTTATTCCAAATCTTCTTGTAAAATCATGGTCGTTAGATAAGTGAGCTATTCTTCCTGTGAATATACTATTTGAAAGAAAAACAAAACAAAACTATTTCCTCTGCATTTCGATGCCTGTTTGATTTATATATGAGGAGTACCATTCAAACTTTAACATTTTGTGCAAGTTTGCCCTTGGATGATTTTCTGTGAAATATCTACAGTAAGGATTCAAGAGATAATATAAGGTACCTTGAGGTCTACCCTAAGGTAGTGAGAGGGGCTTTATTTCAGATACTTGCATGAAGCTACCTAATTGAAATGTCAAACAAAACTCATCCACTCTATCTAATAAATAATGTACAGTAATACAGAGAAATCCTTTAACATAAGTACTTCAGAAAAAGTGCAGGAAATAAAATTAGCCTTGAAGAAAGGAACAAAGCCATTAGATGAAGTCCCAGTTCTAATGTGACAAACAGTAAGATCATTGCCTGTGGCATCGAAACATCCATATCTGAAAGGTAATACTCATGGTAATTCCAGATAGAAGTAGTTTCTGATCCATTTGAACGTTGAGCTGGGACTTATTAATGCCAACGAAGGTAGTTTTCATATTTTGAAGATAAATAGGTTTCATTAATCTTTCAGCCATAGCAACCCATTTGGATTTTAGATTTTAACTTTTTTATGTTGCTGAGTGAAAAAGTATGGCTTTTAGTGATATGTGTACCAATTCAACTACTTTTTAGAATCAGAAGCCTGACAGTTGTATATTTTTCTTAGAATGTGACATTTGAAAATTTTGTTTTGAAATTTATTTATGTCTGTAGTTCTTTTTACATATTTATTTATGGGTTGCTGACTAGTCCAGAATTTTTGCCTATTTTTCTGAAAAAGGAAAAGATAACAAAACAGACCTTGAAAATATCTGTTTGAAAACTAGAAGTATAATGAAAACTCACTTGTAAAGAAGGAAGAAAATAATCCCCTGGTTTTCTTACCTTAGATTTTCCTTCTCTCGGTCTTCTCGTTTCTGAGAGGTTTCCACAATTTCAAACTCTCCTACTGTTTCTATCATAGCTTTTTCATTTGTTTTCTTTTTCCCGAATAATCATTCTTCCAAGTTGCTTTTTTTCTGTTTGTTTTGGTCTGTCTTTCATGTTTGATGCTTTTCTCAATTAGCTTGTTGTTTAGAATTCACAAAGGCCAAATCCTCATCACTCTCATCCTTGCCTGCTGTTTCATGTAGTTCTGTAATTATCAGGAAGTGTAATAAGAAGGTAGTGATAATGTACAGTGCATAGAGAAACTAAATTAAAAGTGCTCCAAATTAGAAAACTGCCTCCATTTAAAACAAACTAACCTCACATTTAACAACATTTAATTAAAATTAAGCTTTTGGTTTAAAAATATCTTTAAATATTCTTTTAAATATCCATTTTAGGGTGTTTGCCAGCTTCCCAGTAAAAATGATGGAAAGGAATATCCACACAGGAGAATTGACATCAGGTATTTGTTGCGGACCTATTAATTTTCCCTTCTTTTCTCCATTCCCCCCTCCCTCTATTTATCTTGGAATTCACATAAATATCCAGAATCCCTTTTCATTCTGAAGTGCCTTATGTTTCTGCTATAGAAAATGTTTAGCTTGAAAATATATAAATAATAACTGTCTACAGAATCTAATTTATTTTCTCTAGCTATCCATGTCATCAGGATGCCTTCCACAGCTCAAAAATCATTTCCTGCCTGGGGAAAGTTATTGTAATAAGTGACACTGCTTTTCATTTCTCCACACCTTGCAGAGCATAGTTTACTAAAACCTAAACTGCAGGGTTGGGGTAGTTTGAATGGTTTACCTAATGATAGTCTCCTTTGCAGGTTATTTGGCCACATACACTAATATTTTAGGTGCTTTATTCTTACTAATTTTAAAAGTCTTAATTTTGCTAAATTTGAAATGTGTAGTAGACGATTTCTCTATTGCTTTTTTTTTTTTTAAGGTTGATACCCAAGGATCAATATTACTGTGGTGTTCTCTATTTCACGGGGAGTGATATTTTCAATAAGAATATGCGAACTCATGCTTTAGAAAAGGGTTTCACAATCAATGAATACACGATCCGTCCCCTAGGAGTCACTGGTGAGTATTTGTGTTCCTTAGAGAAAACCCCAGTCATCTGAAAAGAAAGTTATTTTCAAGGTATTTTGGTTTAGCAACTTTGATTTCTCTAAAAAGCCTTTAAATAACTATGCCAGTTAATTAGTTTCTTTGTGTTGTTAGTTCATCAGGCAACAAATGGGCTTTAATCCACACATGTCCCAGGCTCTCCCTTGAAGGCCCGTGATGACAGGAATTAACTCTAGCTCTATCACAGTGGATTAAATTCTTTCCACCTCTGATGGTCAGTAAAAATAAACTATTGGTCCAAGTGTTTTGTTTTTTAAAATGCATCTCCAAGATTTCTGAAGAATCCAGGTATCGTTGCTTTTGGTGCCAAGCCAAATTTGGTAGCTTTGGCCCATGCTTTAAAGTTAAAGAGTAAGAATAGCTTAATCCCTGCTTTATTGATCTTATTAACATTTCATAATATACTATGTAGTTTACTGCTCTGTACTAGGAAAATGAAGATTTTGTTATTTTGTCCTAAAAATTATAAAATTGGGCTTTCTTCCTTGGTTAACTAGGGCAGTACTTCTCACATGGCAGTGTGATACAAACCAGTGAAGACCCCATTGAATGCAGAGTCTAATTCAGTGGGCTTTGGAGTGGGGCCCAAGTGTCTGCTTTACTAGTAAGCTTCCAGGTGATGCCAGTTGCTAGTCTAGGAACCCCACTTTGAGTTGCAAAGGAACTAACTAGAGTATTTTATATAACCCATGAGGCTCTCATGGAGATTCAGCAGAGAGGAAAATCATGAATTGGATAACTTCAAAGGCCGTGGTTGGCACACTCAGGTTCCTTTTGTAGCACTGGTGTATATGTGACAAACCTCAACCCCGCGCTCATGTGGCAGAATGGGGGCGGGCAAGATCTTTTTTTAGTGACTTGGTTGCCACTTTCTTTGTTTTCTACAAGTATGTCCTATACAAATGTCAGTCCTGCACCCTCTAAAACTTTTGATTCTTTTGTCTCTTGTAGGAGTTGCTGGAGAACCCCTGCCAGTAGATAGTGAGAAAGACATCTTTGACTACATCCAGTGGAAATACCGAGAGCCCAAGGATCGAAGTGAATGAGGCCTATCCTTCCCCAGCACAGCCCAACAGGAGTCTTAATTTATTTCTTAACCTTTGCTATGTAAGGGTCTTTGGTGTTTTTAAATGATTGTTTCTTCTTCATGTTTTAGCTTGTACCGTAGTCAATAAAACCTAATGCACTATTATCAGATGATTTTGTTCTGATTTTATTAGAAAATATATGTAAATTTTTTAATCACACTTCACTAAGGGTTTACTAGAGAGAATTAAGAGATGAGATGATAGCAAGTCTTCAAAGCAAATTTTTATTTTCTCATTTTCTGTCCTTACGCTATAAACCAACATTACTCCCACTTCCTTTCCTCCTAATTACCAGTTACAAATTAGTCAATTAAGATACACCAAAGGTTATCCTCTTGAGGATGGTTCAGTAGTTTTCCAAAAATAGTGCCTTCATAAATTTAATTTTTTTCTTTGGCCCGTATTCAATTTTGTAATATATACTTAAAACTTAAATAGAAGAACAGGTGTGTGGTTACCTCATATAAAATCTGTAGCAACTGGCTGTAATCCATCAGAAAGAGCTTCCCTAAGCAAAATGACTTCTAATTGTACCCATATGTACAAAATATTGCCTCTCAAACTTCAAACAAAAATTTCACTTTTTGCCCTAGTTTTCTAGAAATGCTTTGTAACTTGCAAAGGACTATACAAACAAGATGATACTACTTTTTGAATCTTATTTCTTCATCAACTACAAATTATTTTGTAGTGAAATGGTATTTCCCTTCCAAGAAATCAAAGAAAATAAACAATAGGGTTTTTAATGAAAAATAATAGTTGCTGTAATAATTTTCACTGGTAAGATATAAAAGTTCATTGAATCACAGATACCACCATTTCTCCCCTCCCAAGTTACTGTCAGTTACCAGAACTTCACCAAAAGTCATTTAAGATTTATTTCAACTACAGTGGGGCCTTGACTTACGAGTGTCCCGACTAACGAGTTTTTCGAGATATGAGTCATCTCTCAGCCCATTTTTTGCTTTGAATTGCGAGCTAAAATTCGGGTTATGAGCCAGCTTCAGATACCCCACCGCTAGTTGGCACAGCGAACGTCACAGTGAACGCCACAACATCAGCCCAGCATCATGTGTCTCGTTCACTTTTTGATTTGACATACAAGTAATTTGAGTTTTGAGCTCCGTCACAGAACGAATTAAACTCGTAAGTCAAGGCCCCACTGTAATTGTTTTTCTCCCACAAAGGGGACCAGTACATTTTTCTTGTTTGCTATCAAGCTCTAACCAGATTTCTTATATTTTAAATCTTACTCTTAAGTTCTCCCTGGAGCCTTATTTCCCCTTCCCCTTTGTCACTAATCACAAATATATATAGGAATCTCCCGAGGAGTCGTTTCTGAATGCATTATTTCAAGTGGAGGATGGAAGTGAAACCAGCTATTGCCCTGCTACCCAATACTATGAATCATTCAGTACTTGCCTTCAGTCCTATTGTAGTTTTCCCCACATATGTTCAATTTTGTACCTAGCATTTCCCCACATTTAACCTGGCCTCATGACTGCTTCCCAACACTAAAACCCAACTCAGCTGTACCCCCTGGAATGGCTGTATCATGTTCCACCAATGGTGGGTGGTGCCAAAAGTTACTTAACCACACAATTGAACAATATTTTGCAATTATAAATACTTTGGGAATAGAGCTAAGCTTTTATTGTTTGAGAATGTCCCCTGAGTCATTCTAATGCAGGCTTATTTATAGCCACTGTTTTAGTTCTGTTGTGTGTTTTTTTATATAAACCATATTTTGCAAATATTTTCACACAATAATAATAATATAGTTCTTAAAAAGTGGGACAGTATTTTATGTTCAAGGGAATTCTTCTCTCTTTCAGGAGAATTCCCTCTTTCAAGTGAAGTCATTAATGACACAGTGTGGAAGCATAATATAACTTATGTTTCAAGTGTTGGAAACAATGGCCCATGCCTTTCTACAGTTGGTTGTCCAAGTGGCACTACATCAAGCATAATAGGTTAGTTTCCTGTTTTAGCAATAGACTTGATTATGCCCAGCCGACATAGCTCAGTGGTTGAGCATTGACCTATGAACCAGGAGATCACAGTTCAATTCCTGGTCAGGGCACATGCTGGGGTTGCGGGCTCGATCCCCAGTATGGGGCCTGCAGAAGGCAGCCAATCAATTATTCTCTCTCATCATTGATGTTTCTATCTCTCTCGCTCTCAATAAAAATACCTCTGAAATCAATAAAAAAAAATTTTTTTTAAATAGAACAAGACTATTTTAATTCTATTAAATAAGGTCAACTTCTTCTAGTTATAATAAAATATGAACGTTACTTATTATATATCCACAGCGTCTGGAAAAAACAGTTTGAAGAAAAAGAATTTTACCTGAAAAGGTGGATAAGAGCTTCAGATTTGCTGGCAATTAACACAGTACTAGAATTACATTTTAGAAACAGTAATTATAGGAGAAGAATGGACTCTAGGATCATCTGCTAAAAAATGTGGATGCTACTATCTATTTCACAGTTATCTGGAAAATAAAATGAAATTTTTAAAAAATATATTTTATTTATTTTTCAT
>NW_006292095.1:1646486-1664385 GCF_000327345.1 Myotis davidii | reverse complement strand
CGGGTGTTTTTTCTTTCCACAAAGGGTAATCTATTTTGTCTGATTCTCACCCTTATCTAAATTAATTAAATTAATTCTTAGGCATTTTAAAGCTAGTGACAATGGCTCACAAAATAGATCACCATATTTCCAGATTAGTTTTAAAGAAAGAACTATGATAATGTAGGCAGAAGTAGCCAGATTAGTACCACCTCTTGCCCAGTGCCCAGGAACTCACAACCTACATTTTGGGTATAAATCTGTCTTCACCTTGGATTAACTCACTTTTTATTTCCTTCACAATGTTAGTGACAATATTTGCAACAAAGAGCAGGAGACAACATAACCTAGTTGTTTACAACAGAGGATTTGAGAGTCATACCTCCAAATTTTCAATTTCATCACTGGTAATCGGTGGACTGGGCAAATTACTAACACACAATAATCTTATCTCTGGGGATCTTATCTCTGGGGACAGCAGTAGTAATTCTAGCTTGTGACACGGGGAGAGATTCAATGAGTGAAATCATGGCTGAGCACCTAAACCATGAGCACCTAAGCCTGTGATACTCCTTATCATTGTTGTCACAATAAAGGTCTTTGGAAACAAGGTCAGGAATAAGTAAACAAACAAACCTAAAATACTGGCCACAATGGAAACAAGGCCTGGTCCAGCACCAATTTCAAGTATTTTAGCATCTTGAAAATTCAATTCCTCTGTATGTTCCTCCAAATATTGACACAAAGCCATAGCCTAAAAAAGATTTATACTTGTCACTTGGGCATTGCAACATTGGAAACCAGTAGCCACCTCAATCTCCACCCCAAATTAAATACTATAAGACTTATCATTAATAGTTTATGGAAAGGTTCATCAGAATCAAAAATATACATTTACTGATGTATTTAGACCTCTGGAATATGAAAATTATAACCTACATCAAAGGAACTAGAGAAACAGGTTTGTGAATCGCCTGTATCAGAAGACTCTTGCTTGACTGCCAGGAATTGGAAGATGAGCTCATCTCTTGCAAACCCGGGCAGTGAGGGCTACAGAACAGCAACTCCCTCCTCTGGTTTAGTCATGTCAGGCCTCCACCTGCTTTAAGAATGTTGGATCAACTTCTTCAAGACCTCGCTCCTAGCCTCTGTCAACATTCAGTGGGCCAGGGCTTTGTCTTCTATGCCGGACAGCTGGGCAGTTTTGTTTTGTTGTAAGTGGTTTCTCTAAGAAACAGACTGTCAGAACAATACTTCCCGCACTTTAGTGTGCACGCGGATCACCTAGGCCTGGTTCAGATGCACGTCTGTGTGCAGTGTGCTCTGGTTGGGGTGCTCAGGACTACGTTTCCCACAAGCTACCAGGTGCTGCCGGGGCTTCTGGTCTGTGGACTGTACTATGAGTAGCAAGGAGATGCTAAAACACATATGCAAATAAATTAAGATAGCTTTTTTAAAAATTTTTTTATTGAGTTTTTACAGAGAGGAAAGGAGAGAGATAGTTAGAAACATCGATGAGCGAGAAACATCGACCAGCTGCCTCCTGCACACTCGCCACTGGGGATGTGCCCGCAACCAAGGTACATGCCCTTGACCGGAATCGAACCAGGGACCCTTCAGTCTGCAGGCCGATGCTCTATCCACTGTGCCAAACCGGTTAAGGCTAAGATAGCTTTTTATACAGAAAGCCAAACATCCCTTGAGAGGACAATTATTTGTGAAAACACATATGCAAATAAATTAAGATAGCTTTTTATACAGAAAATCAAACATCCCTTGAGAGGATAATTATTTGTGGTGTAGGGGTTTCAATATTAGGAAGACAGTGTCACCTAGAGCTACGGAGAGGACACATGCTTTGAGGTGTTTTCTGAAGAGATAGCCCTGCCCTGTGTGAGGCTGGCCCCTCTGGGGTGCTATCTGGGAACAATGCTTTTTTCTCAGGAACAGCTACATTTTTTGACATTGCAAACACTCCCCTTCCCTTCTTAGCCTGTTAGCGAAATCTGGAAAATGATCTCTTTCACGGAGAGCTGCACTGGACTACACACAAGAGAAGCGTGTTACATGAATCCTTCTGTTGCAGTTTTCAAGAGTTTGAGGTCCCAAGAGAGGCCAGGGTTTGTGCATGAAAGGCTGAGGCCTTGATGAGCATAAAACTGCCCAGTGGACAAATATAATCTCTGATACCCCTGCTATTGTTGTCTATTTGCCAAATATCTATATATATAAAAGCCTAAGCATCTGGTTGACTGGACGACCAGACAACCAGCCAGTAGCTATGACGCTCAGCTGACCAAGAGGTGCCAGACACCTGCTGGCAAGCGCTCCTCCATGGCAGCACTACTGAGCTGCAGCGGCAACAGGTGCAGCGGGGCTGGGATGAGGGGGAACGGTGCCCCCCCATCACCTGCTACTTCATGCACTACATCTCTTGCCTGTGGGGATCGGGCTGAAACCAGCAGTCCAACATCCCCCAAGGGGTCCCGGATAGCGAGAGGGCCAGGCCAAGAGGGGCCTCTAGTAAAAATATATTAAAAAAGAAAAGAAAAGAAAAGCAAAACACACAGACACACACACACACACACACACACACACACAAACAAACAAACAAACAAAAAAAACCTCACAGACAGAGACAACAGTATGGTGATAACTAGAGGGAAAGGGGATGGGTGGATGCAAGAGGGGATATTAGGGGGATAAATGGTGGTGGAAGAAGACTTGACTTGGGTGGTGAACATGCAATACAATATACAGATGATATATTATAGAATTGTACACCTGAAACCTGTATAATTTTATTAATCATTGTCACCCCCCAATAAATTCAATTAAAAAAGAGAAGAAAAGCCTTTGTTTGAAGGAAATCATACTCATATGCATAAGAGATAAAAATGGACTGTCCTTGGGTGGGGGGAGGAGGAGCTCTAGGAGCAAGGAGACCCCTGGCTGTCCATTCCTCCTCCTGCTCCCTTCTCACTTGCCACCAGTACCCCAGATCGCCCCGAGGGCTCTCTATGGAAGCTCTAATCATGACTACTCATTGCATGTGCAGTGCCTGGACCGGCAGGTCTGTATCACCTGGGAGCCTGGGAGAAATGCAGAGCACAGCATCCCCCATCCCGGAATTAGAATCTGCATTTTAAGGAGACCCCAGCATGATTCACCATGCTAGCGGCTGAGCTGTTGATCTGGAGCCTCTCTAAGCCCAGGCTGAAAACCCCTGCGGTGGAAAGAACAGCAGTGCTGCATCCGGGGCCGCTGTCCCAGCCTGGTTGTGCACGGCGCCCCCAGTGCAATAGCTTTACCAGGCCATGAGCTTTTCCTCATTAATTTAGTGATTCGTTAATAGTCATCATACTGCATGAACAGTGACCATCTAACATGAGCTTAGGGGTAGCACTTCACTGAACCCTCACAACCATCTCGGCACTGGCCATGAACACTGCCCCGTGCTTTAAATATGGAAATGAAGGCAAACAGAGGCGCAGTGACCATCCATGACCACACAGCCAGGAAACAGCAGGCTTGCTGGCTCTCAGTTCAGTGTTTCCCCCATTTCGGCGCCATCCTCCCGGGGCTGCTGCAGGGAGAACATGAGATGCAGCCGTGGTTCTTGAACATTCCTGTTTTCCACAATGTGAACAGAAAACGTACACCTGAGGGTCTGTGGGAGTGGCCCGAAGGTACATGCTGCAAAGCCAAAGCTCTGAAGATGTGACTTTGTCCTTAAGAATTCATATGAATTTTTCATCCTACTTCCTGATATATTCAAGCTTATATTAATGTAAACAATAATGTTTCAGGAACATAGCACAGAGGAAAATCAAAGCTTATGGGAGAGATGTGATGTATTCGTGGAGTCCAAGCACACCACCCGCACCCCTGGTGGGGGGGCAACAATTGACCCACAGTTGGAGAAACCCAAAATGTAACAGTTCTCTCACCCCTGGCCACACCACTGCTCCGTAACTCTCTATTGATTCTTGAAGGACAATCTTCTTGCCTGCAAACAGATAGTTCTCCTGGGTGTAGCTGGCATAATTTGTAGGAACAAATTTCTGGAGGCTATGAAGAGATGGTTCTATGCTGTTAAAATCTGTGGGGCAGAAAATAAAATAGGTTTCATGATTTGTTGATTCAGTGCAAATATACACTTAGTACAATTGGTAGGATGGGAACTGAGGGGTGACGCTATTAATGACAAAGGCTGCAAACTAGCACAAAGCAGTGCTATGGAGTGACAGGGACATAGCATTCAGATGTGACATCTTTATCATGTGACGAAATGCCAAAGATATTCCCTCTAGTTAGAAGAGGACGGAAGAAGTGTGTCCCCATTCCCACACTCCTGATGACAGGAGAAAGCTAAATGGCACCAGGAAAGTGACACAAATGGGCTGTCTGTGTAAGGAGGACCCGGGCAAACATGGACCTGACTATTTTTAGGTCTTGAAGTAGCATTCCCAATGTTGGCTGGAGCGTGTTCCTTAAATCCTTCTTACATCAGCTCCTCAAAAGGTTCAGGTCACCCAAAGATGAGCCAGCCCCACAGGAGGCTGTCAGATGAGCTCTGACGATCGAGTTACTGCTGTGTTAAATGCTTCCTTGCTCTCATGACCACTCCAGCAGCTCTCAAATATCATATAAAATGGGAGGAAAAGAGCACATGTGCAGAGGAGGAGGTGAAGGGTGGCGGGTCTTTGAAGAAACCTACTCAGGAGTCCACCCTTGGGAGGCAGGTAGGACAGACTCTGTCAGGTACCACTGCTTTCCAGGGGCACTGCGACAGCTCTGTGCCACTGGTCTGCAACCCGTCTTAACAGGTTTCCAGAAAGAGCAGCACCGAAACTTGGAGGAAGCCTTTAGAATGTCCGCCATGGGGTCATGGCTGTTGAAGCTAATTACATGCTTATACTTTGCATGTCTGTATGCATGTATTTCCGTTTTGTCTTCCTAGCAATTCGTTTCTGTTGTGTTTTACCAAAAAAGTGTCAGTATGCAGCGGATGGGGAAATGGCCTTTGACCACAGTGTGACCACGATGTCCGCAGCTCTTCGGAGTGCTGCTCTCGGCCGCAGGTTCTGGTTTAGTGTGTTCCACACCTGGAAGGAGAATTCTCCGCCCTGAAAAAAAGGCAAGCTTCCAGAGACCAGGGGCCGCACTGAACTTGCCAGAACCTGCTAGTAAAGAGTGGCTGAGTCAGTCCTGAGGGGTCCTTTCCTGTCACGTGCCCTGGTTAGGACTGTGGGGAGACCATAAGGGAAGGAAGGAGACCTCCAGTCTTCACCTACCTCTTATGGGAAGCCACTGACATACAACGCCAACGCAATATGTATAAATGACCAAGGAGGCCCTAGGTTCCATCACTGATTTGTAGGGTTTGACGGTGACCAAGGTGTAAACAGCCCTGGTGATAACATGTCCCTGGGGAAAGATGTGCAGCCTACACCATAATGGAGTACTTCCACCATCCAGATACAATGGACAGCACTAGCCTCAAGAACATAGCTAATCATCAAATGCCCTAAAATAATCCAGGTCTGGTCAGGAGTATTTATTATCTAGGTTTTTTCCCCATATACCTTTGCCTTTTATATAATCGATTTCTTTGTAATTTATGTAACTTAAATTTCAATAATGGCCATGTTTAATAACCAGCTCACCAAATTCCTGAAATTCAGGAGCTGGTACAGGCCAGCTGGTACAAGGAGTCGGTACAGGGCTGTGCTCTTTTCCTCAAAGGCTTTCATCAGTGGAGTGTCTACCAGGAGCAGCCCGACCATCAGGTACTCACTAATGCCAGCTCCTGCCAGCTTCCTTCCCCCAGCCACCCCCGCGATGCCCCAGTGGTTCTCAACCTTCCTAATGCCGCGACCCTTTAATACAGTTTCTCATGTTGTGGTGACCCCCAACCATAAAATTATTTTTGTTGCCACTTCATAACTGTAATGTTGCTACTGTTATGAATCGTAATGTAAATATCTGATATGCAGGATGTATTTTCATTGTTCGCCACCCACAGGTTGAGAACCACTGCCCCAGACCATACATTCTTCCCTTCCTCCCACAAATCGCCAAACAGGGACTCTCAAGACTGAAGGAAAAGTCAACGGGCTGATTTTGAATGGTTCAGTATTTTACAGGTTAAGAAGCTAATGTTTATGCTTTCCCAATCAACAGGGTAAAGAAACGTGGGCGTATAAATATACTCCCATTAGAACCTTTTATAGTCTACAGAAATATAGAAATTTATGTTTATTGCACATTAAATATTTTCATTTATTGTACCCATGGTAGACTGGTAGTTTTAGAGGGACCAGATTTGAGAGACAGATAGAGTTGCATTTTTATGTAAACAGTTTAGTAAAAATAAATAATATCCTGGTTTAGTAGAGTTGGAACATAATTATATCACATTAAATGATTGTAAATGTTATAAATGCTGTATCTTGGCTCTCATGACCTTATTTGGTATGTCCATCATTTATTAACTACTAAGTCCCTGTCCAGAAATGCAACCCTAATGGTTGCACTGTCCTGATGGGAAAATGCACTTTGCTCTACACCAGCAATTCTCAACCTGTGGGTCGTGACTACTTTGGGGGTCAAACGACCCTTTCACAGGGGTCACCTAAGACCATCGGAAAACACATATATAATTACATATTGTTTTGTGATTAATCACTATGCTTTACTTATGTTCAATCTGTAACAATGAAATTGGGGTCACCACAACATGAGGAACTGTATTAAAGGGTGGCAGCATTAGGAAGGTTGAGAACCACTGCTCTACGCGGATCCGTGTATGACAGAGCTGCCAGGAATACGTTTTGATGAAAAGCAGAAACCAATCTAGATTGCATTTCTTTTTAAATGTTCTTCTTACAAAAATATACAGTCTTAGATTTATATACAAGATAAAATAAATTTGTGGATTTTGATAAATAAATGATGAAAAATAGGAATTACTTGTAATGCTATGCTTATGCTTGCATAAAGGCATTTTTCTACTTAACTGCATTATACAAACAATCTTGAAGGATGTTAACTAGACTTATTGTAGTGATCATTTTGCAATATATCCAAATATCAAATCGTTTGTCATACACCTGGAACTAATATAATATTACATGTCAATTATATTTCAATAAACATTATTTCAAAATCTAGAGTTAAAAGGAAACGGAAATTCTTGTCACAGAAGTTAACTGGAAAATGCCATCACCAGGAGAACAACTGAGAAGGTGTTGAGGACATGAAGGGGATTACCTCCTGTGGGTCCACTACTACCATCTTTCTGGACAGTCTCTTCCTCTGCCTCTAGCCAGCCGTCTGGGGAGCTTGGTCCTTCCCCCGGGCGCCCAGGCTGCTGCTCGGAGCTCAGACACACATCCATAGCCGGAGCTGGAGCCCGAGCCGGCTGGAGAGGAGGAAATTGGACAAGATCCAAGTTGCCTAGCCCAGGGTGTCTGAGTCTCTCAGGAGGCTCTAAAAAGTGCAGCTTATCGCCTTTGCATCTGCTGAGTGGAAAAGAACACCTGCTTTTCAGCTTCGTTCCCCGGGTGAGCCAGGCAGCCACTCAAGGAGTTGCCAAAGTGGAGGAAGACCGTTAAGTGAGACCGAAACTACTTGTGCATGAAGAAAGGCAAAAACAGAGCAATGGGAGGCGGGCC
This sequence comes from Myotis davidii, assembly GCF_000327345.1. Classification (NCBI taxonomy): domain Eukaryota; kingdom Metazoa; phylum Chordata; class Mammalia; order Chiroptera; family Vespertilionidae; genus Myotis; species Myotis davidii. The sequence continues at coordinate 1,656,727 of NW_006292095.1, read as the reverse complement.
ACAGGCTGATGGTGCCAGGGTCCAAAATGCATTTCTGATAACTTTGAGAACTGAATCTTAAAGAAAATCTGGTCTAGCAATCTGGCCAGTGGGAGTACCTTGTAGATGGATATGATATCATGCATGAGAAGCCAGGATTTGGAGCAAACACAGGGCTGCTCCCTTCTCATCTGAGGCTTTCTTGCAAGATAGTAGAAAGTGCTGGGGGCTGAGAGCCAGGAGCCTGCTTCGGCTCCCCACTCTAACACTTTGCAACTCATCTCCTCACTGTTTTCTCATCAGCAAGAAGGGGATAATAATATCTGCCTGCCTGCGAGGGCTGTGACGAGAAAGAGAGAGCACAAGTGATTAGTAGAGCACAGGTAAGCAAAGGAGAATTATTTTCAAATGCCAGGTGGGGCTTTTCCGTGTGAAATGAAATGACTCCCTCCCCCATCATTATCGTTGACTTGAGAAATAAATTCTTTCCCAAAGACAGCTGTGCATTGAAAAACAATCTCAAACGTAACTACAGTGACCTGTCTAGTGTTCATTATTAGTTTGGCACATCCTATGATATTCATCATATATTAGTATTTCATAAAGAATTGGGAAATTTTTTAATGACCCCTTGTTAGTACCCTCAAAAGAATTTTGAACTGTTAGTTGAAATATATCTTTACCTTATGTAGCAGAAGAGATTTGAGATTTCTGTATGCTCTTTAATCCCCAATGTTTTATATAGATCTGCACCTAAAAGGATTAGCATTTTATGAACAAAAGCCAGCCAGTGGAAGTCCAAGTTATTTAGGGTAGCATTACCCACCAGTACGCACACATTTCTTTGCTAGAATTTCCTCTCTCTTTCTCAACCTCTCTTTCTTGCTCTCATTCTCGCTCTGTCTCTCTTGCTCTCTCTCTTTCAATATATATCCTTCTCTCTTGAATTTTCTCTCATACACACACACACACACACACACACACACACACACACACACACACTCCTTGCAACATGAAATATAATCACTCTTGAAAGATCCAGAGGCTGCCCTCCATGGTATTCAGTTGCTGTGATGGAGTTTGAATGCGGACTTATATTTCACTTTAAAAAAAAGTGGGGGTTGGGTTGTTGGGGGTTTTATGGGCATGTCAACTTTGTGTGCATCAGCAAACTCCTGTGGCTGAAGAAAGGGACCTGCCTGCTGTGGACTCAGTCCTGGACCCTGATTCCTGCTCCCAGAAATAACACAAGACTTTACCAAGAGGAAGGGGAAATGTTTGTGAGGAAGACATGGGAACGGTCTCTACATAAGAAGGGACACGGGTCAAAGGCTTAAAGTCACATGATGGGTATTTAGTTGGGGCAGCAGTGAGTAGGAAATCAGAAAACTCCTTCAAAATAAAAAGCAATCTGTTCTAATTTATTTAATGGAAATAGGGACAGTTAAAATGGAAAGAGGAAGAGTGTTTGCCCATTTTAGAAGCCCGGAAACCCTTAAAATAGAATATAGGATATGGCCCTGGCCGGTTTGGCTCAGTGGCTAGAGCAGCCGTGGGCAAACTATGGCCCGCGGGCCAGGTCCGGCCCATTTGAAATGAATAAAACTAAAAAAAAAAAGACCGTACCCTTTTATGTAATGATGTTTACTTTGAATTTATATTAGTTCACACAAACACTCCATCCATGCTTTTGTTCCGGCCCTCCAGTCCAGTTTAAGAACCCATTGTGGCCCTCGAGTCAAAAAGTTTGCCCACCCTTGGGCTAGAGCGTTGGCCTGCGGACTCAAGCGTCCCAGGTTCGATTCCAGTCAAGGGCATGTACCTTGGTTGCGGGCACATCCCCAGTGGTGGGTGTGCAGGAGGCAGCTGATCGATGTTTATCTCTCTCATCGATGTTTCTAACTCTCTATCCCTCTCCCTTCCTCTCTGTAAAAAAAATCAATAAAATATACATTTTTTTAAAAAGAATATAGGATATGTAATTTAAAGCCTAGGGTGAATAGGAATTGAATAATCATTTACTTTTATGAGGGACTATATTTAACCATTGAGCCAAATGAATGGTGATTTAGCTTGAGTAGATATAAGAACCTATTTTTATTTTTACCCAACATTGCAACTTCTCTGCTATCATTTTTTTAAAATATATTTTATTGATTTTTAGAGAGGAAGGGAGAGGGAGAGAGATAGATATATCAATGATGAGAGAGAATCACTGATTGGCTGCCTCCTGCACACCCCCTACTGGGGATCAAGCCCACAACCCAGGCATGTGCCCTTGGCCGGAATCGAACCCGGGACCCTTCAGTCCACAGGCTGATGCTCTATCCATTGAGCCAAACCAGCCAGGGCTCACTTTTTTTTTTCAATGTCCGTTTCCTTTAACTCTGGATCTTTGTGTGGATATACTGTGGTCCTATGACTGTTAGGTCTTCTTTCTCACTGCCTTAAGTGATGGCAGGTGAGCTGGAGTCTTTTTCAAATCCATCATTGCAATGCTTTTATTATTCCCCAAATTGTTCAGGTCTATGACTGTAACTTATTTCCAGCGATGTCATCATCCCTACATGAAATAGCAGAAGATGGTCATCATTACAACTTTTTAAATAACTTTAAAAACAGATTGCAATGCATAAGAATATGTGTATGTACATTTTTACACACACATGCATCCTATGAGCTTTGAAAATGGAGACAAGGACAAAGAAGAAATTTTTAAGTATCTCCTTGAAGCCCACTCTCTGGAGAAGTAAGCCTGACTAACATTTTCTGGTGCCAACTTTTATGACCTTTTTTTGGTATAAACTTTATATAAAGTTATTTTACTCAAAATGAAACTAGATAGAAACATACCTCTTTGACCTAATATGAAATATCCTATAATTTTAAGAGTTTCTTTGCAATGCATCTTCAAATACCATCTTTTAGGTATCTGCTTTAAGAAACAAATCAGAACTCTGTTGCCTGGGCTGGAATAAAGTAGGTCTGAGGTTCCTAAATATTGGACTGTGCTGGGCCACATTAGAATTACCTGGAAGCTTTAAAATGCATAGACTCCAGCCCCTGGAAATTCCTGTTCAAAGGCCTGAAAAGAACTTAGAAGTTTGAACTTGCAGTCCAACAGCTGTTCCCTGTGTGTCTGCAGCGCTTGGCATGTAGTCCACGTCCATCTATAGGGCAGAGACACGGGAGTTGTGTTCAAATAGTTGAAGTGCCACGCATGAACAGGGATTAGGCCTCTGCATGGCCCTGGAGGGCACACTGATGAAGTAAGTGCCCAGGAAGCAGAATTGGAAAGAACTTTCCTCAATAGGAAAGAACTTTATCACAAGCAGAGCGACGGAACAGTTGATCTCAGGGAGCCTCGCCTAATGGAAAGTGGGCCAGATTTGCAGTCAGAAGATAAAAGATTGGATGAAAGCTTTATACAAGGTCAGTAAATAAGCTACGTGTGCGTCTCCTTCTCTGCCTTTCTCCATCGGTGGGGACCTCTGACCTACCCCTGGGCCTGGCTCTCTTGGCCAATGGTCCTCAACACGGAGGAATTGTCCCCTCCTCCCAGAGCCATTTGGCAATTTGGAGACGTTTTTGCTGGTCACAAGTGGGGTGGTGTGCTACTGGCATCTAGTACAAAGAGCCCAGGGATGCTGCTAAACATTATACAAAGAACTGTCTGACCCAAAGTGTCAATAGTACTGACGTTGAGAAAAAATAGTCTGAGCAGTAAATCCAAGTTGTCAGGCAGAGTAAATTCTACTTGCCATGAGGCATATTCCATCTACTAGCCAGGCGGTCCTTGCCTCCTCTGTCTCGGTGTCTTCATCTATAAAATGGGGTGAGTGAGTAGTTCCAGGGTATATAATGCAAGTCATATTCTGAGCCACATCCTTCCACAGATCCAGCATGGCGACCAGGCTTCATCTGCTTTCTCCCAGGAGGAGACCCAAAGACAAGGATTTGAGGGAAATGGTTTATGTAGGGAGTGAGAACGGGAAAATAACCAAGGGTAAGTGTGGAAGTCAGCCAAGAGTGTCCTCTGAGGCCAGGGGGAGATAAAAACTTAAAACTATGGGGAAAGGCTGGAAAACGAGGCAAAACACACACCTCAGAATGACTGCACCCCAGAGGGTTTCTAGGCCATTTCTACACCACCATTCAGCACAGGTGCTGAGACTGGCATCAGGGCACTCAGATGTGTCTGAGAGATGTGAGTGACAGCAGCTGCTATGCTCCATAAAATGTTGCTGCTCCTTACACAACTGTACGAAGTAAATGAAATGTTATTTATCAGAAAGAATTAGTCTGGTGCCTAGAAGGTCATCGTCCTTGGTAAATAAGTGTCTTGTATTAAATTGCATGTCATTCAAGTAGAAGGCTGAATAAGCAGTGTTATTTGAAAAGATTCTGGGTCACTCGCTGAATCAAATGGAAACACTGAGTATTGGGGCTTGGTAAATAAAGGACCCAGGGCTGTGCTGGTCCCAGAGATCTCAGCTGCAGGAGTTCATGGGCTTTCTCATTAAACAGTGCTGTTGGAAGCCTCAATTGCAGTCACTTTCCAGCCCCGTGTAACTGAGGTCAGGATTTAAAATGTGGGGGAAGCCTTGACTGGTTTGGCTTAGTGGATAGAGCGTCGGCCTACGGACTGAAGGGTCCCGGGTTCAATTCCAGTCAAGGGCATGTACCTTGGTTGCGGGCACATCCCTAGTATGGGGCGTGCAGGAGGCAGCTGATCGATGTTTCTAACTCTTTATCCCTCTCCCTTCCTCTCTGTAAAAAATCAATAAAATATTTTTAAAATGTGGGGGGAAATATTCTGATGGGTCTAATTTGGTCACCTGATAGTCAGGGTTGAGTGGTGTGAAAAGCATCATGCCAAATCATGAGGAGCAGGGCTGGCAACTTAAAGAAGGGATGTTGTGCCCATGGAAAGTGAGAGTTAGGTATGGCCTCTTCCTCTTCCTGGCCACCCTGTGCACACGCATTTTCTTATTCCCATCAAAACAGTTCCAAAATGGAGAACCAGCATCTCTAAAATGGATGGTAACCTAAAATCTCATTAATGGAGTTCTTCTCCAATTCCAAACCTCTAGATGGTGCCCTTTTTGCACTAGCTCCATCGCTTCTCCCTCCATAAGCATGTGATCCAGGTCACCATGGACAACAGCTTGGTTAGCTGTCCCATCGCTGCACACCATGGACTCCTATTCCCATCCCAGAACATGAGTGAGAGGCTCATTGCTTTTCACATGATCTTCCCCACAAGTTCCACAAGGAAGAGTTGCTGATCAGATAAATACTATAAGACAGCGGTTCTCAACCTGTGGGTCGCGACCCCTTTGGGGGTCAAATGACCCTTTCACAGGGGTCACCTAAGACCATCGGAAAACACATATATAATTACATATTGTTTTGTGATTAATCACTATGCTTTAAATATGTTCAATCTGTAACGATGAAATTGGGGGTCACCACAACATGAGGCACTGTATTAAAGGGTGGTGGCATTAGGAAGGTTGAGAACCACTGCTATAAGAGATGTCCATCATTCTTATTTACAGGGGAGACTGTGGTGGGAATTCACTTCCAGAGAGGTGGGGCTTCATTGAACTGAATGCTCTTAGTAACCCCAGGAATCACTAACATTCAAAAATGTGAGATTTTCAGTATGTTATACAGAAACTATTTGGTAGTGAAATGCAATTCCGTAATTTCTGGTCCCTTTATTATCTGGTAATACAGTGGCTCAGAGTCCATAATCCCCTCTGTGCAATGATGTAGGGCTGCTATAATACCCCTCACTAACCAAACGTTGGGGAAGCCCCTGAGAGTGCCAGAGGAAAGGGGCTGCTATAGGGAGGGGGGTGTAAAGATTTAGACCACTTAGCATTGAAGAAGCATCAGACACAGAAAGCCTGTGCAGCAGAATCATCAAATGGGACTCTTCTCATCTTGGCTTGGGCTGGCGCATGAAGACAATGGATTCCTTTTTATGCTAATGAGAGTCCATCTTCAGAAATTTTGAAGTAGGTGTTCAGGAAAACCACTCAAGCAACACATAAACTTTGTCAGACTTGTGGTCATAGGAGAATTTACTTCTGTTTCATTTTAAGCGTCTTTTATACAATGCCATATGGTACCAGTGAAGAAGGAAGAATATGAGTGAAATAATCCAATACCTTTGGGAAGAAAAAGTGAAGTTATAGTCATTTCATTTTTAAAATAGTGAAGTTATAGTCACTTCATTTTAAAAATACCTGTTTCTAAGCATCTGAGTGTGCCCTTAACCACATGGAAAGGCATGGTTTGCTATAGTTATCTATCTTATAAAGAGGCTCCGACAAGAAACCAATGAGTAGCCTCTGTGGACTGTATGCATTTGGGCGAAGAGGTGTACTTAGTTGTTTGTTTCTAGTTTTATCCCCCCCACCCCCATCTAGTTCTTAAAATAAATTACCACTCAAAGAAATTTTATTGTTATTTTAGAAAAATATTCAACTGCAGTTATTGAAGATTCATAATTGTCAGGGTTCATGTCATCAAAATAGCCAAGAATGATTTGGAGCTGAGCTATAAGCCTGCGTTATTAACTACATGAAACAAAGTCATGCTTGGGAAACAGGTTTAGGTAAAAAACAAAACAAAACAAAAACACAAAAACCCTTCTGATCAAATTCTGATCAGAAGAGTTAGTTTGCTAATAACCTTCTTCCCAAGTTAAAATTTAATAAATGATAGCTTTCAGAAATTCATCTTAATCTTAAAATAGATGGAACCAAATGAGTTTCTAAGAATGGGAAAAAAAAATCCCTTCCCAGTAATTCAACATTGCAGAATGATCCCTGAGTTCCACTTCTATGGTCAGACCTGAAGCAGAAATAACTATGACAACCCTTACAATCCTCGGCCAGAAACAGATTCTTGCAATGTCATCTGTTCTTTCCATATTGTCATCAGCTGCCTGGAAATGGCACTTTTTAGAAGGGCTCAGTGGTAACTGGTCATGCTCCGGTTTTAGCAACAGCAGTTGACCTGTTTTCAGAAAGATAATTTTTTCCCCACAGATTTCTATTAGGAAAGAAAGTTTATCTGATGGGGTTATTCTGGGTTGTACCACAAGGGAGAATTCCTTTCATTATTTCTCCTCATTCTAGGGCAGACTCAACTTGAAAAACACATGTTCTTACCTGAGGCTCTCCTGTCATGGATTTGGAGAAATATACTGTGTTATTTCAGTTTAAATCCAGGTGGAAAGGAGTGAGAGAGGTCCTGGCCAGTGTTCTACGTGGTCAGAGCATCTGCCCATGCACCAAAGGGCTGAGGGTTTGAGTCCCGATCAAAGGCACATATCTAGATTGCAGGTTTGATCTCTGCCCCTGGTGGGGGTGTGTGCAGGAGGCAACCAATCTATGTGTCTCTCTCACATCAATGTCTGTCTTTCTCTCTCTTCTCCCCCGTCTCTCTCCCTCCTACTATCTCTAAAAAATCAAGGGAAAAAATATCCTCAGGTGAGGATTTAAATAAAGGGGGGGGGGGTGGGAAGCATGCAGGAGGCAGCTGATCAATGTTTCTATCTCTCTCTCCCTCTACCTTTCTCTCTCTGATATATATGCCATTTTCAATATAACAAAAATTGTAAGGTTCCAAGGAATAAATCTACTGAAAAGTAATATGAGAAATTGTCTTTTTCAAGATTTTTTTCTCTCTAGTTGGTGAAGAGGCAGCTCCAAATAATTACTCCAATTACAGGGGACAGAGGTAACATGAGCTATCATAAGCCACCTCATTATGACATTTGCCAATAATGACACCTTCCTTTCTATAGTTGGTGACTAGATCTTAGGCAAGAACACTCAGAAACTTTTGGAGCTTCATGTATTACCTTTTCCCTCTCCCTCCTCCTCCCCCTACCCCTGCTTCACCACTTCCTCATCCATCTCCTCCTCCTCCTCTTCCTCTTCCTCTTGCTCCTCCTTCTTCTTCTCTCCTTGTTTCCTTTTTGAAGTCTTCAATTATTGAGTTAAAATTCACTATAGTTTTATTTAGTTATATCAAAACTAGAAGCCTGGTACACGAATTCATGCACTGGTGGGGGGTCCAGCTGGCCTGCCCTGATGGGGGTGGGCTGTCTGGGGCAAGGGGCCACAGGTGTTCCAGTCATTCTGCTGTTTGGTCAATTTGCATATTACCCTTTTATTATATAGGATAAATGGAAAGAAAAACAAAGCAAGATATAAATGTAAACTGGGGAAATCTTAAAAATCACAATAATACCTGGTGCTTCCAGAGATAGAAAGCATGGAATTGGACACACACTCTCCCTAAAGAGTGGAAGTGACAATCTCTGGAATTAAAGTTTACATTTGCCACTTCTTATCTCTTAGATTCCAAATGCTACTGTCAGCTATAATGATAAATTGGTCTCTTTTTAATTGTGAAATAAATAAAAGTCATTGGTCAAGGAAGAAAGAAATAAAAATGTGTGTGTATGCATGTGAGTGTGTGTGCTAAGAGTCCAGTAACGCTACTTGACGTGTGTACAACTGCTTCTCAGTTTTCAAAACCCCTTCATAAACATTATCTCACTTGATTCTCATAGCAGTTGTGCAGGATCCACAGAAAAGGTATCAACACCAGAGAGAAGAGTAGGAAGAAAGTTTCAATTAGTCATTTCTTCTTCACAGGCAGCAGGATGCTCAGAGGATAGCAATCATTATGAGAATGAAAAGGAAAATAATGAGTCAAATAAAAACTACCTTCATCCATGAAGAAATAATAAGCTGGACTTCGTCAAGATTAAAAACTTCTCTCTTGTGAAAGACCCTTATATATCAAGAGAGTAAGATTGGTCACAGGTTGGGAGAAAATATTTGTAAAAGACATATCTGATAAAAGACTCATCCAGAATATACAAACTCAATAATAACAAACAACCCAATTGAAAAATGGGCCAGAGGCCTTAACAGACACCTCACACAGGAGATGTATAGGTGACAGATCATCACATAAAAAGACGCTTCACATGTCATCACGAAAATGCTAAGTAGAACAATGAGATACCACTACACACACCCCTCAGAAGGGCCAGTGCTGGTGAGGATGTGGAGCAAGAGGAGCTCTCGTTCATTGCTCATTGGAATGCAAAAATGGCACAGCCACTTAGGAAGACGGTTGGCAGTTTCTTACAAAACTGAACATACTCTGATTATCTGATCCAGCAATCATGCTCCTTGTTCTTTACCCAAAGCAGTGGAAAATTCACATCCACAGAAAAACCTGCACGTGATTTTTTTTTGCAGCTATATTTGTAAACTCATCATTGCCGAAAGTTGGAAGCAGCCAAGATATGCTTCCCTAGGTGAATGGATAAATAAACTGAGGTATATCCAGACAATGGAATATCATTCAGTGCTAAAAGAAACGAGCTATCAATCAAACCATGAAAAGACATGGAGAAACCTTAAATGCATATTCCTAAGTGAAAGAGGCTAATCTGAAAAGGCTACATACTATAGAATTCCAACTGTATGACATTCTGGAAAAAGCAACACTATGGAGTCATAAAAAGATCAGTGGTTGTCAGGGGCGAGAGGGGAGGGAAGAATGAAGAGGTGGAGCACAAAGGATTTTTAAGGGAGTGAAACTACCCTGTGTGACACTATAATGGTGGATACATGTCATTGTACATTTGTCAAAACCCATCAATGTACATCAAGAACCTTCGTGGAAACCATGGACTTGGGCCGATAGTGATGTGCCAGTGTAGGTTCACCGATTGTAACAAAGGCACCACCGTGGTGGGGATGCTGATGGTGGAAGGAGGCTGTGCATCTGAGAGACAGGGGGTACATGAGAACTCTCTGCATTTGCCGCTCAAATTTGCTGTGAACCTGAAACTTCTTTAAAAATAAAATCCTATCTAATAAAAGAGAAACATGGTAATTGGTGTACGACTGCTACCCTTCCCATTGGCTAATCATCGAGATATGCAAATTAACTGTCAGCCAAGATGGCGGCCGGCAGCCAGGCAGCTTGAAACTAATATGAGGCTTGCTTGTTTCAGTGACAGAGGACTCCAACATTCCCCGCCTGCCGCTGCCGGCCTCTGAGCTGAACTCTAAGCAACTATATTACAAATATAGAAGCTAAACAAAACCCCAGACAACTGCTTTCAGCCAGCCGGGATCTCAGAGCTGGAGTTGAAACAGTGTTTAGATTATAGAACCCAAACAAACAAGATACCTGCTTTCAGCAGCAGCGGT
>NW_006292095.1:1643606-1646344 GCF_000327345.1 Myotis davidii | reverse complement strand
TTTGTGAGAGGGTAGAGCCATAACCGCCCCATTGGCCCTGCCCTGAGTGTGACAGTGGCAGCGCCCCAACCCCCTGATCGGCCCTGCTCTGTGGGTGATAGACGGCAGCGCCCCAACCCCTGCTCCCCCCATGGGCCCTGCCCTGTGTGTGATGGGATAGAACCATAACCTCCCCATCAGCCCTGCCCTGAGTGTGACAGTGGCGGCGCCCCAACCCCCTGATCGACCCTGCTCTGTGCGTGACAGGGTAAGGAGCCCCAACCCACCTGATGGGCCCTGCTCTGTGCGTGACAGGGGTTGGCGCCGCAACCTCCCTATCGACCCTGCCTTGAGTGTGACAGGGGCGGTGCCCCAATCCCCCAATCGGCCCTACCCTGAGCATGACTGAGGGTGGCATTGCAACCTCCCAATCCGCCCTGCTCTGTGCATGACAGGGGGCGGTGCCCCAACTCCCCAATCGGCCCTGCTCTGAGCCCGACCAGGGGCTGCACCTAGGGATTGGGCCTGCCCTCTGCCACCTGGGAGCAGCCCTAAGCCAGCAGGTCGTTATCTCCCGAGGGGTCCCAGACTGCGAGAAGGTACAGGCCAGGCTCAGGGACCCTCCTTCCCCTGAGTGCACAAATTTTTGTGCAGCAGGCCTCTAGTTATTAAATAAAAGTAAGTGATCTGTTTCAGGTTTCTGAGAAAAAACATTTTTTAACAGGTCGACTGTTTACTGATCCCTTCTGACCCTGTTAGTAGGAAACCCCAAGTGGAAATCAGAATGCGATTGAGTAGTCAGTGCAAGGTGAAACCCTGGATCGCGGGATGGCTTAAATGCTTTACACATGTGTCAAAGGTCAGCTGCTTTAGTTACAGCATTGGCTGTCTGCCCAGCACAGCAATAAGGGTGGCATTTTCAGTGGCACCAACATGGGGTTATCTTTTCATTCCAGACACATGAATCACTCTAGGTATTGGAAGAACAACACGGTGACTTCTCCCTAAGGAAAGGATTGCAGCATGCCTCCACACGTAGACAATGAGATCAGAAACACTCAATCATACACGTGTGGAAAGCAGCGAGCTTATCTTACCGCAGCTCTTCCAGAAGCCTGGGATAAGCAGGAGACAGCATGCAAATGTCACACGACTCTCGCTTAGCAGAAGATAAATGTGATAAAATGGACATTTCATAAGACATAATCTGAGTCCCCTGTCCCAGAATGTGCTGATTCTAGTCTGAAATGCATGCTGTTATCCCAATCCTTTAAAACCTGTAGATTGGTTCTCAACCTTCTGGCCCTTTAAATACAGTTCCTCACATTGTGACCCAACCATAAAATTATTTTCGTTGCTACTTCATAACTGTAATGTTGCTACTGTTATGAATCATAATGCAAATATCTGATATGAAGGATGGTCTTAGGCGACCCCTGTGAAAGGGTCATTCGACCGCCAAAGGGGTCACGACCCACAGGTTGAGAACCACTGCTTTAGAACCTTTCCCTCCCCTTCCCTTCCTTCTCTTCTCCTCCCTTCCTCTCCTCTCACCCTCCCCGCCTCTCCTTTCTCCTCCTCTTCCTCTCGCCTGGCAAAATGGGAACTATAGAATCATAGGTCATTTATAGATGCTTTAACTCCATCAAGCATTAATCATTTTATGTAGACTATAGTTCCTTCTTGTAGACATCCCTTAGATAGAACTTTCCCCATTCTCTTGGTTTAATTGTTTTAAAGGTGAAAATTGAGCTAGACTTTAAATTTTTTCAGACAATTGTCTGTGTAAAATTCTTCCTGCCTCTCTTACTCAGAAAACTGTTATCTCCTTCAGCACCGCTCCCCCAGCCCTGCACCAGGAGGGTTTCCAGGACCCCTCTGAGTGCATACCCCTCTTTCGTTCTTTTCAGCCATGGCTCAACTTAACTACCCGAGAGTTTGCCTCTTGCCAGCCGGACTGTGGGGAACTTGAAGGTTGAGACCTAGTATGGTTACTGGCATGAGGGAGTGAAGAATGAATAATGGGAACAACTTTCTTGTTGAACAGAATTCAGACCATGCAAGTTTAAAAAGTTGGTATAGATCAGTTTCTTTATAGGTAGAGAGCTTGAACTATCTGTTCATGGTTTCTCAGGCTTCTGTAATATATCAGTCACTTTTTCTCACCGAGACTTTTTCTCTGCTATGTTAAAGTATATAGACAGTTACAAAACTAATATAACAAACACCCAAAGTCCGACCAACTATAAATTAACAGAACCCTTCATCACATTCTCTTTAAGATATTGATACAAGTCGATGCTCTTTCATTAGAGAGGGACATTTCATGGGCCAATCATGAGCTTGCTGCCTCTCAGCTCCATTTACTACCCTTTTCCCCCTGCTCTGTGAAAATGGATGTGGGTCCTTTAAATATTTCCCCCTTGCCCACTGGAACAGTACTGAACCTTGTCAGGAGAGGGTGCAGAAGGACAGGTTCCTGCCTCCCAGTCCAGGTGTGCTCCTGCAGCCCAGTGGACGTCCCCAGGGCCCAGCGCCCACAGAGCTGGCAGCTTCTCCGAGGCTCTGCACGGAGAGCAAGGCAGCAGCAGCGTTCCCTGCACCCAGAACATGTGGGAACTTTTGTAGCTCAGCCCTCCCCCTTGTACAGCTTTCCCGGGCACCCCCTAGGGCAGATTTCCAACAAATGTGACCAGAGCAACACCACATCAACCTCTCTCCCATCCAGCAAACCACAGCCTCGCCCTCTCAACAAGATC
>NW_006292095.1:1640571-1643530 GCF_000327345.1 Myotis davidii | reverse complement strand
CAGTGGTGCGCGGGGCAGGGAGTTCCATCTCAGCTAAGAGCAGTGGCTGCTCCCTATAATTTGCTTTTCTACATTCTTTAGGGTTCTCTTCCTAATCGCCAATGCCTCATGATTTTAATCTCACTTAATAGTTATTAATTGTTTATATTCAACTTCCCCCATTAAATTACTAAGTGGTTTCTTTCTCCTGATTGGACCCAGGCAGAAACAGCGGCCAGCACATCATGGTGTGTTGCATGCCTGTACTTCCAGTCCTGTAAGTACCAGAGGGGCTGATTCTGATGGGGAAGAGCAGCCTGCAGAGAAGTGCTGTGCCTTCGGGACTCACCCTTCCGACTCCTCTGTGCTGTAAGTCGCTGTGACTAATGATTTGCCAACAGCAGGGAGGGGGAAACTCAAACTTAATGGCTAACAAGGTGAAAAGGCTCAATAAGTCTCGCTTGGCAAATGGAGTTCAGCCAGCTTGGGCCCAGTAGCATCTCAGCGTGCCATGTTTCTCTCTCATCGATGTTTCTGGCTCTCTATCCCTCTCCCTTCGCTCTGTTAAAAAAAAAAAAATCAACAAAATATATTTTTTAAAAAAAGAGGCCGCTAGATCTCTGAGGGAAATGTTAGCTCCCATTCTCCACTGAGGCAAGGCTGCTGGCTCTGTGGGACGCTCAGCTCCCAACGAGGCTCAGTGGGGCTATTAAGAAAAAAAAATCCATGCTATTCATATAGTCAATTGAATATGAGGGAAAAGAGTGGGAGAGAGACCCATTATTGGAAATACCAGAGGCCCAATTTGTTACTCTGAAACTAGCGATTAAGAGAATGAAATACTTATCTTGCCTTCAGGATAATCAAATAGACCTAACGGAAGAGAAATTTCCAATTTACAGAGGAATGTCAGCCAGTGAATGTGTAAGGAAGGTTAGCATCAGAAAATTACCACCTCACCACCTCTGCAGAAGTAATTGAGTCACACAACAGTCATCAAGGGATAGTATCACTTGACAATGGTGAGCAGCTATAGTGCAGGGACCAGCTGTCACCGCCTCACCCTTTGATCAATCTTAGCCACTAAAAATAGAAGCCAGACATTAGGTGCCTCCTGATGTAACAGCAATAGGAAAAACACAGCACCAACTGTGACATATTCTTGCCAAAAGGAAAAAGAAGGAAAGAAAAGGTTAAACCTGAATCTAATCAAGTCTCTACCTTGAACTAGGGGAAATAAAGACATTAAAGAAGGAAGTTAAATAGAACCACAATGAAATGAAAAGGAAACAAGTCAGAATGTGGGACAGTCTATGGGACAATGGATCTCAGCTTATGGAACAAGCCAGTGGCAGAGGAAAGTAGGAGAGGGAGGACACAGTTTGATTAAAAGAGATTTTAAAAGCAGGGCAACCAAATGTAAAGAGTGGGCCTTGATTTCATCTTAATTTGAATAAATAATCTGTTCAAATATTTTTGAGACCATCAGGAGAATTTGGTTATGGTCTGATTATAAAATAATTCTGAAGAATTACTGTTAATTTTATTAAGTGTGATAATAACATTGCGTTTAAGGAAGAAAATGTGTTTTTTATTTTAGGGACTAAACTATGCTGGAGGGAAATGACACGTTGTCTAGGATTTTCTTGAAAATACTTTAACAAAGAAAAATAAAACAAATGAATAAATGAAACAAATGTGGAAAATCTTCATAATGGTTGAATCTGGGAGATGGATATCTAGGAATTCACTGCACTATTCCCTGCAATTTTGTGCCTGTCTGGTAACCAAATAATTCAAAGCCTTTTAGACAATATATTAAATAAAATATTTAAAAAAGAAATTGAAACCATTATGAGCAACACAGAAACTAAACATCGAAATGTTTGGGATATGGAAAAATATTCACAGGAAAACTTACAGCCTTTAATGTATTAATTATGAAAAATAAGCGTTTAAATTGAAAACTTAAGAAAAGGCACACGTTGGCATCTGACTAAGGTGGAGTGGATTTACCTCTTCCCTGAAACAACAAAAAAACAGACAGCATGTAGGAAATAGTAGTTCTCAGTATACGAAATATCAGGCGATAAAAAAAAAAAAAAAAGTGATCCCAGACAGACAGGAAACAAAAGAGGTGAGCCCCATGATGAACTCAGCTTCCTTCCTGCATCTGGCATAGAGAGGCGGGAGGGAGCACCCAGGAGGAGCTCAGCAGCCTCCATGAGTTGGAGGATGGTATTCCCAGGAGGCGGAAAGACACCTACAGTTTGGAAGACAGAGTAACAGAGGAGAGAGAGCTGCAGAGAGACCTCTGGGTCTGTGCCCTGACTGGGACTTGAACCACCACCTTTTGGTGTACGGGATGACACTCCAACCAACTGAGCCCTGCCCGCCAGGGCTATAATTTATTGTATTAAGTATGCCTATATAGTCCAAGCATAGGAAACACATGTTTTTAAAAGATCAAGTAGCATTTATAATAGAGGAAATGTAAGGTGGTATGAACAACTTTCATTTATCTTGTCATCCTATCTAATAAAAGAGAAACATGGTAATTGGCATACGACCACTACCCTTCCCATTGGCTAATCAGTGAGATATGCAAATTAACTGCCAGCCAAGATGGCGCCCGGCAGCCAGGCAGCTTGAAACTAACATGAGGCTTGCTTGCTTCAGTGAAGGAGGACTCCAACGTTCCCCACCTGCCTTGCTGGCCTCTGAGCTTGCATCTCTAAGCAAATATGTAACAAATACCGCCGGACTTCAGCCAACAGGATCACAATATTGTAAGCAAAGGCCAGAAACCTACTTTCAGCAGCGGAGGCCTAAGAGCTGGAGCCAAGCCTCAAAGCTAAAGCTGGCCCAGAATAAAAAGAAAAAAAGGAGCAGTTGGGAGCTTCAGTTGGCCTGAAAACAGCCCTCAGCCCCTCACCCAGACTGGCCAGGCACCCCAGTGGGGACCCCCACCCTGATCCAG
>NW_006292095.1:1634681-1640181 GCF_000327345.1 Myotis davidii | reverse complement strand
CAATCAGCCCTGCTCTGAGCCCGACCAGGGGCTGCACCTAGGGATTGGGCCTGCCCTCTGCCACCCGGGAGCAGGCCTAAGCCAGCAGGTCGTTATCTCCTGAGGGGTCCCAGACTGCTAGAGGGCACAGGCCGGGCTGAGGGACCCCCCTCCCCCCCGAGTGCACAAATTTTTGTGCACTGGGCCTCTAGTTGTAATAATAAAACAATTAACATTATAGAATTTTTATGAGCCAAAATATTTTTCCCAAAGAAGATGAATACTTTATTAACGTGCTAAGAATAGTCTGTATAAAATGCATTTTAAAAAAATTCAGTTGGTGCTAAGAATCCCTCTGCCTGCACCCTCATCCCCAACCCCACACTTCGATGATGTTCTCCTGACAGTGGGCAGCAGAAGGTCATCAGCCCTGAGGGCAAAGGTGAGGTGCTCTGCCGGTTCCAGATCACACTCCGGGTTCACAGTCACCTGTCAACAGGTGCGCCTGCTCCACGCTGAGGCATGAGCCTCAAAGCCCAGGGCAGTGAAGGACAGTTGCAGGTAGGTGGTAACAGGGCAGGTAGCAAAGGAATATCAGGAAGAGTCTCTTGGCAACCCTGCAGGATGGCTTCCTGCCCACCCTGGAAGATGTGCTGAGCAGTGACAAGTTCTCTGGAGAGAGGTCTCAAAGCCACCTGATGTCCTGGTGATGGCAGGTGGCAATCGGGTACAGGTCATCCAGCTGTCGTGGGTTCCCATTCAGGTCAGGGACGAGGACAAAGCCATCTGAGGGATCTGGGTTCTCAAGACCAGTATTCACCCCGGCGCTTTGTGGCACTTGACAATGTTGAACCTTCATTGCTAGTTAGAACTCTCCCTTTAGTCTCTATGCCAGTGGTTCTCAACCTTGGCTGTACTTTAGAATCACCTGGGAATCTTTTTAAGATCCTGATTTCTGGGCCTCATCCTCCGGAAATTCTGTTTCTTTGTTATGGGGTGGGGCCACAACATTAGTAACAAAGAAACAGAATTTCCGGAGAATGCGGCCCAGAAATCAGGATTTTAAAAAGATTCCCAGGTGATTCTAATGTGCAGCCAAGGTTGAGAACCACTGCTCTATGCTCTCCTAACTTTCTGGTCATTCTCTCTCAATCAATCTCATTTATAGGCTACCTTTCCTCAAATTCACCTTTCAGTCATTGATGTGGACTGGGAAGAGGGTTTCCATGTGTGGGTCCTCTCCCCTGGGGATTATGAGGAGGCAGGAGAAACTAAAGGGAGAACTCGTGCTTGGTAGGACCAAACCCAAAGTCATCTGCTTTCCCATCCCAGCCTCCCGGGACAACTGTGCAAATCTACTGGAGAAATAAAATAGATCAGTTTAGACAATACTTTATGAAGAAACCATTTGACTTTATATGATTTTATTTTTCACAGAATAGCACAATTACAGCCAGATTTCTACTTCAGATGAATCTAGATACAGTAATATAAATGTAAACTGGGTCGAAGGACTCTAAGAGTGACGCCCCAACTTTTTGGAGAAACTCCACATATGGAAAGAACTTGAAATCTTTGCCACTAGGGGAACTTTGAAGTTTCTCTTCCTTAACGTTTTTTGGGGGATCGTCCAGCGAATGGTTTGGGGTATAATCTCCAGGGAGTCGGCTGGTACACAGGCATAAAAAAATGGCTGGTTTTGTTTTCCTTCATAATGGAAATTGAAATCTTCTTGATGAGGTTTTGATGCTGACTTACGTTTGCTCAGAAAACAACCTGCTCTTTCTGGCTCACAATCACGCGCTTTCTTCTCCCTTGTGCATTTTGCTTTACTCTGTGTGTAACTGGGATAGCAGTCCCAGTGAACGTTGTTTCTATATGAATCAAGGTTTGATTTCTTTCTTTCTAGATGCCTGTGAGGTTTGTCTTGGCTTTTTGCAAGATGTAATTTAAGATTTGATTCTGTTAAGGGAACTAAAGAGCTTTCTGTAATCCACAAGAGCTTCTCTTCACTCAGTTTAGTAGGCGATGCCAATGGAACCTCCACAGTACTTAGTGAACTGTGACACAACCAGTGAGGAGACTGCACTGTCCGGGGAGCCCTATATTTTCTGGTGCCGTGGGATTCGTAGGACGGCGTTGTCACAGCTGAGGAAGGTTTCCTACAGCCTCCAACAGGATGAGAAACCGAATTATCACTGTGAAGTGGTTTCAAATCAGTTTGGATTTGTTTCATCTTGTAAAGATTTTCCAAAGGAATGCTTTTCTGTAATTCATATAGCATATTTTCTGATTTCTGACTCAAATAAGGGTTGGCTTCTAAAAACGTACTTTGTTCATTCTCATGTTTTTCAAGAGCTGAGCATTCTTCCAAGTTAGCTGAATTCTCAGTATCTGTTTGACGATCAGTAAAATCTTGAAAAGTCTGGATTGAGTGGTAATCAGCTAAGCTAGCTGTTTCTTGAAACCATACGTGATGTTTATCTTTTTCTGGGGTCAGATGAGGTTTTAACACTGAAAGAATCATAGTGTCTTCCTGTGCTGTTCCATGTTGTTCAGGGTCAGAAGCACACACATGAGTGGGCTCCGGGAACCTCCTGATCAATGATGAGTTCTCATGGGGGCTTTGCTTTTTGAAAGAGATATGTTGTTCTAACCGTTCTGTATCAATGGAAAGACTATCACTTTCTCCATTATCGTCAACTTTCTTACACGTCGCAGCTGTGTTTAACTTAAGGCTATGTTTGGGAAGTGTATTTGGCTTAGGGATCATACTTTCTACCGGAAGCCCCAGGAGAAAACTCAGGTATTTACTTTGTAAATCTAGTTCTATTTGATGAAGAGATTTTTCCTCAAACCCTAATGAAATTGTGTTTTTTTGTTTTGGTACTTTGACACCAGAATAAATACATTTAGATAAAGGTTTCTTTCCAGCCTGAGTATCGGCCATTGAGTAAGATTCCGTTACAATTTTGGGAAAGGCTTTCATTTGGGTCTCCAATGTTTTCATAGAGAAGTGTATGAGAAGTTTGTCTTTTTCTTCCTCTGAGTAGTTTTGGAGAATTCGAGACATGGGCATTTTATCAGCAGAAGTCACTGAAGATGTTCCACTCTCTAGCTTACTAATACTCTTCACCTTTGTCATGATCTCCTTGCTGCCACTTGAAACAACAGTCAGTGTCTTCATACAGCTGATCTGAGGGGAATCTTTTTGGGATTTGTGTTTTAAGTTAAGTGTGATAGTATCGATCCCTTCTAGAGATAAAAAGCTCATTTTTTTGTGTCTTGGATCGAGCCTCCGACTGTTATCTTCTGAAATAGTCTGTTTTGAATAAAAGTTGGACTTTTGGAAGGATTGTTTTGCCATCTTGGGTATCAGATTCAGTTTTATCTCGAGTGCTTTTGACTCTACAGTGGGTTTTGGCTGAAATGTAGGATGTTCTGTTGTGGATATAATACCTGGACGCCCTGAAAAAGGTGTTGACTTCCAATCATCAGGACAATGAGCTTTTACTTCATCCAGTTTATCAGTACAAACTTTGTCTTGGATCATATTTTTTATCTGGCATTCAAAGACATTTTTAATTGCATCATAAAAAGGAAGTAGACTTTCTCTACTTGTACTGTCTGCCACTATTTTTATTTCATTACTTTCAACTTGGGGTAGTGTAGGTACAGTTCCTGAAAAAGTGTTTTGTTGCTGGACCTTTTGTGTGGTTGTGTCCTGTATGGGCTCACTCTGGTCCCTATGCTCATGCCCTTCTACTCTTAGGGTATTTTTCATGTGGGTTTTCACATTTCTCTTTGGATCTTCAGACATGCTTGGACACCCTGTGGGTGTCAGAATGGGCTTTGGCGCCTTTTCCTCTTGCTCGATAGTAAGCAAGTCAAGTTCTTTTATGATCCTGGAGCTATCATGCCTGGAAACAACCCCTCCTTCTGTCTGTAGAGTTACATTTATTTTATTCACTTCACTGCTCAGGTTTTCTTCTGGTTTAACACGAGGAGGGTTTTGCATTTGTCGTTGATCCACCGTGGAGGGCTGAGAATCTTCTGGAACTATGCTAGGAAAATTCTGGCCTCCTCTTTTCACGGTGCTGGAGTTGTCCCTCTCAACAATTTCACTAGCTTTTAATGATTTCTCCTGGAATTTAGAAAAACAGATTCTCTTTTTTCTTTCTTGCTTTGTCTCAGATTCGACCACTTCTTCCGTCTGAGATAGATTCATCCCAGAAATAAAAAGGCTTCTGATAAGTACTCCTGAGTCATCTTCATTCCGCAAAGCTATTTCTTTTGGTTTGTTAAAGCCATCCTCTTTACTTTCCTGTGTCTCCTTTTCTTGATGTGTGGGGAGCACGAGGTTTATCGTCTCCACACCAACCTCTTCCTTATTCTGTGGCACACATTGCTTTCCCTCTTGTGGACTGACTAAAATATCAGGAATAACTGGCTCTACATATACCACTTTCTCAGCACTTGATGATTCCTGGAAGTGTAATGGGGAAACGGAGTATCTTGTTAATGGCGAAATGCTCTTTTCCCTGATTCTGATATTCATGTTAAGGTGCACTGGGGGAGAACTAGAAGTGCAAGTCTTAGTCAGCATCACACCAGTTGGCTCAACCTTCTGATCCTTTCCCTTTTGCTCTTTAGTTTTCCTCTGAAGGTCACTTAGATTGTATATAAGTAAAATAGGTGATTTCTTTGTTTTCAGATACATATCAATGGGATCCACTATACTATTCATATCCATGGTTTTCTCTCTAGTCTTTGCTTCTTTCTGTAGCATGAGTTCTTTCAATTCTTTTACACCAGTGGAACGTTCTCCGTCAATTGCTTCCACATGTGATGAGTCCTTGGACTGAGGTTGTGGGAGAGGCTCTTTTGCAATTATTATCATGCACCCCTCTCTTTCTGTGGCCTCAAATTTAAGATATGGTAGAGTAACCAAAGAGGCACAAATGTTTTTGATATTCATAACTAGTTTGTTTTTATCTTCCTGTACTTTTCTCTTTTGCTCTTTAATTTCACAACACAATTCTTTGGTATTAAGTATACGTGGAGGTGGTAATTTCTTTGTCTTCAGATCCGCGTACATTGGGCGCACTTTGTCCTCAATATCTCCTTTGAGTCTATCATCCTTCTTTAACATATAACCTTCAAGTGACATAGCATATGCTTTTTTGCCTGAATAGGATGAATGTTTAATATTTAACGGTGGAAAACAGGGTTGTGTTGTTCCTAGTGTGTCTTCCTGTTCATTCATTCTAGTGTCCCATTTCAGGTGAAAAGGAGAAGGTAAGGAAGCACAGGCTCTCCTCAGAACCATGTCTGGCTTACCTTTGTCCTTCTGTGTATCTTCCACCTTCTGTTTAATATTCAAAGGTTGTCTTTTCTTACTGAGCAGATGTGTAGGTGGGGATGTCTGTATTCTCAAAGTCATTATTTGGGGAAGTAGTCTACCTTTCCCTTCTTTTATTTTTACTCTGTCCATTATGTCTGTATATGACATATGTTTATT
>NW_006292095.1:1632516-1634392 GCF_000327345.1 Myotis davidii | reverse complement strand
TGTAGGAAGAAGGAGATTCCTTTGACTTCATACTTATATCTGCAGCATGTGTCATACCTCTCATAGCTACTGTTTTTTCTCTGTTTGTCTCTTCTTCCTGACGCATATGTTGTTTCTTGTTTTGAACATTTTCCATGATATCCCCACTAATTGGCTCAATATGCACTATCTCCCCTGCATATGTTATTCTCTGCATTTTATTATTCCATTTGAGGAGAGAGAGAGATGGTAATGAATTAGAAGTTTGGGTCATAAGCACCCCTGGTCCATCTTTACTTCCCTGCATCTTCTCTTCTTTATTTTTCGGCAACATGAGGTTTATTGTCTCCACTGCAACCTCTTCCTTGGTCTGTTGCACATTCATTTCCATTGTGTAGCCTGACCTATTGTTTTGTGTATCAGTGGGATTGGCCTTCTGTAAGTGTGCTTCCCTGTAACATGTTGATTTCTCTAGCTTTAGATAGACAGAGTTCTTGAATCTTACTCTTTGTTGGTCCATCTCTGCCTTTAATGTTCTATACATTTCAATATCTGTTTTGTCATCAGTTGAAAGAGGTATGGGAGATGAAAATGCATTGTCTATGCTTTTATTTTGTTGCATGTCTTTTATTGTAGATTTTGAGTTGCATTCCTGTTCCTTCCTACAGTATAGGGTACCGTGCTCAGTGACAGTGAGTGTCTGGGAACAAGGAGGCTTCTGTGTCTTCATGGTTACACTTATGGGACCTGTAAGATTTTTTCTTTCTGGAAATTTGAATACCTCTTTTTTCACTTTAGACTCAGATAATACTGACATTGTGGACCTTGTTAGTAAATCTCTTTGCAAGTCTTCATATTTCTTGGCAATATGACCATCCACTTTCCTTCTAGAGCTTTCATCACATGGATCTCCAAGCATTGAGTAACCTGACTTGGTAGGTGGAATATTTTGATCAACTGTGTCTTTTATTACTTTTTGAGCTACAGTGTCTTGCTTTTCTTGGTTAGAGTGTCGGGAACCTGCCCTGTGAACATCCAGCTTCCTTCTAGGGCTCCCACCAAATGATGTATTATACCCTGTTCCATCAGCTAAAAGATAATCAAACTTTACTTTTCCAGATTTTGGACATGAAATAATCTCACCTAATTTTTGTAGTATGTATTTTATTGGTGGCATATTCTTCTGTAGCTTTTCAGTTTGGAATGGAATCATCGGCGGAGAAGAAACTGACTCTGTTATGCTTTCTGAGACCAGTATTTGTTGCTGGACTTCTCGCTTTGCAATAAGCATATTTTGATCTTTTCTACATTGCATACTATTCAGGAATGGTAGACGTGCTTTGAATAAAATTTCAGTATCTTGTATATGCTTTTCATTTTGCCATTTTGATTCTAATATGCTTTTGGAGGTAGTCCATTTATTACAGGAATATGTACATAGTGGTAATTTTTTTGCCTTCAGATCCATGTACATTGGGAGCATTTTGTGCTCAATATCTCTTTTGGGTCTATCATCCTTCTTTAACATATAACCTTCAAGTGACGTAGCATATGCTTTTTTGCCTGAATAGGATGAATGCTGAATCTTTAACGGTGGAAAACAGGGTTGTGTTGTTCCTAGTGTGTCTTCCTGTTCATTCATTCTAGTGTCCCATTTCAGGTGAAAAGGAGAAGGTAAGGAAGCACAGGCTCTCCTCAGAACCATGTCTGGCTTACCTTTGTCCTTCTGTGTATCTTCCACCTTCTGTTTAATATTCAAAGGTTGTCTTTTCTTACTGAGCAGATGTGTAGGTGGGGATGTCTGTATTCTCAAAGTCATTATTTGGGGAAGTAGTCTACCTTTCCCTTCTTTTATTTTTACTCTGTCCATTATGTCTGTATATGACATATGTTTATT
>NW_006292095.1:1627525-1632363 GCF_000327345.1 Myotis davidii | reverse complement strand
TGTAGGAAGAAGGAGATTCCTTTGACTTCATACTTATATCTGCAGCATGTGTCATACCTCTCATAGCTACTGTTTTTTCTCTGTTTGTCTCTTCTTCCTGACGCATATGTTGTTTCTTGTTTTGAACATTTTCCGTGATATCCCCACTAATTGGCTCAATATGCACCATCTCCCCTGCATATGATAGTCTCTGCATTTCTTTATTCCATTTGAGGAGAGAGAGAGATGGTAATGAATTAGAAGTTTGGGTCATAAGCACCCCTGGTCCATCTTTACTTCCCTGCATCTTCTCTTCTTTATTTTTCGGCAACATGAGGTTTATTGTCTCTACTGCAACCTCTTCCTTGGTCTGTTGCACATTCATTTCCATTGTGTAGCCTGACCTATCGTTTTGTGTATCAGTGGGATTGGCCTTCTGTAAGTGTGCTTCCCTGTAACATGTTGATTTCTCTAGCTTTAGATAGACAGAGTTCTTGAATCTTACTCTTTGTTGGTCCATCTCTGCCTTTAATGTCCTATACATTTCAATATCTGTTTTGTCATCAGTCGAAAGAGGTATGGGAGATGAAAATGCATTGTCTATGCTTTTATTTTGTTGCATGTCTTTTATTGTAGATTTTGAGTTGCATTCCTGTTCCTTCCTACAGTATAGGGTACCGTGCTCAGTGACAGTGAGTGTCTGGGAACAAGGAGGCTTCTGTGTCTTCATGGTTACACTTATGGGACCTGTAAGATTTTTTCCTTCTGAAAATTTGAATACTTCTTTCTGCCTTTGATACTCAGATAAAACAGACATAGTAGACTTTGTTAGTAAATCTCTTTGCAAGTCTTCATATTCCTTGGCAATATGACCACCCATTTTCCTTTTAGAGCTTTCATCACATGGATCTCCAAGCATTGAGTAACCTGACTTGGTAGGTGGGATATTTTGATCAACTGTGTGATTTATTACTTTTTGAGTTGCTATGTCTTCCTTTTCTTCTTTAGAGTGTAGGGAACCTGCCCTGTGAACATCCAGCTTCTTTGTAGGGCTCCCACCTGATATCATACTATACTCTGTTCCATCAGCTAAAAGATAATCAAACCTTGCTTTCTCTGATTTTGGACATGAAATCTCTTCACTTATTCTATGTAGTGTGCCTTTTTGTGGTGGCATATTCTTCTGTAGCTTTTCAGTTTGAAATGGAATCATCTGTGGAGAACATACTGTCTCTGATGTATTTTTCGAACACAGTGTTTGTTGTTGCACTTCTTGCTCTGCAATAAGCATATTTTGATCTTTTTTATGTCCCATACTACTCAGAAGTGGTAGGCCTGCCTTGAATAGAATTTCATTATCTTGTTTATTCTTTTCATTTTGCCATATTGATTCTAGTATGTTTTTGAAGGTATTCCATTTATTGCAGGAATATGTAGATAGTCTTTCTCCGTTATCTTGTTCCCCTTCACCTTGCTCCCAACCCCTTATAATGCTGCTTTTTTTCCTTAATGGGCCTTTCTTTGACTTTTCTTTTTTATGGTTTTTGATGGCAGGTGAGACAGGTGTAGATGAAAGAAAGGAATTTATAAACATATATGACCTACCTAGAGATCTTTGTTGGGCCATGTTTTCCAAGATGGGATCCTGTTGCTTTCCGTGGCTAAGGGCACCAGACCTGGTGATATTAATTGTCTTTGAAACCAACTGTGCTTTCCTACTTCTAGACTTAGGGATTTGTGCAGAATTTCTTTGCCCTTCAAAATCAGATGAAGCTGGCACGGAGAAATAGGAAAACTCTAGGTTTCTGGCTGGTAAATCCTTCTGTAACCTCCTCTCTCTCTCTGGAATAGAACTAGCAAGTTCCTTCCTAGGGCTTTTCCCAAGTGGGATGCCACTCTGTGCTGCATCCTTTAAAGATTCACCAATTGATTTCCCTGGCATTGGAGATAAAATCTTTGGACTCCTTGTATCTTTTAAACCTGTGTATGTTTGTGTGTTTCTTGGTAACTTCTCAAATGGAAGTACATTCAAAATAGAGCGAGGAATAGGATGTAATACACGTTGTATGAAAAGTGTTTGTTGCTGCAGCTCCTGATTAGTGGTAAGGAATTCTGGGACTTTTTTCCTTGCTGAGTTCATCCGTTCTACATCTGGGTATACAGAGACAGGCTCTGTCATCTTAGGAGCATTAAAACTGAAGTGTTGAGTGTTCCAAGGGGCTACTTCTCCACCTGGGGTTTTTGCTTTCTTCATGCTGTTTGAGGCACTGCCCCTTTTATCGCTGGAACTGGCACAGCAGGCTTGCTCTCCATCTGGTGATTGCACTTGCTGTTGTAGTTCATGACTGAATCTCATTTTCCATGGCTCGTCTATCTCTACCTTTATTCTATTATTCACATTCATGTCAAATGAAATAGGCAATGCGGAGGAAATGGCATTTTGGATTATATCTGCCACAGGTATATATTTTCTCATCATGACTTTGAGGTTGCATTCGAATGCCCTTCTATGGCTTGGTGGACCACGTTTTGTGATATTAAATGTCTGGGAAATGAGTGCATTCTTTGCCTTCAAAGTTACACATTTGGGACTCATTTTCTTTCTCTTGCCCGAACATTTTAAATATTTTCTCCTTGATGTAGGTAAAGCAAGTGTGGATAAAGCCAAAGACTCTGGCATCATTTCTAGCAATTCTTGTGCTAATTCTTCCTTTCTCTCTGCAGTAAGATCTTCCAGTACCTCAGAATAGTTTATATCTACCAAAAAGTCAAAAATCCTTGATTTCAGTATCTTTGAAGGTAAATTTTTTTGACAACCCTTCCCTGGGATATTAAACATCTGTGAAATTGGTGTCTTCCTTGCCTTCCTAGTTACACATTTGGAGCTCATTTTACATTTTAAGGTTGTACACGTAAATGTCTTTCTCTGCCTTTTAGATTCGGGTGGATCAGGTATGGAGACAGCCAAGGACTGCAGAACTGTTGCTTGTTGATTTTTATTAAACTCTGGCTCTTCTTCTTTACCATGACAATACAGTTCCCCTGGATGGCTCCCATTACTTGGGATACCATCTCCCATTGGATCAATGAAAACTTGATCTCTTAGTGATTCCTTTGACTTTATAAGAGGACGCTTTGACTTTGCTGTGCATATTGTGCCTTTTTGTGTCTGGTGGCTTTTCTTTGGCTCCTCTACCTGCACTGGATCTGTAGGCTGCATTTGTGGTGGGACATCTTGTTCTGTAATAAACAGAATTCTTCCACTTCCTTCCTTTTCTGATTTGTGAAGGTCAAGTTCCTCCTTCTGGCCTGAGCAGAATATGAAGTATTTGCCCTGCTCTGGAACTCCTTTTAGTAAGGTTTCCAGTTCACTTTCTTCTTCCTCTTCCCCTTGAAGACTGGCTTCTTTGGTGTCATCTGAAGTAATGTTCTCTTCATGTAGTGATAGCGCTTGCTTTACTTGCTTAGAACTGAGTCTTTTTTTCCTTAGCATGTCTCTTTCTATCTTGCTATGCATATTCATGTCAGGTGCAATAGTCATGAATGAGGACATTTTATCGGCCATTTCTTTACCTTGATCGACTGCTTCCATTTTGGTTGTCAAGTCACATCCCAATTCTTTTCTGTGTTTTGGGCTAGCACCACCCTTGATATTGAGTATGTATGAAATTGATGGTTTCTTTGCTTTTAAAATTCCACACTTGGGTCTCACTAACGTTTTTATATCTGAATATTGTTTGAAGTTTCTCTTCCTTTTGGATATAGAAAAAGCAGACATGCAGGAACCAAAAGTCACTGTCTTTTTCCTCTCAACACCAGCAGTCTGTTCCCTTTGATGGTTTGTATCAGATGGGACAACACATTCCTCTGCAGAAAATATTGCATCAGTCTTTGCCTCCCCTGACTTTGGAGGGGAAAACTGAGCATACCTCTCTGGCTTTCCAAATTGAAATTGATCAAATATGGGGCATGAAGCAGAATCCAAAATAGTTTGTGGAAGATGGATTTGTAGTTTTACCTGGATATTTATACTTCCTGGTTGTTTCAGTTCCTCATCTGTTTTAACAGGTTCATGGTTCTCTGTCTGATATACATTGAATGTGAAGCCTTGACTATTCTTTGAGGCTAGTAGAGATTCCCATCCCCCTTCCCCCTCTCTCCCATCTTTCCCACTGCTAGATAAACCACCCACATTAATAGAAAAACACACTTTTTGTTCATTTGGAAACTTCTCTTGCATTAGCTGTGAATGACCAAGTCTTGTTTCCCTTTGCATATCTGTCTCCACATTTAATATGCTATTCATGTTGGTGTTGGCCAAAATAGGCAGTTTGGAGTGAATGACATCCCAAAATGCATCTGTGACATTTTTCTTTTGCTGTGGATTTTTCATCTTTGTTTTCAAAATGCATCGCAGTTCCTTGCTCTGCCTGTCATTAAGCAGATGTGAAATTGATGGCTTTTTTCCTCTCATAGTTCTATATCTGCAACTCACTATTATTTGCTTCTTTGCTATTTTTATGTGTTTTTCTTTCTTTTAGATTTAGAAGCAAAGAACTTCACAGAATCAGAAGACTTCAGGGATGTCACTTGCAAATATTTTTGTAACTTTGAATTTTTTCTGCATAAAATAACCTAATTGAGAGAGAGAGAGAGAGAGAGAAAATATATATATACTAGAGGCCCGGAGCACAAAAATTTGTGCACTTGGTGGGGGGGAAGGGGGTCCTTGAGCCCGGCCTGTGCCCTCTTGCAGTCTGGGATCCCTCGGGAGATAACGCCCTGCTGGCTTAGGCCTGCTCCTGGGTGGCAGAGGGCAGGCCCAATCCCTAGGTGCAGCCCCTGGTCGGGCTCAGAGC
>NW_006292095.1:1622916-1627264 GCF_000327345.1 Myotis davidii | reverse complement strand
TTCTTTTTTTTCAAGCATACTAAAACATGACAATATTTAACTAGACAGTAGACCACAAAGGACTCCTCAACCAGAGAATTAACATTAGTTCAAGTTTTCTGTAATAACTTAAATATACAAAGAGTGTCTCTCTCAACGATATAAAGCATATACATAAGAAAATTCATGGGCCAAAGAAGAAAGTTAAAGATTATGAAACATTTAAAGTTGAACAGCAGCCAAAACACTGTATAAATCAGAACTTGAAGCCAAAGAATTTGTGTATTTTTAAGTGTGTATTTAGCAAGTTTAAAGACTAATGAACCAAGCTTTCAGCTCACGCCATGTGATCTGTGAAGAGAATCCTTGGGATGATGCTGAAGGGAGATCCAGGATGAATGTAATACAGTGGACTTAGAGAGCACCAGGCCGTTTTGGAGCAGGGGTTGGTGAGAATGCTAAGAGGGATGAATCCAAGGGGGCTGGTGATGGAGGCTGATTATTTGATGTGTCAGGTTGTCTTGAGTTAGAGTTGAAATTTGTGTAAATTGTTTTTAATGTTTTCCCCATTCTCATTTTCCACCTATTTTATGCTTCAATTTTTAAATGAATATATTTCAGATTTATTTTATAATTTCTTGAAAAATGGTCAATTTTTTGTAGTTCATTTCCTTTTTAAAATTATATATGTGTATATATACATATATATACATATATATACTAGAGAAATTATGTATATACTAGAAATTTCTTTTGAGAGCCAAATTTTTTAAACTTAAACTATATAGGGAGGTACATTGTTTTTAACTTAATTAGGGTACTCTTAAGGCTTAGGAAGAGCCACACTCAAGGGGCCAAAGAGTCGCATGAGGCTTGCAAGCCGCAGTTTGCCGACCACGGGTATAAACTCTTTTTAGCACCTAGCTCAGGGTTTGCCTGATTCATAGCAGCCTAAATGAATATTTTCTCAATTGAATTATCAAAACTGGTTGTTACTGAAACTACTTTGTGCATATTGGAGAGTTTGGGGTAGGGAAGCAAGTCGCTTAACCTCCTTAAGCACATTTTTCTCATTTGTAAAAACAGTAATAATACTACCTATCTGGAAGGATAATTTCAATAGTATATGAAAAGCCATTAACACAGCTTGGAACTGAGCAACCATTTATAATGGACATTAGATTGAATTATGATGATCAGCTGTGGTCCTCTGTACATATGAAAAAACCCTTTTCTAGAACTCAGATGTAAATTCAATTTTCAATAGAACAAAACCAACCTGTTTCATTTCATTTCAAAATATAACACTTACCTTTTTTTTCTGAAGATGAATGAATTGACAAATAATCTAGAGATAAATAGATAAACTTAAAAAGTCAGAGCACCAATAGGAGAAGCTTGACTGAATAAGTTTTACATATATTAAAATATGAAATTGCATAATATTTTCCAAATTTCATGCTTTTTAGGCAACTGTCTTCATTCTACTTCAAGGGAGACAATAAAATATTAGAGGAATAAGCCCAGTATCAAAGCTCCACAATTTTATGTCATTCTTATGTGTAGTTTTGAAATATAGAAGAGAAGGAAATCAGCCATTTTTTTCTTACCTTCTGGGCCCCTGAACTCTTCTTTTCTGGAAGTGCAAGCTTTTTCTGAAACCATGCACAAGTCTGTATACGCACGATCTCAAAAAAATAACTCCTAGGAAAATTTAAATAAAGAAGATTGGCATCCACGCATTTGAAGCAGCCCAGGACTCTATGTTATCCCATAAGGTTAAAAAAATGTATTATCTTCCAATCCACCCACCACAGCTTTTTTAAATAAATAAAACAACTTTGGCATTTTTATGTGATATGTGAAATAGATTGATGTCTCACTCTGAAGTCCTCCTCCTCTCATAACCAGATGCGATGCTCTGTCAGAAAAAAAGTTCCAGTGCTGCCAGTGTCTTAGAAAGGGCAGCGATGATTAAATAAGGTGAGGTGCATGTCACAGTGGGCATTTAACTGCGCTCGTAGCAACTTACTTCAGCAATAATGGAAGCTCATCTGTGAGACATGTGGTGCTATATGTGGTTTGTTTGTTTTTACTTAAACATTTTTAAATAATCCTTTATTAATTTTGCAAAAAGAAACACGGTTCTATAAAGAACCTCTCAGCATAGCTGGGTTATCAATGCCCTGTAATTCAAATATAGGACAAATTTGAATTGGACATAACCATTTTCTATTACCATCAGGAATTGTATAGTTTATGTTTCTATGTGATCAAGAAAATATAAATTTAGGGGGGCCAGGTTTAGAAAACACACACAAACGAAAACAAAACTAGATGCCCCCGTTTAATTTAAATTTCAGAGAAATGCCAAATAATTTTTCAGTATAAGTATACCTCATTGTTATTATGAGGACATAATAACTTGTCTCTAATAAGCTGTGGACTTTCCCCCCTTCACCTTAAAATATACACCTAATAGTTAATATTTCTTTTTGCTAGATGAGTCTCTTGCAAGGTTCATCTTCAGCAATAGCAATCAAACTACTGGCATGATTTTCTTTTTTTTGCACTTAATTTGATGCTTTTATTGAGCAAATCTGTATTAAGCAATTTAAAAATCACTGACCCTGAGGCCTATCTTCTTTAAGCCATTTTGTTCTGTTGTGAGCACGTTTTCACGTAGACACTCTCTTCATCCCTTTTGCTAGATTCGCGTGCTGACAACAGTATCCACGATATGTCTCACTACCATTTTTCCATCGAGAGTTTGTCTTTTGATTATTGTCTCTTTGCGAAGCCGGTTTTTGGACATGGGCCAATGCGCCACTGTCTAATGTTATGATGCTCTTCACTTTCTGGTTGTCTGCTGTGGTTTCATTAAACTCCTTCCTCAGCTTGAAGGGGATCTCAATAGAGACGAGGTAGCGGGGTTGAAGAGAGGCAGGATAATACGCGCAGTATGATACAGAATTCAGTCTCTAAGATGGAATTCTAGCTGCGTGACCTTGAACACGTTACAGCTCTCGAAGCTTGTTTCCTCATCTGTTAATTGAGATAATAAGACTGCCTTCCTAGAGGATTTTGTGAAACTTAATTTTGGTGTTCCTAGACACAGTATGTGCTCCATAAATGGCAGTTATTACTGCTGCTGCTAATAAAGGTGACATTGGTACTTCACACCACGTTGCCTATCCTGTACATGTCCAGTTTCTTTCTTAGTGAACTGTACACTGCAGGTGTTTCCTAGAATTGGGTAGTCTGACTTGAAAACTATGTGTGTGGAAATAGGGATGTGTTCTTAATAGAGATACATAGGCATCTGCATGTTTTAGGGTGCCTGCAGTAAATCAGGAACCTTTCCTTAAAACTTTTCTTTTTTGCTTTTGATAGAATTCTCTTTCACTTTACTTTTTTTATTTTTAAAACTTGAAATTAAGTATAGTTTTGTAGTTCGAGTCCCTGTTCACATACAGAGAATCATTTCCCAAGATACAGAACAAGATCTGATGACTCGATGACCTTTCTCAGCTTGTCTACACTATGATGGCCTCTTCACACAGGAGGGCTGTCCTCCCGTGGATGTGGGCGCTAACTCATCGCTGACAGTGGGCATACATTTTTAATTGAATGAAAATTTTTTCAAGAAATGAGAAACCCCGGCTCCCTTTGGGACTGAAAGTGTTAATAAAATATTTGCATTTCTCAATCAGATGATACTGATGTAGTTTTTGATTCACTACGGGTATGTTGTTTGTATGTACATGTACATGTGCAAGCGTTTTAAACAATTTTTTTCCTAAAAGTTATGCAGAAAGCATTGATCTCAGTGATTGTAATGTAAAAAATGTTCAAGTATGTGTTTTAGCAACTTTTGGTACATCCACCACATGACGTAACATGAGAGAGTCATTCCTCATAAGGCTTGGGTGAGTTTTAGTGTGGGAGAGGGGGAGGTCTAAGGACAACAGAGGAGTCATTATAGATTCAGAGGGCATTTTGGGCTGCGTGAAAGAAAAGAAGGGCTTCAGAGATGACTTCCAGGATGGATACTAGCCATCTGTTTTGGAACCAGAAGTGCTACTCTGTCTTGCAAATATGGAGGAGTTGACGGAATACACTGTACCTTTGACCTCAGTCCTACCTCCCTTTGGAAGTTACTTTTTTCTCTTTGCCTAATTTTCCTAAT
Source organism: Myotis davidii (assembly GCF_000327345.1). Taxonomy (NCBI): domain Eukaryota; kingdom Metazoa; phylum Chordata; class Mammalia; order Chiroptera; family Vespertilionidae; genus Myotis; species Myotis davidii. The sequence goes on along the minus strand of NW_006292095.1, from coordinate 1,623,096 downwards.
AAGTGTTCAGTCTTCTATATCTTGCTATATTGTATGTCCTTTTTTTTGAAATGTTGTAAGTTTTTTAGCTGCACATTGATACACACACACACACACACACACACACACACGGACAATTTTAGAGATGCTCTTTCCAAAATCTTGGTTTGTTCATGGAATATATGCCATAGTATTTACAAT
>NW_006292095.1:1620771-1622822 GCF_000327345.1 Myotis davidii | reverse complement strand
ACTATGTAGAAAATGCTTTTTGTACAAAATAAATGTTTGCCTAAGGCTGTTATAACTGTGGGGGCTTGATAATAGCTCTGGCTTCAAGGAGCCTGCATACACAGTCGGGTTCATGAGGCCAGTTCTAGAAGAAACAGGAAGACGTAAGGACTAAGCTATGTGTCAAAATCATCCTAAGCTATTCTAAAGCTCTAGGCTCAGCTTTGGTCTAATTTCTTAAGTGGCTGTAAGGGTTTCTGCCTGGAGTTTTGTGAAGCTATCTTACCTAATCTTTGCTGATGAGTATGAAACAGAAATCTCAACCAGGCAAGCTGCTGTGTTTGCTGTGGTAGCAACAGATAAGGCAGTAAGCAGATACCCAAGAAACAATAGAATGTGATTTTTAGGAAGGTAAGAAAATAGATTTCGTTATCTATTCTATATTCTGAATTTACTGAGCCTGCATTGATTCAAATGAAGATGGGACTTGAGTAAATCTACTCTCCTGGGGAAGTACAAAGAAGCCCAAGAATATAGTTCTTTTGACACAGCTGAGATGTTGAATTACTCCGTTAATATATACAATGATGGAAACCTGCTCTCTATGGTGACCAGTGGGGGTATTCTGTTTCAGTTTTGCTAGTTAGAGTTAAATTTATAAAGTGCAAGATGATAAATTCTGTAGCCAAAAGCAGCCTCAGAGAGAATTTAACCTAGAGATTCCAACTGAAGAACTAGGTCTGGAGTAATAAATGTGATTTGATTTCCTGGCTGGCATGTGAAAGCTGACACCTGTACCCTCCCAAAGGACAGCTGTCATAGTTCAAGTCAAAGGCAGAGTGTCAGAACCCATGATTTGTACTCACTTAGGAATGGAAATTGTTATTTGTTATGGTTCCTATGTCAAAACCAGTTTGATTTCCATAAGTTTTACTTTTCTTTCTTTTTGGAAATATATTTTTACCAGTATTGATTTCAGAGAAGGGAGCATGAGACAGAGAAACAACAATGATGAGAGAGAATCATTGATCGGCTGCCTCCTTCACACCCTCTACTGGGGATGGAGCCTGCAACCTGGGCATGTGCCCTTGACTGGAATTGAACACGGGACCCTTCAGTCTACAGGCCTATGCTCTATCCACTGAGCCAAACTGGCTAGGGCCACTTTTCTTAAAAGAAAATAAAAGCGCCGAAACCGGTTTGGCTCAGTGGATAGAGCGCCGGCCTGCGGACTGAAGGGTCCCAGGTTCGATTCCAGTCAAGGGCATGTACCTGGGTTGCGGGCACATCCCCAATAGGAGATGTGCAGGGGGCAGCTGATCGATGTTTCTCTCTCATCGATGTTTCTAACTCTCTATCTCTCTCCCTTCCTCTATGTAAAAAATCAATTTTTTTTTAAAAGAAAAGTAACTGAAACAAGCGAGTATTTGGCAATATCTCACAGGAAATGTTCAGTAAAATAAAAGTTGAGAAGGGCATATTGATAAGAGTAGTTAATAATCACAGAACTGATGTAAATGTTAAGGAATAGTTACCTGAGATCAGAAGGTAAAGCAAACCACTTGCAACAGTTAAGGAGTGGAGTTTGTCAGATGTCTTGCTGCGAAATGTGGGGCCAGCATCTGGAGACAACATGGGGGGAGCCAGAGAAACTGGGTTCCACCCTCTTTTGCTGGCTGTGTGGCCTTGGAGAGATTATGTCACCTCTCAGCCTCAGTTCCTCATGATCTGGAGGGCCACTTAAAGACCAGTTTTCTGGAAGGTTACAATGGGGTTTCCCTGGCCATCGTGTTGCCCAGTTCCAGGAGGCACCCGTCAGATGACAGTCTATGTGAATGGGCCCCACTTTGGAGTTGTGTGACATGGTGGTGCTCAGACCTCCCTTTTCTAGCAGCAATAGCCTCAGAGTTCTCCTGACTCGACACCAGGCATCTAGCTAGGAATAGCACCAGGAATCCCCCAAACTTCCTTCAAGGATATGCTCTGCCTTCTTTTTGCTTAAAGAAAATAGATGATGTTGTATGTGATTTCACAGATCTCAAATACCTTGTCCATCCTACTCTATTTGGGGC
>NW_006292095.1:1615398-1620732 GCF_000327345.1 Myotis davidii | reverse complement strand
TTCCAGGAGGCACCCCTCAGATGACAGTCTATGTGAATGGGCGCCACTTTGGAGTTGTGTGACATGGTGGTGCTCAGACCTCCCTTTTCTAGCAGCAATAGCCTCAGAGTTCTCCTGACTCGACACCAGGCATCTAGCTAGGAATAGCACCAGGAATCCCCCAAACTTCCTTCAAGGATATGCTCTGCCTTCTTTTTGCTTGAAGAAAATAGATGATGTTGTATGTGATTTCACAAATCTCAAATGCCTTGTCCATCCTACTCAATTTGGGGCACTCTTCATATTTGCCTTCGTCTGTTCGGGCTGCTCTAACAAAAATACCACAGACTGGGTAGCTTATAAACAACAGAATGTATTTCTCACAGTCCCAGATGCTAGAAGTCTGAGATCAGGGTACCCACATGGTCGGGTTCTGGGTCTGGTGAAGACCTGCTTCCTGGTTTATAAACAGCTGTCTTCTTGCTGTCTCCTCACCCAGTGGAAGGGGGAATGGAGGGCTCTGGAGTCCCTTTCATAAGGGCACTAATCCCATTCAAGGGAGCTCCACCCTTATGACCTAAACACCTCCCAAAGGTCCCATCTCCTAAAACCATCACACTGGGAGTTAGGTTTCAACTTATGAATTCAGGAGGATATGAACATTCAGACCATGGCAATTGCTGACATATTCATGTTACACAAAACACAGGGGATGGGGGGGGAGGGGTGAGACAACGGATGATGCTATGAAAAGGCAAGAAAGGATTTAAAAAGCAGCAGCCATGTCTCAATACATAATAGTTGGAAAACAGCACTGTCTTCGTTGGTCAGTGAAAGAGTCGGTGAGAAGAGGACATGCATGTACTTGAGTGGACTTGTGTCAGCACAGTTCTTTGACTGTGATCTCCTTCCACTGATTCCACTGTGTATATACAGCAGTATTCCACGGGTCATATATATAAAATGTTGGTGTTTCTTTAAAAAAAAAAGGAATTATGTTTATGTTTCTAGACCAGTTAACAAATGACCCTTTGAGAGCCTTTCAGCTTTTTGGTTCTATGAAATTCTCTCATATGAAGCAACAACTTGGAAAGCAAGGTATTTTCGCAGAGTTCACTTTGCTTTATTCTCTTCACTAAGTGTAATTTTCTGGGTCTGGTGAAGACCTGCTTCCTGGTTTATAAACAGCTGTCTTCTTGCTGTCTCCTCACCCAGTGGAAGGGGGAATGGAGGGCTCTGGAGTCCCTTTCATAAGGGCACTAATCCCATTCAAGGGAGCTCCACCCTTATGACCTAAACACCTCCCAAAGGTCCCATCTCCTAAAACCATCACACTGGGAGTTAGGTTTCAACTTATGAATTCAGGAGGATATGAACATTCAGACCATGGCAATTGCTGACATATTCATGTTACACAAAACACAGGGGATGGGGGGGGAGGGGTGAGACAACGGATGATGCTATGAAAAGGCAAGAAAGGATTTAAAAAGCAGCAGCCATGTCTCAATACATAATAGTTGGAAAACAGCACTGTCTTCGTTGGTCAGTGAAAGAGTCGGTGAGAAGAGGACATGCATGTACTTGAGTGGACTTGTGTCAGCACAGTTCTTTGACTGTGATCTCCTTCCACTGATTCCACTGTGTATATACAGCAGTATTCCACGGGTCATATATATAAAATGTTGGTGTTTCTTTAAAAAAAAAAGGAATTATGTTTATGTTTCTAGACCAGTTAACAAATGACCCTTTGAGAGCCTTTCAGCTTTTTGGTTCTATGAAATTCTCTCATATGAAGCAACAACTTGGAAAGCAAGGTATTTTCGCAGAGTTCACTTTGCTTTATTCTCTTCACTAAGTGTAATTTAATAGTAAATCCAGTGCAGGGAGGTTGAGGGCATTGGAAGGAGGACAGAAACCTGTAAAATTGAGTGGAACCCGATCTCCATTCTTCTTTTCCATTAAGTGCATTGTCTTCCTTTTACACCTTTAGTTCCCATATTCTTTTTCATCATGTCTTTCTCTTTCACCTCATTTCCCTTCATTATCTTATTTCCTCCTCTCTTTGCAAACCCTCAACCCCACTTTTTCCTTAATCCAAATGTCCTGTCCAATTGCATGGTGTTCTGGTGGTATTCAGAACCTGAATGGCATGGTGAGCTGATGGTCAGGTCTGTCTCAGTCACCCGGGGGTAAGCTGGGCAGTGACCTCTACCATGTAGGTTTGTGATCCGTAATGTCTCCTAGGACCAGTCCTGGGCCTTTCTGTATGACTTTGGGGGCAGTGAGTGGGCATGAATGGGTTACTTACATACTCCAGGAAGCCTGTTTCATGAAAGGAGCAAGCCAAGGGGAATCCTCCTGGCCTGCAGCCTCTTCCCCAGCCCAAAACAAGCTCCACCCTCTTTTGGTCTGAACCCTAAGATGCAGACCAAACTGGCTCTGACACTTTTCCCTCAAGAGTAGAGGGTAAATCCCATGGCATTAGGAGACACCAATCTTGCCTAGATCCCAGGTATGAAGAAGCAAAATTTTAAAAATGAATGACCCTGGTGACTATAGTTAGCAACACTGTACTGTGTACTTGAAAGTTGCTATGAGAGTGGAGCTTTAATGTTCTCACCATAACAACAAAATGGTAATTATGTGAGTTAAAGGATATGATAACTAACCTTATTGTGGTAAACATTCTATGATACATAGGCTTGTCAAATCTCAGTGTACACCTTAAATTTGCATAATGTTAGATGTCAATTATCTATCTATCTATCTTTCTATCTATAAAAGGCTAATATGCAAAGTGTCCCCTCGGGAGTTTGGGAGACCGGGAGTTTGATCCCTTGCTATGACATGCACTGACCACCAGGGGGCAGTGCAGAATGAAGGAAGTGCCCCGGCCAGCAGCCTTAAGGCCCCATCAGCCCTGATTGCTGGCCAGGTCTAGGGACCCTACTCATGCATGAATTTCATGCACTGGGTCTCTAGTATGTCAATAGTGCTAGGGGACGGGGGGAAGAATAGGTACCCATGAGCTCTGAAGTCCCCTCAGTAGGGGACACTGCTTGCCTTGAATTTCCCTGGAGTATTCTCCAGGATGAGGGGCCCACCTAGTTGTTGTTTTCCCCCTCCCCTCTTCCCCTTACTTTGGAGCTACCACAGCCTCTCCACGTCTGTTCTGGCTGGATCTTCTTCTGGTTAATCCATCAGATTCACTGGGTGTAATTGGCCTTCTCTGACCCAGGCTACTGCTCTGGGTATAAACTAGTAATGGTCCAAGTTTCCTCAGAACTTTGGCCAAAGAAAGTTATGTGTGGCTGGGCCCTCTGGTTAGGCCCCATTTGACCAGGAGTTTACTTCTGGGGATCTTCATTTTTAAAATGAAGACACTGAGGCTCAGAGAGTTCAAGTAATTTGCCCAAGGTCACAAGGCTAGTTGCAGACCTAGAATTTGAACATAAGTTTTCTGGTTCCAACGTTTATTTCGTTCCCCTATAGCACACTATTCAGCTCACTAACCAACCAAAGTCCATTACTGAACATATCAAGTTGCTTGAAACATAGCTATATATTCACTGAGAAATAACATCACAGGGAATACTGCTTGTTGCTATTTTCAAATTTATGTACAACTGTAGGAATATCTCACCTTTTTATCTTAAATTATCTTTTATGTAAATGTGATTACAGAGTTTCACTAGCTAGTGATGAAGATGAAACAATGTGAAGGGTTTTTCAGCCAGGATGTACCCTATTCTACAGGTGGCACACTGACAAAATTGGTTTCCCCATTAAATCAACTTGTAAATATTTCCTACCCTTTTGGCACTCGACATAAGTCTTTGGTAGGGACTCACCACCCAATCTTATAGGACTCATAACTGTGTAGCAACCTTATAAAAACCTTGGATACGACCCTACTGAACAAGGGGAGGCCAGGGGTGAGGGCTATGACTGGGAATCCCAAGGCCAATGTCCACCATCAGGTTTAGCCTTTCTTTTATCTTGTTTCCTTGCGCCCTCTTGTGGTCAGGAATGAAGGGAGGATTACGAAGGCCCATTGTAAACTCCAGGTACTAGACTAGATGGAGGCATTTCCCAAGTTTTGGTGGAAATTCCCCATGGAACCAAAGTCCCCTTCTCATAAATCTTTGTACTTCCCCATCTTATAAAAGTGAGCTTGCCCAGCCAGCGTGGCTCAGTGGTTGAGCGTTGACCTATGAACCAGGATGTCTGTGGTTTGATTCCAGGTCAGGACACATGCCTGGGTTGTAGGCTAGATCCCTAGTAAGGGGCATGCAGGAGGCAGCCGCTCAATGATTCTCTCTCATCATTGATGGTTCTATCTCTTTCTCCCTCTCCCTTCCTCTCTGAAATCAATAAAAACATATTTTTAAAAGTGAGCTTAATTTTCCTAATTATAAAAGAAACACATATTTCAAAACTTTAGAAACTGAAAAATACAGAAAAGTATGAAGAAAATAAAAATAACAAATACTCTGGCCTGGCAGAAGTAGTAACTGTCAAATTTTGTTACATATTCACAATTATTTACTAGTATATGCAAATATATATATATATATGTGTGTGTGTATATATGGCATTTATTTGTTTAATGTACACTATAACTAATCTATCACTAGCTCCTGAACAAGCCATTACTAATGCCTACATCCCTCGTGTGCACCTCTGCCCAATCCTTCTGTCTGAGGTAAACACTGGTGTTTATAGTTATAATTCCCTTGCTTCTTCTTAAAAGTAAAATTAATATACACACAGGCAGAATTACACTGTACTTATAGTTTCCTCCTCCCCACCCCCCACTGAGCCTTACCCCAGATCATCAAATATATCAGAATACATGGCTGTAACCAAAACTAAGAATATAGGTGTAGTATAGTTTATTTAATGAACCCTCTGAATGTTGGCCATGTAGGTTGTTTTAAAATGTTTGCTACTCTAAATCATTCAAGCTACCGTATTTGCCGGCGTATAAGACGACTGGGCGTATAAGACGACCCCCTAACATTTCCACTCAAAATACAGAGTTTGTTATATACTCACCGTATAAGACTACCCCCTCTTCCGCACACCTTCCACACACCAAATAAAAGGTAAAACAATATCAGATTTGATTTTAACATTTTAATTTATATTCAAATGCTTATGACATGCAGGAAAACTGTCACAAGGCTGTATGTAATCAAACATATACATAAAACAGTGCAAGTTTATTACCGGTAAACATACCGGTAATTCACTAAAGAAAACACACTCTATAGACTGGTACCATAGATGCTTCTCAGGAACACAGGCAAGCAGCCCACAACCTAGAGGGACTGTCAATGATAGAAGTAAGAT
>NW_006292095.1:1611335-1615128 GCF_000327345.1 Myotis davidii | reverse complement strand
AAAATCGCATAACAGCCGAGCATACACCCAGCAGCGCTGCTGATGCCTGAACGGTATGTGGAATGAAGTGGGCGGGCATCGGGAGGCCACTATGGCACGGGGCAAGCACTATGGGCAGTCTATCTGAAGTGTACCTGGCGTATAAGACGACCCCCCACTTGGAGGCATATTTTTCAGGGCCAAAAAATCGTCTTATACGCCGGCAAATACGGTACTCAAGAAAAATCTTTGCATGAATCTACGATTCTTTCTTTGAGATGCACCCTTAGGCATAGAATTTTGGGTTATGATGTATGAAGTCTTTGATCACTCTGTTCCTCTGCATGGAAGCCATGCCCCTCCTGACCACCTGGGTTTCCTGACATCACTTTCGGAGGAGCCTTCAGCCTCCTCCCTACGCACAATTAGGTGTCTTCACTGCAGGTTCCCTGTGCTCTGCTGCCTTCTTGTAGAAGCACTGGCACATGGCTTATACTTCCTCTTCTTCAAAGATGCCTTCAGCCACTCAGTAACCGGGGGATCCTCACCCCCAGGAATTTTGGAATCCTCAAAAACAAGCAACTGGGCCCTTTCCAAGGAATAGGGAACTAACACCACTGGCTTCAGAATCTTCATTTCCCTTACACCTAGGGTAACTGAGCCACCAGCTCTTCACAGTGGGGCTTCTGTTCTGACTTGCATGTTCATTTCTGGAGGTAAAAGTATACGAACCTTCTGCGATTTTCTCTCAAAGAGGCAGCATAGGCAGATCAGCAGGTTTTCTTGACTAGAGTAGGTGACCTGTATTGGGAGCTTGCTCACTAGGTGACACCACCTTCATGGGTGTCTGGACCCACATGGCACTGACATATTGGGGTGTTTCCTCATACAACAGCTCTGAGCAGGGTGCCTGCACATAATAAGCACTCAGCAAATGTCTCACAAACGGAGGAGTCCCTTCCCTGCTCCAAAATTCTGATCCTAGAGATTTTACAGGAGAGGAATGCTATGTTATTAGGATTTGGATTGAGAATGTACTTTCTACTACCTAAGAGTTTAGGTCCCAGTGTAGGTAGAGAAATGAGAACTGGCTGTAGTTTTGAAGTGGCCAAGGCCAGAGATTTGATATGGACATTGAGTATTAACCTGGATCTTGTTGACAGGGCCAGAGGGGCAGGAAGCAAAGGAAGGATTCCTTCTGCAGTAGCTCTTTTCTTCAACAGTTTCTTTCATCACCTTCCTGCATCAGGTGTAGGGGAAGAGAGGAAGTCTCTCTGCACCACCTGGGATGGAGGGTGCCAGGTCCTTTCAGAAGAAAGGTCTTTAGATAGCAGAAGCCAAAGGAAGGAATGCTGCCGATTCCCATGCAAAGTGCTCCTTACAGCCTTTAGTGGTCTGCTGTACCTGACAAAAGCCAGGTCCATGCCGAAGTACAGGCTGAAGTCGTGGCTCATATCATACTAGTATTCGTACGAGTATTCATATCTATACTAATAAAAGGGTGACATGCTAATTAGACTGGATAGACTGGACATCTTCTGGACATCATTCTGAATGTCCTTCCTGACAAAGCCAGGGCCTGGGCAGCACTGCCCGGGGTGCTGGGTGCCTGTGGCCAGCCAGAGGGAGGGAAGCCTGGGTCTTGGGTGTGGGAGCAGAGGCAAAGGTGGTTAGGGGCGATCAGGCAGGCAGGCAGAGTGGTTAGGGACATCAGGCAGACAGGCAGAGGCAGTTAGGGGCGATCAGGCAGGCAGGTGAGCAGTTAGGGTTGATCTGGCAGGCAGGCAAGCAGTTAGGGGCAATCAGGCAGGCAGGCAGAGTGGTTAGGGGTGATCAGACAGGCAGGCAGGCGAGCGGTTAGGAGCCAGCGGTCCAGGGTTGTGAGAGGGTGCAGGCCAGGCTGAGGGAACCCACCCCCACTCCCAGCCCATGCACATATTTCATGCACCGGGCCTCTAGTATATGAATAAATAGGGTTTTGGTTGAATACCTTTTAAACTCTTATTGCATATTAATTTTCATCTGTGTTAGTAATTAGTGAACATTTCCATATGCCAGGTAAGTATGTGCTATGAATACATTATTTCATTTACTATCCACTACAATACTCTGAAGTAGATCTTATTCTGTTTCACAGATGTAGAAACTGAGGCATAGAGAAGTTGCTTGTCTAATACCCCAGAGTTGGCAGATCTGAGATACAAGCCCAGCCTCTTTAGACTCCAAAGCTCATTTTATTTAGCCGACTGAGTCCTGCTTTGCTATGACCTTCATCATATTCAGCCTCATTTTGCAGGCATTTGTCCAAGTTCTGCATTATGAGTCCTTTGGGAGCACTTATCTTACTTCTCTCTTATTAGCCCGAAATAGTTATATCTGCTATTGATTCAAGCAGCGATCTAGTCTGTGAACTGAACATCACAGATGTGTGTGGGGGTTCTCCTCAACTTCTTATTTGGAAAATTTTAAACTTACAGGGAAGTTTCAAGAATAATGTAATGAACACCCATATATATTCTACCTAGATTCACCAATGTTAACATTTTGCACATTTGCTTTTTTTTCTTGACCATTTTAGTTGCAGATACATGCTGTTCCACTCCTAAATACTGTAGCGTATCTCCTAAAAACAATGCCCTGTCTACATAACCAAGATGCAATACATGATTGCATTTCTAATACAGTCTACATTCAAATTTTCCCAACTGTCCTAATAATGTTTCACATATAACGCTGCTCCCCACCTCAAGGTCCAATTTGGGATCACATTGTTTTTAGTATCATATTTTTTCATCTCCTTTTATTTTTATATCCATCAGGTGTCCTCTTCCTTCATGGGCCATGCTCAACCACTGTGCCACACCGGCCGCGCCCATCTCCTTTAATCTAGAACAGTTCACTAGCCTTTTGCTTAATCTTTCGTGAAATTTATATTTTTAAAGAGACTAGGCAGTTGTTTTGCACAATGTCCCTCAATTTGAGTTTGTTTCCTCAGGAATAGAGACAAATCACACACTTTTGGCAAGAATAATGATCGTTGGGTCGGTCCTCTGTGCACGCCATCAGGGAGCACGTGACGCCAGTCTGATTTCTTTGATGTGAAGGTACCCTTTTCTCTTTAGTAAGCAACCTGCGGTGATACTTGGAAACATGAATGTCTTCAGCCATCCTGCATCCATTGATAATTTTTTTTTTTTGCCTGAATCAATTATTGGTGGCTCCCAAGTGGTGATCTTCTATATCTATAATTCCTTCTACATGCATTAGCTGGTATTCTTCTCTAAAGAGGTTTCCCTCCTCCACCTCTCTTTTGAATGATCATCTACCTACCGCTGCCTGTGTGATCTTGAGTACGTGACGTCACGTACACCCCTCGGGGCCAACGTTTTCTCATCCGTAAGGTGAGATGACTATGGGCCACCTTCTTGACATTTACTCAGTCGGAGATTTCTCCATAAAGATGGGCAAGGCATCCGCCAGAGAGAGAAATGGCCGGGTTCTGGTGGCGAGCCATCGCAGCCACCAGTCAAGAGTACCAGTGAAGTCTCCTCCGCCCGCCGCCGTGCGGCCGCTCCCATGGCAACACTAACTGGTAACCTCCGGGCGTTCTCGCGAGAGCCAGCCCTCTAGCGACAAAGGTGCGATTCCCCCAGGCCTTAGACCTCCGCCCTGGCCACCTGCGCGCAGGGCCTGTCGCGCACGCGCACGCGCACACGCACGCGCACACACCGAGCCGGACAGTTGGTGGTGTTGGTTCGCCCCAGCTGTTCCTCTAGGCACGCAGCTCCGCGGCGCGCGACCCTGGAGTGACACC
>NW_006292095.1:1588697-1611100 GCF_000327345.1 Myotis davidii | reverse complement strand
CTGGCTGAGCAGAGACCTGCTCTCTAGGTGGAGGTGAGGGGAGCCGCGGTCGCGGGGCGTGCCGGGGGTCAGGGGCGGTGGGTCGCCATGGCGCCGGGGACCCGACGGGAGGCGGGCCTAACGGAGGGCTCGGGAGGGAGAGCGCAGCCTAACGGGGCGCGGGCCCGGGTGGGCCGCGGAGGGCAAAAGGGGACCTTGCTGCCCTGGCCGCCTTGGGTGATGGAGCCGCTGCGCCGGCGGGGGCCGGCGGCGCTGCGAGCGCCGAGCCGCGGCCTCTCCGACGCCTGGGGTGCCCGTGGGAATTTGTTTCCTGGCGTCAAGCCGGAAAGGAGGATGGTTCGGAGGGAAGTTGGGTCCCCGAACCCCAAACCCACTCCTCGCTCCCCAGCTTCCTCCCTGGAATTGTTACCCAGCATCGTGGGAGCTCTTCCATCCTTACCGCCGTGGGGAGGATGCTGTGTGTGCAGCCTGAAAAGGAGACGCGAGGAACAGACGGGCTCTTCGCTGACCGTGTGGTCAGCTCCGGGGTAAAGCCGCAGCACCCAGGTCACGAACGCCCTCTCCTCCCGCGTCTGCACCGGATGCAACCTCGGCTCCGTGTGCGCGTCTACAAGTAACAAGTGCATTTTGTAGCGCTAATCGAAATGGGCGATGACGGCTTTCGTTGCTCTCGAGTAACGTGAAGTCTCTTGTCTTCTTGATTTTTTGCTTGATCATACCAGTCGTACATTTCCCATCAGAAACCGTGGGCCCGAAGAAGTAAGCTTGAGCTAGGGGCAGAACCGAGATCAGCTGGTAAACGAAATCAGCTGCACGACTTTTGCAAAGCGCCCGCAGTGGAATGCTGAAAAGTCGTGATGAGTCCGTAGATCAGTGGTTCTCAACCTGTGGGTCGAGACCCCTTTGGGGGTCGAACGACCCTTTCACAGGAGTCGCCTACGACCATCGGAAAACACATATATAATTACATATTGTTTTTGTGATTAATCACTATGCTTTAATTATGTTCAATTTGTAACAATGAAAATACATCCTGCATATCAGATATTTACATTACGATTCATAACAGTAGCAAAATTACAGTTATGAAGTAGCAACGAAAATAATGTTATGGTTGGGGGTCACCACAACATGAGGAACTGTATTAAAGGGTCGCGGCATTAGGAAGGTTGAGAACCACTGATCTAGATGGATGTTTCTAAACATTCAAGTGCACCTTTTCTTTTGTCAGGAGATGAAAAAACAGACTCTAAAAAGCCTTAACATTTATATTTGAATGTATGGTGCCTGTTTTTTTTTCTGTACTTACCTTTGCAAATTATAGTCTTCTGACAAAATTTCAACAGATACCACCAGCATCAGTTGTGATCATAAAAAGTAATACCAGATTGCAATGTGTAAAATGTATAGAATCTATCATTTGAATACAAGGAACTGAACTGTAAAATAATTGCTCTGGAAGTGAACTCTGAAACCTTTGGCTTAGAAAAAAAGTTTTATTATGGAATGAGTCAGTACATTTATTATCCTGACCCTTTCATTTTTACTATACTCTTCCCTTGAAACAAAGTTTTATTATGGTATGAGACAGTACATTTGTCCTGACCCTTTCATCTTTACATACTCTTTCCTCCTAACTCTATCTGTATGTGTGTATTACACTGTTCCCTTAACATCCAATGGCTGTCGTATTTGACAGATTTAGGTTAAGGAACAAATTTTTAATGAATTCACAATTAAGAAGTGCATTCTAAGTGTATGTCACGTTCAGGTATGATGGCATAGGCAGAAACTTAACAAACAGAAGGCCAGGTTAAGACCTGGGCTGAATAAATCCTGGTTTGAATGTGTAGGCATAGGGATTGCAAGGGCCTGCTGGTGCTCTGGAATTTTCTGGTTTAGTATCTGGGGCTAATTGGGTTGCTTCAGGTGGTTGTACAGCTGGTTACACATGGTTTTTGAGACGGCTGCAGGAAAAGATTTCCCGTTACACAAAGGGCAAAGGAAGGGTATGTTCAGCAGTTCATAGAACTGAGCATTTCGATGTGAGTCTTGTTGGCGGCAGAAAGCTGGGTGAATACTAAGTCAGCAAGGTAAAAAGACAAGGCTCTTTGGGATTTAACCTGAGAGTACACCAATTTTTGATAAGGAGATTACTGCAGGAAGAATTATTCCTATTTCTGGCTCATGGGTAATATTGTAGCACTTTATATTAAGAAGAGCTTTGAGCCCTAACCGGTTTGGCTCAGTGGATAGAGGGTCTGGTTCGATTTTGGTCAAGGGCACATGCCTGGCTTGCGGGCTCCATCCCTAGTAAAGGGCGAGCAGGAGGCAGCCAATCAGTGATTCTCTTTTCAATGCTGTTTCTCTCCCTCCCTCCCTCTCCTTCCCTCCTTCCCTCTCCTTTCCTCTCTGAAACCAATAAAAATATATATATATAAAAAAAAAAGAAGAGCTCTGAGAGGGCATATTCTGGATGATTGCATTTCAATTAATACGGTAATTCTTATTTTAAGAGCTTAATTTCAGAGTGGCAAAAATGTTAACCCTGAAGATTTTTAGTGCATCTGTTTAAGCTTACAGTTCCTTAACAAATTTATCTTGTCACCTTATACAGCTTTTTGGCTTTATAGGAGCCTCAGAGAAGTTTTTCTAATGTAAATTTTCCTTTTTTTAAAGTAAAAAGTTAAATTAACACATTTCTCCTTTGGCCTGTGAGAAATTTCTTTTCTTTGAAATACTATCAGAAGATGACCTCTGACTCTCCTGAAAAAAACCCTTTTATTTTTCAGTGTTCAGGAAAGCTTTTTTTAAAGGATCTGAATGCCTTCTCAGCTTTGCTGGCATTCGGGTGTAAGCATTAATGATGCAAAGGAAGAGAAAACGTGTACTTCTTCTCACAGCACTGTATAGTAGAAGGACTAAGGGTGAATAAATACTAAATGGATATTTTTATTCATTGTTCCCATTTTTCTTTATAAGAGATGTGTAACACACCAACTTACTGTGACCTAGGAAAGGCTGCCAAGGATGTCTTCAACAAAGGATATGGTAAGTATGCTATTGTAAATTTCCAATGTGGGGTAAATGTTAGTATTAAATGCTTATATCATGTTAGTAAATGAGGTTAATCAACATTAATGTGTCTCACAAGAATTAAGGGGATAACTATTAACAGGTTATTAGACTTCATTCTTTAGAGGAGTCACACAAGTTTTAAAAACAATTGTTTAAAAATAAGACCAGCCCTAGCCGGTTTGGTTCAGTGGATAGAGCATTGGCCTGTGGACTGAAGGGTCCCAAGTTCGATTCCGGTCAAGAGCACATACCTCGATTGCAGCCTTCTCCCTGGCCCAGGTCCTGGTCGGGGCACGTGCAGGAGGCAACTAATCAATGTGTTTCTCTCACATCAATATTTCTCTGTCATTCCCTATCTCTTCCGTTCTCCCTAAAAATCAATGGGAAAATATCTGCAGGTGAGGATTAACAAAACAAACAAAATAAGACCAAATAATATAAATCTGTAATATGTATGCTTTCTGTGGCTACAAAAGCAGGGGATACATTTTTCCTTCTCTAAATAATGGCAGTGTTTTTGTAAGAGTGAAGACCCAACTTTTAACGTCTTCAGAGTAACATATATTCTTTGATCCAATAGACATTTATTTTTAGTTTTTAAAGTTTAGTCTTTAAAATTTCAATTTTTCGTGTTGTACACATTTGATTTTTTTTATTAACTAGTAATGTTAATTATATATATTTTAAGCTTGTATATATATCTGCATAGTATTTTCTAATTTAGTTCTCAGAATAGTACATATTTCATTCATTTATTTGTTCTTTAACTTATAGTTTTAAAATACTTCATTATTTTGAGGGGTTTAAAAATTATGCTTAAGCTAGTTCATTATAATTGTTTCTTGTGGAAGTCTCACCTAACGAGAATACTGTGTATTTCCCAAATGGAAGGGACTATAGACTATTTTCATCATTTCTGAGTTACAAAAACTGGAGTAAATGTTACATTTTGTACATTACTGTGTTTTTGTGTGTGTCTAGGGTTTGGCATGGTCAAAATAGATCTGAGAACCAAGTCATGTAGTGGAGTGGTAAGTACCTAATATATTTTCAATAAATGTATCCTCATGAACTGAAAGGAACCAATTTAAAAATCAGTGTTCATTCTGGTTATGTGAAGCAGCGTACTTTTGGCTCTTTGCTCTCTTCCCGACAGTTTTCTTCCACTCTCAGATTTCAGTGAGAATCCTCACTCAGCCACTTAAGCCCAGAAACAGGTTGAATTTTGTTTTTGTTATAACTAGACTATTCTTAAGTCTTACTCTCAGAAGGTATAGTGTGTGTGTATATATATATTTGACCCGTGCCATATTGTTATGAATCTTCATGAGTCTGGACACTGAAAACTTTCCTTTCATTGTATTGGGTTCATACAAGTTTTAGCATCCTTTTACAAGAATAAATTGATTTTAGCCTCTGCTTCTTCATGATTAATTGAAGCAAATGTAGAAATAAAATGCACATAGAAATTAGTTTATAGTTTTTATTGATGATCATGGAGTCTTTTTTACTGGAAGTTAAGAATATAGTAAAAGATATATATGTGCATATTTTCAGAGCATCATTAACCAGAGCTTTTATTAAGTCTTAGCAACTAGATTACTTTTACATTCACCTCATTCTCTGATTTCTCCTAATTGGCCTCATCTTTTTTGGTATTACCTATTAAAACAGATGCAAAGTTTATTTCTAGGTATAATGATTTAATTAGAAGGGAAGAGGTATGTGGAATTCTTATGATACTTTGTCTCAGACTCTGTATAAACCTGGGTTGTCACTGTCATTCTTTCCCTGGATTTTCTAGTGGTGAGTAAATATATATGCAACTACACTATTAGGATGGGCACATTGTATATGGTTCTGTTAAAATCGAAATATAATACTCATTCAGAATTTGCTCAAGTTAGGTTTATGTTGCAAAAACCATCAACTAAAAATGTTATCTCCCTTTCATGCTGCTGTGGTGTGGGAATATTCATTCAGATGGTAAGAAAAATAGCATATGTGTGCTTATTTTTATGGTTGCTTTTGGTCTCTGGTACTGATTCATGATAAATTATATCCATTGCTCCAAATTTCTTAGATTGCATCTTAATATTTTTATCATATGCCCTTTATTTAACCGTAACATTTTAAGATTATTTTGTTGCTTTTTAGCATTTAATGTAGAGCTATGTGCATGTTATAAATGTGTTTTGCACTGTTTGAGCTAATTATGAAATTAGACTAAAACACGCTATTATGAACTTGGAACTGAACTTAGAAAAATACTAGCCTTTCTTCTCTTTGAAATTTGTAACTGGTATTTTAGACTTGACAAAACTTTAAACTAAGAAATGATAAAAAAGAAAGGTAGACTGACTACTCTTTCTTTAAATATACATGCTATACTTTCAAGTTAATGAAAGGTAAGTGTAAAAAATAAAACACCGAGTAGTTGGATCTACTAAAAGAAAGTGCTGGCCACATTAAATATAATTGTGTGAACTGTTAAACATGACTAGCTTTTTATCACTTTTTACTAAGGCCTTGCCCTAAATATACAGCATGATATTCTCTGCAAACTTTCTGTGTGGTGTTGATAAACAGATCAGAGTTTCCCAGTTGTTTCATCAGCCTAGAAACAGAGTTAGGGAGCAGGGTATTTGTTAAAGGGAGGATTCATGTTGCAGGCAGTGAAATATAACTGGTCAGGGTTGGCAGTATTTCAGAAATGTTCTTTAAAAAAGGGCCAATCAGAATGGTTTTTTCTTGACAGTTCATAGATTGTCAGTGACAGGTGTTGACTGTTTGCTTCCCCTAAAAGGATATCTATTTCTAATTGCTTATTGTCATATGACTGAAATGATACCTAACTAGAGAGGAGGATCTATTTTAAGGTACTCAAATAGCTATTTGATAGAAAGCACTTTAAAGGTAGACAAGGGGAGAAGGAGGTAGAGGAATAAATTATAACATTGCATTTTGTTATAGCAATTGGATAGATACTTTCAAATATTAAAATCATTTATGCTGAAAGTTTTAATAGATAGTTTTGTGGAAAAAAGTAGTAAAGTTTTCATAGCAGTGTGAATGTACTAAATGCCACTGAATTGTACATTAAAACATGGTTAACATTATAAATATTATATTAAGTTTATTTTATAACAATAAAAATAATTTTTTAAAAATGCGATAGAGTTCTGACCCTATTAAAAGGAGGAAGAGAGACTAGTGCTTCCACTGATTTGTGAATTATAAGGACTTTAAACTTAACTAATAGTTTAAATGATGATAGAAAACTGATCATCTTTTTCAGGCCATGGAAGTAAAATGTTTAAGATTCTGTATTTTTCTCATTTTTAGTAAAGTCATTTATTTTCAATTAAGATACTTTTTTTTAAAGGAGAGAATATACGATTTCCATTTAGTAAGAGAATATATGAAATAAGAAATATCAATAAGAGAGATGGAGTAATGGAAAGATCTAAAACTGGTTAAAATATTTAGAGATTAGAAAGAAGGAAAGCAGGCAATAAGTTGCTGTAGAGTAAGGGCTGTGGTAAATGTTAATTGTACTGGTGTCTACTGCATTGAACACTGCTTTCTGAAATGGTATTTTGCTATTTGATGAGCACCCTTTAAAGTTATTTTTTATTGCTTAGGAATTTTCTACTTCTGGTCATGCTTATACTGACACAGGGAAAGCATCAGGCAACCTAGAGACAAAATATAAGATCTGTAACTATGGACTTACATTCACCCAAAAATGGAACACAGACAATACTCTTGGAACAGAAATCTCTTGGGAGAATAAGGTAAGAGGAAGCATTAGCAGATATTTGTATGTTAAATTTATCTTGCAGATAAGATGATGGAAAAACCCCAATGTAATCTAAATGAAATCTTACAACCTATCCAGGAGCCATATTTTTTTTTCTGTTCATGGCCTTCTTTGGTATGTCTTATGTTTATAGAAAGTAGGGCTTTGTTTGCGAGTACATAATTATTACTCTACATCTTTATTCTGAACTGTTCTACTTATTCTGTTACACACCTAAGCCTCTCCTGGGTAGACCAAACTATTTGCAGTGATTTAGTTTTAATTTTGTTTTGTAATCATTGCAAAATTTGCTCCATAGAAAAATGTTTCTAAAATTCTATAATGTTTTCAAAGATAAATATATCAAATATTTGTCAAGGGCCTGCTATGTACAGGGCACTTTTTTTTGAAGTTGTCTATATGTACATTACCCTATAAAAGTAATCTATATATATAAAAGCCTAAGCAACCGGTTGCTATGACATGCACTGACCACCAGGGGCCAGATGCTCAACACAGGAGCTGCCCCCGGGTGGTCAGTGCATTCCCACAGTGGGAGTGCCACTCAGCTGACTGACGGGCACCGTACAACTGGCTCATGGCTGGCGATTGCAGCTGTGGTGCCTGTAGCAGAGCGGTAGCAAGTCTACCGAGCTACTGCGATGGCGGCAGGCACAGCGGGGCCAGGATGAGCGGGAAGCCACCTGCCACTTCACACACTACTACATCCCTCAGGGGATGTTGGACTGCCAGTTTCAGCTGATCCCCGCAGGCCATGCTGAGGGACCCCATTCATGCACTGGGCCTCTAATATACATACACACACACACACACATATATAAAATAATAAAAGCTTAATATGCACATCTACCAAAAGGCTGAACAGCAGAACGACCATCCGGACGCCCACACCAGGACACGCATTGGTGCTAGGCCAGCCAAGGCGGGTGCGATGCAATTGGTTGGGGGGCCCTGCCATCGCCCCACAATCGCCCTGCAGAGGGAGGCCCAGGCCACTGGCCAGCGAGGCAATCAATTGGTGGAAGGAGGGGGGTGGCAGCGGACGCGGGCAGCTCCAGGCCAAGGCGGGTGTGGGCGGGGGAAGGAGCCAGCTGCCAGCAGCTGGAGGGAAGCCAAGGTCCCAGGTGCTGGCAGCCAGAGGGTAGCCTGGTGCTGGTAGCCGGAGGGAAGCCGGTGCCGGCAGCGGGGAGAAGGAAGGCCAGCCTACACTTGCAGTATATATACTAGAGGTCTGGTGCACAAAATTCGCGCACTGGGGGGGGCGGTGGTCTCTCAGCCCAGATTGCGAGAGGGCGCAGGTCAGGCCAAGGGACCCCACTGTTGCATGATAGGGGCTGGGGAGGGATGCGGGAGGTTGGCTAGCCAGGGAGGGACTGCGGAAAGGCTCCAGAGCATGTCTGGCCCATCTCACTCAGTCCCAATTGGCCAGACCCCAGCAGCAAGCTAACCTACAGGTTGGAGCATCTGCCCCCTCGTGGTCAGTGCATGTCATAGTTCCTGGTTGACCAGTCGACTGTCTGCCCCCTGGTGGTCAGTGCACATCATAGAACGGTTGAGCGGCCTTAGCATGTCATTAGCATAGTAAGCTTTTATTGGTTGAATGGCTGATCGGAGGACCAGACTTAGCATATTAGGCTTTTATTATATAGGATATATATAGCTGATGAAGTACTTAACTTAGCTTGTTAAATATCAGGCTGTCTTATTACTCTAATTTCAAGAGAGTATTTTGTTGTATTGAGACTTTGTTGTTTTGTACTGTGATCTTCATTACTGGCTGGAAGAGAATTTGACCTTTATATTTTAACCTGTTGTTTTGATGAGAGAATCATGATGAAGCCTGAGGTAAGGGTAAAGGGGTAAAGGGACAAAGAAGGATGAAGAGGTAATTTATTAAATAATTTAATATTTGTCTTTAATGACTTCCTTTTTTTGTTGTTGTTAGAGAGGAAGTTAGAGAAAACTTTAGAATTGATTTCTTGAGTCAAAATAAGAATTGAAAGTTACTAATTATTCATTTTAAATCTTTATTTTTCAGTTGGCTGAAGGGTTGAAACTGACTCTTGATACCACATTTGTACCGAACACAGGGTAATTATCCAAACCCCATTTTCTGAAATGTTTTTTAGCCTGAGGAGTTTTAAGTACGAAATTGCAATAAAAAGTTTTGATGCTTCAGAAGTTGTTAGGAATATTAGAGACCTTGTGTATGCAGTGAAAAGAAAGAAAGACTCCCTTGAGGCAGGGTAAAATTGTTTTTTGAAAATTGAACAGATGAACAAAAATATACATCTAGTCCAAAGAGGCACATAATAGTAGAAAAAGTTTAGGAACTAGAAGGGTCTGACATTAGGTATTTCCTAAGCGATTCCAAAGATTCATGCACTGGGCCTCTTTGGACTAGATGTATATTATGGTATTTTACAAAATAATATGGTATTTTGCTGAGAATTTCTTAAGAAAACAATGTAATCTGGATGTAGAACACTATATTGACTAGTTCTGCTATTGACTTGCTTTCTTAGCCTTAATAAATCCTCCCAACTTCCCGGCTTCAATTTCTTTATCTAAAAATGGGTTTATGTTGTTCCCTATCTGCCTATCAAAAGAAAAGTACAGAGTGGCATTTCTTAGCTGTATCAACAGGTGCATCCTTCCTGCCACACACTTTAACTATCTTCAGGACACATAGTCTCTCATAAGAGGCCTGATTGGAATAGAAAAGGATTATTAAGAACTAATTTCAGTATTACCCTTCAAAAATGCACACTTCTCTTCCATCTATCTAACATTGTCTATAGAGAAAACACTGACCCTAAGGAAAATAAGTGTGTTTACAAAAGGGCTGTACCCTTTAAGAAAAAAAAGTACACTTCTCTCCATGATAGGTTAGGTTATTAATTTGGAAGCTAAGTGTGTCGGGTGTTGTTACCTTTTGTAGCATTTGGGCATTTGGAAATATTTAAAGAAATTTGGCTTCTACATATACATATAATTCAGATTATTAATTTGGTTCTGAAATACCTTACTCCTTTTTAAATTTTTTTATTATATTTTTTATTGGTTTCAGAGAAGAAGGGAGAGGGAGAGAGAGATAGAAACATCAATGATGAGAGAGAATCACTGATCAGGTGCCTCCTGCACACCCCTTACTGGGGATTGAGCCTGCAACCCAGGCATGTGCCCATGACTGAAATTGAACCTGGGACCCTTCAGTTCCCGGGCTGACACTCTATTCACTGAGCCAAACCGGTTAGGGCCTTTTTATAAGTTTGTTCATGCCTTCAAGAAATTAATCATGAAATAACCCATCATTTGAATTTATACTAAAGAATAGGTAAAAATAGTATATATATGTCTAATACTAACAAAATTATATTTTTTAAGCTAAGTAATTTGAAACATGTTTGCTGTATGTTTGCCATCTACCGCTAGGGGAGAGAGGGGATCTTACTGTAAAGATTCCTGAACAGTATCAGAAAGTCTTACTCTTCACATGTGTTGTGTTGTTTTTTCACAGAAAGAAGAGTGGGAAGTTGAAGGCCTCCTACAAACGGGATTGTTTCAGTCTTGGCAGTAATGTGGATATAGATTTTTCTGGCCCAACCATCTATGGCTGGGCTGTACTAGGCTTTGAAGGTTGGCTTGCTGGCTATCAGATGAGTTTTGACACAGCCAAATCCAAACTGTCACAGAATAATTTTGCCCTGGGTTACAAGGCTGCAGACTTCCAGCTGCACACTCATGTGTGAGTGTTTATAATTTATTCCTCCCTTAGTGCCAGTACAATCACCCAAAAAGTTGGTGGCCGTTAGCATGTTGAGAAGTGATGGTACTTGCATTTAGTGTGCCTTGGTGGACACCCAGCCTTGCTGCAGTTTTCATAGTCAGCAAAACATTGCCAAAGGTTAGTGCACTTGGTACATTGTGCAGTGTTACTGGCAGTTCCTGGCCTCTCAGCCTGCATCCATACTTAATGGAACTCTAGGATCTGTAGAAGCAGCATTGGGATGGAGAGAGCCCAGGACATGGGTCACCTCCTGATACAAGGGGTCCGTAGGAGATGGTCCTTCCTCTGCTGCCTACTCAGCCTTGCAGTCTTCTGACACAGGTCTGTTTGGGTCATGAAGAACTGGAGCATTCAGTCATTCTCTGGAGGTTTTCCGATACCCTTGGTCAGGAGCAGCAGATCCTCAAAGCGATTCTGGATTCACTTCTGTAGGCTGCATCCTATTGGTGAAATGAATTTGAACTTTTAAATTGTATTTTATGTCTTGGGCTACTAGGCACCACTGCTGCTATACTAGAAAGAGAAAGCACATGTTTTTGAAGTGTTGCATGTTTCCTCCACTAGATATTCTAATTCACTTATGATGCCTAAAATAAAGTCATGCAGTGGTATAGACAGTGGCATTAAGATTGATGAATAGTGTTTTCAGGAAAACCATGAAAACTCAGGGACTAATCTCTGGGATGCCTTGAAGCAATTTAGGTACTTCTTTGGAGCAGTGCACCTTAAGTATTGTAGGGAGGGTGCTTTCTAACTGTAGGACACTTTATTTTATTTTATTGATTTTTTACAGAGAGGAAGGGAGAGGGATAGAGAGTTAGAAACATCGATCAGCTGCCTCCTGCACACCACCTACTGGGGATATGCCTGCAACCAAGGTACATGCCCTTGACCCGAATCGAACCTGGGACCTTTCAGTCCTCAGGCTGATGCTCTATCAACTGAGCCAAACCAGTTAGGGCAACTGTAGGACACTTTTAAATGAAATCCAGAATTGGCTCTATTCCCATACTTACACCACTGTATGTATTTTATGTGGGATCTTTGTTGAATCAACTTTGAAGTTTATAGATTCTATGAACGTCAGAGAGACCTCTAGGTCATATTCACCTGAGGTGTCTGCCTTCGTATATAACTTAATTGTGACTAAAAAATTTATATCATAGAGGAGCCAAGTAAATGAATCAAGTGCTAACTACATTTTAATTAGGTGGTTAAATTACATAACTGGGTTTAGTTCCTTGTTTTGATTGGTAGTTATTTATGCTAGAAGTTGGCTGAAATCTATAGTTGCTAAATGACATCTTGGTTTAGAAAGTCTTTGAATTTGTTTCTATATCACAACTATGGTATAAACTAGATATTTTGACTTTTTCTTATACCATGAAAACAGGAATGATGGCACTGAATTTGGAGGGTCTATCTACCAGAAGGTTAATGAGAAGATTGAAACGTCAATAAACCTTGCTTGGACAGCTGGCAGTAACAACACCCGTTTTGGCATCGCTGCTAAATACAAGTTGGATTGTAGAACTTCTCTAGCTGTAAGAAAGTGCTACCAGATTGTGTCTACTCTTAGGGTTTCATCTAAGTTATTAAAGTTGTGATATGGTTGTAGTTTGCATGTTCTAATTGTATTAACTTTTATGAGCTAGTCATTGTGTAGTGAAAAGAGTATTACACCTGAAGTCAGGATATTGGGTTCTAGTCCTAGTTCCTCCTATATTTGGCTGTTGTCTGACCTTCTCAAGTCATTTCCTCTCTTTGGCCTCAAAATTTCTTATCTATAAATTCATGGGATTTGATTATTCCTATTGGTATTAGTAATTTTTATTAATAATAGCACTAATTGAGCTCTTAAATTTCAGGTACTGTGCTAAGGGCTTTACATGTATTATCTCATTTAATCCTCACAACTATAGGTGGTGAGTAGTGTCCTCATGCCTGTTTTACAGATGAGGGAACTGAGGCTTAGAGAGGTCAGGTAACTTGCCCAGGGTCACACAATAAGTGGCAGTGCCAAGATTTGACCCAGATCTGTCTCTTACCAGTGATCATGCTCTAACCAAAGGCTGTAAACTTGCATCTCAAAGAATTCAGTACACAGGGATATTTGCACGGTGTTTTAAAAAGATTTGCTTGAGGCTTTTATTGCATGCATTTTCAAGGTCCCTGCTGTTGCTGCCAGTTCTCTTAACTTCTTAGAAGGTTTATCTTTTTTATTAATTAAATTTTTAGTTTCAGTCATTCTAGATTGGCCCTAAGGTGCTTTAGCTTTGGAAATCTGATGCATGAAGTGGTGGTCGTAATGGACTTACATATTATGAAATTGTTTTCTCACTGTTTCTATTTCATCTCCTAATCTTAGGCTAAAGTAAATAACGCTAGCCTGATTGGACTGGGTTATACTCAGACTCTTCGACCAGGTAAGTAAAATTAATAACAGTGGGGTTCAGGTAGGTGATAGATGAATCTAATCTAATAAAATACAAACATGCAAATTGACCGTACCCTCATTATGCCTTAAGCCACGCCCACCAGCCAGTCAGAGCGAACTATATGCAAATTAACCCAACTGAGATTGTGGCTGGCAGCCATGGAGCTGGAGCAAGCAGGAGGCTTGGTTGCTTCAGTGATGGAGGAAGCCAAGCTTCCCGCCTGCCGTGGCCAGCTCAGCTCCACTGAAGGCAACAAAGTTTCAGTTATAGAAGGTAAATACCCCAGATACCTGCTTTCAGCTGGCCATGGCCACAGAGCTCGAGCGAGCAGGAGTCTTGGTTGCTCCAGTGATGGAGGAAGCCAAGCTTCCTGCCTGCTGCGGCCAGCTCTGAGCTCCACTGAAGGCAACAAAGTTTCAATTATAGAAGGTAAATAAATCCCAGAATAAAAAAAGAAAAAGACAAAGAGTCTGGGAGCTTCTGTCACCAGGGGTATTGGCCAGCCTGAAAATGGCCCTCAGCCCCTCACCCAGACTGGCCAGGCAACCCAGTGGGGACCCCCCACCCTAAAGGGGGTGTGACCAGCTTGCAAACAGCCATCAGCCCCTCATCCATCCAGGCTGGCCAGGCACCCCAGCGGGACCCCCACCCTGATCTTAGACACCCTTCAGGGCAAACCAGCCAGCTCACAGCTGGTGAGCACTGCTGCAGTGGTACAAGCCTCTCCCAGTCAGGACTCACTGGGTGTGAGCTTGCTGCAAGCACAACAGGGACAGGATGAGTGGGAATGGCAGATAGGAGTGGAAGTCAGCATTGGACTACCAGTATCATCCCAATCCCCTCAGGCCATGCCAAGCCCCCTCCAGTGCACAAATTTTTGTGCACCAGGCCTCTAGTAATGAAAATAACCTACAAAACAACCTATAATCACTATAGGCTGATTCAGACAATTTTGTAACATTTGATTGTTCATACAAAGTAAAACATCAAGTACTCTTGCTTAAAATTTTTTTGTGTATTTCTAGCTATAACTTGGGCACTGTGGCTTATGAATTTGGTTGATCACTCAATCTTCTTAACCCTGAATTCCAATTAAAGTTTGCCATGATTATGTTTTGCTCATTACAGATCAGTTGATTATGGATAACCCTGTGTTGAGTTTAGTAATAGCTGCATGTTTAATGTCTCTTACACCCAGCCATAACCCATGCCATTGACTCCATCTGTTGTTTCTAGTAAATGCAGTTCTGATTCTAATACTTGTCACAACTGATTGTTGTGTTCTCTTCTTCCTAGGAGTCAAACTGACCCTATCAGCTTTAATCGACGGAAAGAACTTCAATGCAGGAGGTCACAAGGTTGGGTTGGGATTTGAACTAGAAGCTTAATGCGGTTTTGAATAAAGCATCAGATTTCTCCCTGGAGGTGAAGAGAAATGAACCCACTATGTTTTGGCCTTAAAATTCTTCTCTGAAATTTCAAAAGTGTGAACTTTTTATTCTTCCAAAGAATGGTAATTCTCCCCACACTGAAGTCTAGAAATCGCAAGTCCATCCTAAGGGAGGTGCTTGACGGCATGCCTGGAAGTTGTCATGTGTGTGCCACATTTCAGTTCAGTTCCGCAGTATTCTTTTACATGTGTTCCTCAGCGACAATGTAGTGTCACGTTACAAAGGAGATAACCTGACCTCCAGTTTGTACATCACGTCCTGCATGTCCCACACCACTTTTTCATGACCTTTTGATATATTGGTCTCTGTGCTGTAGTGGAATCTTTGGTTTTGCATCAGAGTAAAATAAAATAAACCCATCACATTTAACATAATCATTCATCTGATTTGCTAGTGGTGGTTTTCTTATATTTGGTGTGATTTGCTTTGGAAAATGCTCTCATAGGTGGGATTTATGCCTAAAGTGGTATGTCTGAAAAATCTATGTTGCTTGTCCCTTCCACTTTAGTGTACCTCACTCTTACTACTCCTTCTGCACTCAGGCCGAGGAGTGGAACGGTGAGTTTTGTTCTGCTAGGCAGAGCAGTTCTGTTGAGACACTGACTGCCTTTAGTTAGCAGTGTACAGAGTAGAGTAGTATCAGGCTGGTCATTTTGAGAAAGAGTGAGGGTGTGAGTGGTCAAAAGACCGGCAAAGGAAAGGGGACAGTTGGGGAGGAAGTACTGTAGGGAAGAAAGTGTGGTAGGAGGGGCCAAAGCTGGAGGGGGAAACATCTGTGGCTCTTCCCAGGCTTCAGGAAAATAGTCTTGATTACTACATCTAGAAAAATATTAAGCAAAGAATGGAATTTCCGGTTTAGGAAAAAAAATGAGTAGAGTATGATCACAACTTAGGGTAAGTCATCTTTCTAAAAGTAGAACTTTTGAAAAATATTTTTAAAACATAGGATATATGCTGTTGTAACAAATTCAGTTTCAACGTAAATAAAAGTGAAAATTTCCATTCCTTTCTTCAAACCCTATTTCTTCTACTAACAATTTGATATATATCCTTGCAGATATTTTTCAGTGGCTTTAGAGTTACTATATATACAACGTGAAAATGCGTATTTGGTTTCACAATATACTTTTCAACATGGAGCCCTTTTTGTTTGTTTATATAGATCTGCCTCATGTTTTTTTATTTTATACTTTAGTATAAATGTGACATTATTTATTATTTAACTATTCCTTGTTTGTTGTATTCAGTTTTTTTGCTTTACAAACAGTGCTGCATTGACTGTCTCTGTCCATTTACTTTTGCCCACTTCTCTGAACATTTCCACAGCAACATCACTGTTCTGTGAGGATGAAAATGACCCATGTCTGTGCTGCCCCACGTGGTGGTCCCTAGGCACACATGGCTGTTGAGCACTTGAAATGTAGCTAAGTCAGTGGAAAAGCTCAATTTTAAATTCTATTTCATAATTCTCTGATTTTCCTTTTCAGATTCCTTACTTTGGGTGGTTCTCAACCTGTGGGTCGCGACCCCTTTGGCAGTCGAACGACCCTTTCACAGGGGTCGCCTAAGATCATTCTGCATATCAGATATTTACATGACGATTCATAACTAGCAACATTACAGTTATGAAGTAGCAACGAAAATAATTTTGTGGTTGGGTCACAACATGAGGAACTGTATTTAAGGGGCCAGAAGGTTGAGAACCACTGCCTTACTTAGTTTCCCAATGAGTCATCTTAAAAACAATTACACCTGGTTGCTTTTTGAAAAGTTTCAGTGCTACAAGGATTTCCCCCTACCACAAAAGATTACTAGAACCCAAATTCCAACCACCACTGCCTATGATACCAACCACATGATATAAATTTATTTCCTCACTGTTTTTGTGGGTTGAACCACCATTACAGGAGATAAAATACAACAGGAAAGGAAAAGAGAAAGAGGTAGGCAACATTCATTGTCTTGTTGACACCTTGTATCTAGTTAACTCTGTATCTTGATGAATTTTATATACAACATGGGAGTGGATGGGATGCTGAGATGGGCTGACCGGTGTTCCCCGTGGGATTTCTTCATGGTCTGGAGCAGAGAAGTGAGCCATGTGAGTCAGCAGCTAGCTCCTGTGTGTTAGAAGAGTGATGCTATGGGCCATTTCTCTTCCATCTAGTGTTAAGGATAGGGGCTACAAATGATGAGGGCAGGAGTCATAAGGAAATAGAACAGTGGTTCCCAACCTTCCTAATGCCGCGACCCTTTAATACAGTTCCTCATGTTGTGGTGACCCCCAACCATAACATTATTTTCGTTGCTACTTCATAACTATAATTTTGCTACTGTTATGAATCATAATGTAAATATCTGATATGCAGGATGTATTTTCATTGTTACAAATTGAACATAATTAAAGCATAGTGATTAATCACAAAAACAATAATGTAATTATATATGTGTTTTCCGATGGTCTTAGGTGACCCCTGTGAAATGGTCGTTCAACCCCCAAAGGGGTTGCAACCCACAGGTTGGCGACCCACAGGTTGAGAACTGCTGAAATAGAAGGAAACACTCATGAGGTATACCTCTAGTTAATTTGTTATTTACCCGTTGAAGTTAGTTTTATTTATGGCCTGAATTAAATGGGAAGAAAATAGATTTGTGTTTTTTTCCCTTTCCTGTGCTGTCCCTTTTACATTACTTGTTATTGCAGAGCTACAGAGCCAGATTTTTTTCACTGATAATAGTAACCCATATATGAACATAGGTAGTTTAAATTCAGTGTTTATTCAGTAGTTTTGTTTAATTATATGGCTGACTAGTCTGTATCCTGAGCACCCTCATTATTGTGCGAGTCATTAGGTTGTAGGTTGTAACAACAACAAAAAAACCTCACACATTTCTGGAGCTTGTGTGTCAGGCACTATGCTGGTCATCCTTTATCTTTAGTTTTTTATATATTTTTTTGATTTCAGAGAGGAAGGGAGCTAAGAGGGAGAGAGAGATAAAAATATCAATGATGAGTGAGTATCATTGATTTACTGCCTCCTGCATGCTCCCTACGGGGATTGAGCCCACAAGCTGAGCATGTGCCCTTGACCAGAATCGAACCTGGGACCTTCCAGTCCGCAGTCCAATGCTCTGTCCACTGAGCCAAACCAGCTAGGGCCTGGTCATCCTTTATAATCCATCTAGTCCTCACAGCAATGACCGCAGACACCAGGAAAGAGCCATGAGAGGCACTAGGGTGGAGCAGTTGCTTGTGATTTCTCATGGAAATTCTCAATAGCTCCCGTCTCTTCCCCGGAAAATATAGGCAAGCATTCTCCCCTTCTACTATCCCAGCTTTCTCCTCCTCATCGTCCCTATTCCCCCTTCCATTTCTCCCCAATTTAGCCTTATAACTCCTGTAGCCACTCCTATATTTGATTTTAATTTTTACAATTGATTCAGAATCCTGCCAGGATCTTCAGCTTTGCCTTTAGAACCTTACTCAAGCTAATTTAAATGGCCTTCACCACAGCCTTATGAGCTTTTGTACCTGGGAGTAGAGGACTAACATTCTAGTACAAGTGTATTTAATGCCAGTGGAGTCTTCGATTCAGCGAGTCCGCCCCTAGGAATTTGCCTTAGAAAAATAATTAGAGCTGCACAAGATGTATAAGGTTTCTCATAATAGAGAAAAAGTGATAGCCATTCAAATGTGCAAAAAATAGGGGAATGGTTAATGGTATGTTTAGTCATTAAGTGGAATATTATTCAACCATTAAGAATCATGTTTTTGAAGAGTAAATCATTGAGGATTGTTCACAATATGTTAAATAGAAAAAGCAAAGTAAAACACTAATCTCAATTTTATTTTTTAAAATATATGCAAATAGTGGCCTGCAACCGAGGTACATGCCCTTGACCAGAATCGAACCCAGGACCCTTTAGTCTGAAGGCCGATGCTCTATCCACTGAGCCAAACCAGCTAGGGCAATACTGCAAATTATTAATACTCGTTATCTTGAGGTAGAATCCTAAGTAATTTTTATTTATTTTATACTTTATTTTTCTGGTTTTCTAAAGTGAATTTCTTATCTCTGTCATTAGGGAACACTCTTCTAATATTATTGTTTCGAAAAGGCCGCAGCAGGCAGTATTCTAATTGGTGGTGAGTGCCCTTGCAGCTCTATGAGGTTTTCTTAAACTTTGTAATAATAGAGTTCACACATCCTATTTTAAATATTAATTACAGCAAGAGACCAGAAAGACGGCACAGTGTGTTGCTAATCCATCATTATACTCTGAGCACCACTGCTTGAGGGATAGAGGACGATAAATGTCCAAGGTTCATTAAGTTACTAAATGTCTGTCCTTAAAAGCTCGCTGCCAACTTGGCCAAACCTCTGGTTCTAGAACCTTGGGCAGAAGGAGCCGAAGCCATTTTTGGGCCACCCTACAGAGTTACCTACAGACACAAGCAAGAAGACCATCCTTCCCTCTGAGACTGTAGCTCTGCCTGCGCCTGCTTTATGTCCTCTTGGTTCCCTCCGCTTGTTTACCTTTAGAAGCAAATCCCTGTTTACGTTTGCCCTCCACGTAAGTGTTGGCATTCAGGTTCTGTCCTCTGCTCTTTAACTCTACACCTTGGTGTGACATGTTTGTGTAAGGAGCCTTCTCAAATTACTGCTGCTTTTTTTTAGATTCTGACATGCCTCAGGGCCCTTTTCAAAATAAGGGTAGTCTGATAAGAGTATTCTTACTCAGATTTTAAACTAATTGTCAATTAGGACAACTTGTCAGTGGCTAGAGTTCTAAAGCTCCATGGTTACCTCTGAAGGCTTGTTGCTACTCTTGCTCTGAGTGACAGCAGGGTTGGCCAGGGCAGGCCTCCTCTCAGGCCCAGCTTTGGTGGCATAGAGGAGGGGAATTCTTGTGCTCTGAGGTCAGTCTCCTCCCATGAGGAAGAGGGGAGGAACTGACTGCAACATGCCCAGTTTATTCTTCCCAAATGTACCAATCAGAGGCATCCTTTCCTCTTGTGGAGGGACTAAAAGGGTAGAGAGCAGCCAAAGTAGGATGCTAACGGTGGCCCAGTATATGGAAGGAGATACTTAAGAATGGGGCACAACTTTGACAGTGTGTCTTACGCCATAGCCAGTTCCTCCCTCCTCCAAGAGATCTGGCTTGTTCACTTAGGAAATACACCAAACCTTGAAGTCAGGGCAAGTGGAGTATGTGCTTAGACATGTCTTCCTGATGATGCTCACATACCCATTCTGTTCAGCCTTTGCGCACTACTACTGTCTTCCTGGACAGCCACCTCCTAAAGCTAACTCTTCCCAAAGCTTGCTTCCATCTAAGAAGGCTCTCCTGACCTCCAAACCTTTACTGCCTTCCATATTCTGCAGGTAACTAAAACTCACCATTAACCAATCTATCCACTGAGCCAAACCGGTTAGGGCAACCATTAACCAATCTAAATCAGTGCTTTTACTGTGCACTTTGCAGCCAAATGTCTGCCTCTTCTGTGAAAGCTCCCTGACCCCCTAAGCCACTAAGCGGCCCTCCCAGCATCCCTCCCACTCTGTAGAAACACCTTCACTGTGGCAGCAATCATACTGTATTGCAGTTTTGTTTACTGTCTCACCTCCTGCCTATGAACTCGTAGAGGAGGACTATCTGTCTTCCTGCCTCCAGTGGCCAGGCCAGCACTTGGCACATGATAGGTCGCCAATGGGAGTTTGCTGCCATCAGGCAGGTGGGCTTGTTTGGCTGCCAAGTCATACAGATTTCTGCATATGGACTGAGGTTCTCCTTCGGCAAGTAATCATAGTTCCATGGGGCCATCAAAGAAGCACAGATCATTCCTGGCAACCGTGAATCAGGTATAATTGGCATTTTGTGAGGTGATGTCAAAAGGTTCTGGAAAGATGGTCATAATTGCAATTACTCTTGGCCCCACTGGGTGCCACTGTTGCTCCCAATGGGAGATGAGGGTCCTGCTGTGGGGTCCATGCCTTCTGCCCCTGAGCTCAGCCTGTCTCCCTTTTGGACCTCTGACTCCCTTCCTCATCACCTGCCTGCTCATAGTGTGGAATCTCTGCATTAGAGTTTGGTTTAACCTCTAAATGTCAAGCCTTGGGGAAAGGCAAGGAGCGTGTTCATCCTACTCTGGCCCGAATCCGTTTTGCTCTCCTTTGTTTTATTCTAGCCAGTGGAGGTGGACAACTGATGACCACCCTTGTGAGTCTGATATTCTTCACTTAAACTCAGATTTAATGTCCTTATAAAAACAATAAACCTCACCCTTTCTTCCTAGGCTTCCTTCCCAAGTCCTTAATTATCTCTCAGTGTTCCTGCTCCGAATCCTCCCCCCAGGCCTACAGCACCATCCTCTTTCTCGAGAGCACAGTTGTGGATAGTCTGACAGCTGCTGCACAGGAAGACTGAGATAAGGTCTGGGGGTCCGGGGCCGCCTCTGGCCCTGTTGCCATTTGGCTGCCTAACCTTTATCTCATTCTGTGCCATGGTTTCCCAGTGCCTGGCCAGTTCCAAGGGTTTCAAAAAGGATGGTAGTGGGACAATGGGGTAGAGGTGGCTTTCCTTGTTTCAGAATATGCTCTAGGGTTGTTTCATTGTCTTTTCGGTAATAAAGGAT
The DNA here is from genome assembly GCF_000327345.1 of Myotis davidii. Lineage (NCBI taxonomy): Eukaryota > Metazoa > Chordata > Mammalia > Chiroptera > Vespertilionidae > Myotis > Myotis davidii. Next base: position 1,589,883 of record NW_006292095.1, on the reverse strand, counting down.
GATGTGCTCTGAAACTATCGAGGAGGATGACAATCCAAGAACAGGGCTACCTTTCCCCTTCATGAGACTTTAACCATATCCTATAGCAGTGATGGCGAACCTATGACACGTGTGTCAGAGGTGACACGCCAACTCATTTTTTTGGTTGATTTTTCTTTGTTAAATGGCATTTAAATATATAAAATAAATATCAAAAATATAAGTCTTTGTTTTACTATGGTTGCAAATATCAAAAAATTTCTATAGGTGACATGGCACCAGAGTTAAGTTAGGGTTTTTCAAAATGCTGACACGCTGAGCTCAAAAGGTTCGCCATCACTGTCCTATAGGTCACTTCACAACCTCCCCTCCCCCACTAAACATGCAGAGAACCCATTCTCCAGTTTCTTCTAGTCCCTCGCTGTTTTATCTCATTCATCTTACTGGTTTATTTTCTGTTCCTTTTTTTCATCATCTAATTTAATGCTCTCCTTCAAGCAGTTCTCCTGAGGGGAATCATCCATGAAAAGTGAGGTCACAAATAACCAGCCATTCATCCCCATGGGAAGGAAACACACTTGTTTATGGAGCCCTTTTCTGGGCCAGGCCTGGAGTGGTCCCTTTCACTACCCGTCCCTCAGAATTCCTTAGAGCCCCACGGTGGTCTCACTTGTTCCCATTTGAGGAAACTGGAGCTAATAGGGTTAAGGTTGTGAAATCTGAGCCCAATTCCTTCAGACTCCTGGAATCACTGCCTCAGGAGCACTTCAAGGCAATGAGCAAATCCAGTCTCCCTCAGGTGGGCAGGTACGACCTCATTTGAGGACTCAACAAAACACACTGCTTCATCTCCTTGAAGCACCTGTTTTCCTACCTCACTTTGTAAATGAATAAGCTCATTGATGCCGTACATCTCCACGTCACCAATAGCTGAACCGTGAAATGTTTTTAAAATTTTATTTTTCAATTACAGTTGACATTCAATATTATTTTATATTAGTTTCAGGTGTGTAGCATAGTGGTTAGAAAATTATACTGGGTGAGGCAAAAGTAGGTTTACAGCTCATATGGAAAATAATATAATAAATAATAAATACAAGAATAAACTGTGTTTCACATACAACTGTAAACCTACTTTTGCTCCACCCTGTATAATTTATGAATGTTCCCCCTCAGATAATTCATGTACCCATCTGGCACCATACAT
>NW_006292095.1:1581967-1588079 GCF_000327345.1 Myotis davidii | reverse complement strand
TGTCCCCAGGCCGGATGCCTGGGCCAGAGGCATCAGGCCTGGGCTGGGGGCCAAACCTGCGATTGGAGGGTGATGGGGGTCAACGCCTGAGGGCGCCCAGTATGTGAGAGGGGGCAGGCTGGGCTGACGGACACCCCCCCCACACACACCCAGTGCACGAATTTCGTGCACCGGGCCCCTAGTATATATTTAAAACCCTAATATGCAAAGAGACCAAACAGAGGACCAACCAAACAACCAGTCACTGTGACATGTGCTGACCACCAGGGGGTGTGTGTGGAACATGGCAGGTGTTGGCAACAGCAGCAGAGCACGGGACATGGCAGGCATCGTCTGCAATGGGATGGTGGAGCAGGTGAGCAGGAAGCCAGACCAAGGCGGGGTGCCAGTCGCTGTCATTGGGGTGAGCCTCTGGTAGTTACTAAAAATTCTTTGTTCTCATGCACCACAGTCCTGCTGCCTGCTTGCACCTGCTACTGGCGCTGGAGCCACCGCTCACACCTGCTGCTGGTGCCTAGTGCCGGCCCTGATCACCTCTGAGGGCTTCACCTCCCCTTGCTCCTGAGGGGCGATCGGGGCAGCAGCCGTCACTCGCAACCACTGATGGTGCCGGCCCCACTTGCACCTGATGCTGACACAGGCCCCAATCGCTCCACGCTGTCAGTGGGTGAGAGCAGGCCCTGTGCCATCAGTGCATGGGAACAGTGGTGGCAGGAGCAGGGCTGCTGGCAGACAGGAAACCAGGGACTGCAGCAGGAGGGGCCGGGAGGGGGCGCAGGAGATGGGCTGAGACCCACCCCTGTGCCTACTGCAGCCTCGTGGCCCACAGTTCCTGTCAGGGTGCATGGATTCATGCACTGGGCCCCTAGTAGTTATTATATTATTGACTACTAGAGGCCTGATGCATGAAATTCGTGCACTGGGGGGGGGGTGGGGGCCTCAGCCAGCCTGCACCCACTCCAATCTGGGACCCCTCGGGGGATGTCCAACTGCCGGTTTAGGCCCGATCCCACAGGGACTCTCACAGTCCTCTCACAATCCAGGACTGCTGGCTCCCAACTGAGGCGGGCGCGGGGGGGGGGGGTTGGGGGCGGGGAGCTCAGCCCAGCCTGCACCCTCTCCAATCTGGGACTCCACAGGAATCAGGCCTAAACCAGCAGCCAGATATCCCTCTCACAATCCGGGACTGCTGGCTCCCAACTGCTTGCCTGCCTACTTGCCTGCCTGCCTGATTGCCCCTAACCGCTTCTGCCTCCAAGTCTGATCATCCCCTAACCACTTCCCTGGCCTGATCAATGCCTAACTGCTCCCCTGCCAGCCTGATCGCCCCCAACTGCCCTCCCCTGCTGGCCACCTTGTGGTTGTGGGTGCCGCCATCCTTGAGGGTGGGACAGTCAATTAGCATATTCCCTCCTTATTGGCTGTGGGAGCCATCTTTGCGATGGTGTGAGGGTCAATTAGCATATTCCCTCTTTATTAGACAGGATATTCTCTAGTCTGTACTTTACATCCCATGACTATTTTCTAACTACCAATTTTTACTCCTTAATCCCTTCACGTTTTTCACCCAGCCCCCCAAACCCACTCCATTAGTTTGTTCTCTGCATCTATGAATCTATTCCTGTTTTGTTTGTTCATTTATTTTGTATTTTATATTCCACATATAAGTGAAATTATACAGTATTTGTCTTTCTCAATCTGACTTCTTTCACTTAATGTAATAATATCCTCTGGGTCAATCCATGTTGTCACAAATGGAACTACTTCATACTTTTTTATGGACAAGTAATTTTCCATTGTATACATATGTACCACCACTTTATTTGCTCATCTATTGATGGGCACTTGGGTTGCTTCAATATCTTGGATATTGCTGCTGGGATGCAGCATTGTAAATAATGCTGCAATGAATAGGGGTGCATATATCTTTTCAAATCAGTGCTTTGGGTCCTTTGGATATATACCCAGAAGTGGAATTGCTGGATCATCAGGTAGTTCTATTTTTAATTTTTTCGAGGATCCTCCTTACTCTTTTCCACAGTGGCTGCAACCTCTATTCCCACTAGCAATGCACAAGGGTTCTTTTTTCATCACATCTTCACCAACACTTGCTAATTGACAGCAGCCATTCTGACAGGTGTGAGGTGATATCTCATTGTGGTTTTAATTTGCATTTCTCTGATAATTAGTGACATTAAGCATCTTTTCATATGTCTATTGACCATTTGTATAATCCTCTTTGGAGAAGCATCTATTAAGGTCCTCTACTCATTTTTTAAATTGGATTGTTGGTTTTTGGTTTTTTGGTGTTGAGTTGTATGAGTTCTTTATAAATTTTGAATATTAACTCCTTATCAGATGCATCATTGGCAAATATCTTCTTCCATTCAATATATTGTCTTTTCATTTTGTTGATAGTTTTCTTTTGCTATGCAAAAACCTTTTAGTTTTATGTAGTCCCATTTATTTATTTTTGTTTGCTTTCTTTTTCTTGCCCAGGAAGATATATCAGGAAAAAAAATATTGCTTAGAGATATGTCAAAAAGTTTACTACCTATGTTTTCTTTTAGTTTTATGGTTTTGAGTCTTACATTTAAGAGTTTAATCTATATTGACTAGTCTAGCTTCATCTTTTTTGTATATATCTGTCCAATTTTCCTAACACCATTTATTGAATAGACTGCCTTTACCCCATTGTATGTCCTTGCCTTTGTCATATATTGATTGACCATAGCAGTAGGTTTATGTCTGGGCTCTCTATTTTGTTCCACTGATATATTTTTGATCCAGTCTGTTTTTCATGCCAGTACCATGCTCTTTTGATTACTAAAGCCTTGTAGTGTAGTTTGATAATAGGTAGCATGATACCTTTGTCCTCCTTTCACAAGATTGTTGTGGCTATTTGGAGTATTTTATGGTTCCATATAAATTTTTGGATTATTCTAGTTGTGTGAAAAAGGCCATTGGTATTTTGATAGGGATTGCACGGTATCTATAAATTGATTTGGGTAGTATGGACATTTTAACACTGTTAAATCTTCTTATCCATGAGTACAGTATATGCTTCCATTTATTTATATCTTTAATTCCTTCCATGTCTTATAGTTTTCCAAGTACAGGTCTTTTACCTCCTTGGTTAAAGTTATTCCTAGGACCCGGCCAGCGTGACTCAAATGGTTCCATATAAATTTTTGGATTATTCTAGTTGTGTGAAAAAGGCCATTGGTATTTTGATAGGGATTGCACGGTATCTATAAATTGATTTGGGTAGTATGGACATTTTAACACTGTTAAATCTTCTTATCCATGAGTACAGTATATGCTTCCATTTATTTATATCTTTAATTCCTTCCATGTCTTATAGTTTTCCAAGTATAGGTCTTTTACCTCCTTGGTTAAAGTTATTCCTAGGACCCGGCCAGCGTGACTCAATGATTGAGTGTCAACCTATGAACTAGGAGGTCACGGTTTGATTCCCGGTCAGGGCACATGCCCAGGTTGTATGCTGTTTGGAAACATCCATGAGGCAGCTGATCAGTGATTCTATCTTATCATTGATGTTTCTATCTCTCTCTGCCTATCTGAAATTAATAAAAAAATATATATCTAAAAATTTATTCCTAGGTGCTTCAATATTTTTTGGATGCAGTTGTAAATGGGATTTTCTTAACTCCTCTTTCTGATAGTTCACTATCTATATATATATAAAAGTCTAAGCAACCGTTACCAAACGATTGGTTGCTGTGACAGCACACTGACCACCAGGGGGCAGATGTTAACGCAGGAGCTGCCCCCTGGTGGTCAGTGCGCTCCCACAGCCAACCTCCCATGATTGGCCAACTTCCCATGGTCCCCGCCCCCGCCCCCCAGCCGGTCCCAATCAGGCCCGATTGCCAGCCAGGCCGAGGGACCCCACCCATGCACAAATTTGTGCACCGGGCCTCTAGTTGGTGTAGAAAAATTCAACCTATTTCTGAGTATTTGTTATCCTGTTACTTTACTCAATTCATTTATTCTGATAGTTTTTTGATGGAATCTTTAGGGTTCTCTACATATACTATCATGTCATCTGCAAATGAGTTTTACTTCTTTCTTTCCAATTTGGATATATGTATGTATTTATTTATCTTATTGCTATGGCTAGGACTTCCAATATAAGTGGTGAAAGTAGACATCCCTATCTTGTTCCTGATCTTAAAGAAAACACTTTTAGAGAGCATTATGCTAAGTGAAATAAACCAGTCAGAGAAAGACAAGTATCACATGATATCATTTATATATGGGAACTAATGAACAAAATAAACTGATGAAAAAGATCCAGAGATATCGAAGCATGGAATAGACTGACATATTTCAGAGGAAAGGGGTGGGGAGAGGAGGGTGTGAAGAGATTAACCAATGAACTTATATGCATAATGCATAGCCCATGGACAGATAATAGTTTGGGGAAGGGCTGGGGTGGGGGTGGGACTGTGGTGGAGGGGTTAATGGGGCAGGGAGAGGAAACATCTGTAATACTTTAAATAAGATAAACGGGGTGGGAAACACCTCTAGCTTTTCCCCATTGCAAATGATGTTAGCTTTTAGTTTGTTATATGGCCTTTATTATGTTGAGGTATGTTCCCTCTATTCCCACTTTGCCGCGAGTTATCATAAATGGATACTGGATTTTGTCAAATGCTTTTTCTGCATCTACTGATATCATGATTTTTATCCTTCATTTTGTTTCATGGAATGGTTTTAGTTTTTATTCTCCAACTTATTCTGAGACAGGGAGAACTTATTTTAAAAAATTATTATGTTGAAAATGAATAAATATGTCTACATACTTGCTCAAAGGTCAGTCCTTTTTGGAAGGTAGAAAATTAAGTAGAAGAACATTGTCTTTGGACTCAGGCTCCATCTGACAGCCTGTGCTCCAGGCAAACTTTGCCGCTAGGAGAGGAGCCTTGTCAGATGCAGGAGTAACCCTTGTCCAGGAATGTTTGCATTTTTAGGGGAAGAGGTTAGAGAAAAGACCCTCAGGTGGCCCAGGCAGGGGAGCCCACTACCAGCACCCCCATCCCTCCAAGGGGATCCATCCTTTGCCTGAGCTCACCTCCCTGCCCTCACGGGGAGGCCACCTCTCAGGTAACAGAGAGGCTGCGAAGGGTGCGTGGACAAGCCTTCTCTCTGGACGTTGCTGGTGATGGGTTAGGTGCTTAGTCATTGGAAGACTCAGTGTGGTGTGACCTTTATCCCACTTTGCATCCCGGGCCTCTGCCTCTGCCACGCTGGCTGCGGGGCTGTGCCAGGCTGAGACGGCAGCCTTCTCCCAGGACACGGCTTGCAAAAACTGCCACGGTGTCACTGTTGTGCTGCTACTTTTTTAAAAAAAATAAATAAATGTAGAAGGAAATTGGACTTACTGATTCTATGGTTTTATCATAAGTGAAGAAATGAAAGGCCTAAAATGCCGTTTTAAACATTGGAAAGGGCACATTTCTCTGTGGAGATGAAGAACTTCTAACATCTGGCCAGTGCCCCACCTCTTACCTTCCTGGCTCAGGAAAAAGTTTCCTTTCGATGCTCCCAGTGGATGTGTTTTTGTTTTGTTTTTTGGCTGCTTACGCCAAGAAGAAAGGATGTGCGTATTCCTGCTAGGTCCGTAGCCCTGGAATCTGGCCAACATAGAGTGACAAACCCTTTCATCAGACAGTACATGCCTGAAGGACCAATGTTTGTGTTTGTTATCAATGGGCTTTCTGGATGCTGAGCTGTGTGGGTCATTCTTTCCTTTTCCGACTCATGTATTTTATGCACAAACATGTAATAGTACTAAAATAAGGGGGAAAAGGTATTTGAAACATAGAAGTAACCAAATTATATAGCTTTTATTTTTGTGGAAACTCTGGACAAAAAAACATTACATAGATATTTAGAAAGAAACTTCAGAGGCAAACTTGAGGGGCATTTTTTTTTATTATAAATTTAATATGGTTGATTAATGAAAAATCACAATGAAGTACCGAGAAAATGTCTGTCAATATAAAAATTTTAGCAGCATTTTCAGTTTCAGGTTCTAAAATTAGTCATACTTCCTCCCGTTATCAAAAATAATCCAATGGGATAC
>NW_006292095.1:1575101-1581800 GCF_000327345.1 Myotis davidii | reverse complement strand
TGCCCACACGGCTGGGGCAGGCCAGAGACTGGCAGTATTGCTACAACCCAAGTTAAAGGTAGGATTCATGAGGAGGGGAGACAAACAGTATGAAAATATAATACTGGCAAACTATTCCCCTGCTTCTTTGGTACTCTCCAAAAATTCTCTGATCAAAAAAGCTAGGAAGCGCACATCATTAAAAAATTACAGTTTTAAGTATGTACAGAAGCAATTATGATATATTACATAATCAATACACAGTATATGAACAAACTTCAGTGAAAGCACTTGGGAACTCCTGTTCCAGTATTATTCAATATCACTTCAACATCCGCACACCACCCAAATGGGTATCATACATCTTTCAGTTATCTTACAGTATGTTAAATGGGAACAATAGCATTTTCCAATCTACACTTTCCTTTTAAAAGGTTCTCAAAATTTGCCACTGAAATCACTATGTACAAAGATCTGTTGAATATTGAATTCTAGGCAATTCTCTCCACTCCCATTTTGGATATATTTGCAATAATGCTACCTATTCTATGTATACAATATGTATTTAATATATAAGTAACTGCACCATGTTATGTCACCACGATACCAGTTTAATGCACATGATATGTACAGTAGTTAAGTTAGCTCTGGAGGATGACTACCACCTAGGTGAACTGTGGTCTGGAACCATCTGCAGGGCATGGAGGCAGCCCGTGCGTGGGCAGGACGCGTGTGCGTGTGAGAAATGCAGGCACACGCCTCCCACACATCCCCATGCCAGAACCTCTCTCGCTGGCTGGCTGGAAGAAGACAAATTACACATATGGAAGGATCCCGTACACAAGGAGAGCCATGACAGCAGCACTGAACAGCCCAGCCACGGGGACAGTCACAAACCAGGCCACGAAGATGTTCCGGAAGAGGTGCCAGTCCACGGCCTTCCGGGAGCGGATCCAGCCCACAGCCACCACGGAGCCCACCTGAGAGCAGAAATATTTTAAAGTTAAAAGAGCCCACAAACTCAACCAATATAAACTGGCTAATCTCAAATAAATCACATTATAAAATTACCTGCTCTTTTCCCTAATTTTGCTAAAAGCTTCTAAACTGGTTTAGATTTTAGGTACAATTGTCTATGCTTCTGTACCTTATAAACTATGAATGCCCCTGTTTTAAATATTCCCCACGTAGGCTATGGCTTACTACAGTACGTAAACTGGCTTTAATTACATAATGAAGTGGCAATGACGTATCTTTCTCTTTGAAAAACAGCATCATAAAATGTTGGAGCTGGAGAAGACCTTTGAGAGTATGAGATCACGCCGAGCCCTGCGGGGGTCAGGGGCGCCAGGAGATACCACAGATCACGGCAGACTAAGGACTGGAAGTCAGGCCTCTGACATTAAGCTGGTTTCTTCCATTATCTCAAACTGCCTTGCAGTCCTTGCACTTTAGCTAATTTAAAAAAATAAAATAAACGGAGCATATTGGATCTAATGTCAATCACGCATCACAGAGGCATGACAGAGATCCGTGGAAATTAGAATATCAATACTGATTCAAATATTTTTCTAAATACTTGCAGTTCATTTTATGGTTTGCTGAAAGTCTAAAATGGAAAAAGAAAAAAAAGACACTTCAAGTATCCTAAAAATCCTAGGAAAGTACATTCCCTTTACCGTCTCACACCTCCCTCAGGCTCTGGGGAGGCTCAGAGAGTTTAACTTGTTAGGTGGCTCTTGAAGATCTCCATAAAACAGGCTTATCTGCTGACCCTCCAATACTTCAGAATCAGCAGTGGCCAGTGAGATTCAAGTAGCGAAAAATACAATCTAACACTTTAAATTGTTTATGGAAGCCAAGCAGAACGCCAGAAACAGTAGCATACTTAAAGGCAGTTATTTAATGTGACATTTTGTCAACTTAAGCCATCAAATCCACAAACACTATCTCCTGAGATTAAATTCTTGTTACTCACTGTGTCCCCGGAGTGTGTGCACCCCAGCTGTTCTGGATTACCTCCATGGCAAGGACACAGTCAAGTTTCTATTTTATCTGTGCCCTCTTCCTTTTTTAGAACACGTATTTTTAAGCATAAAGGTAATGAAATAATTTTAGAGCAAGTGTATGTAATAGGAGGGATGGACAATTACTGAGAACCCAACTACTGTTATATTTATATATTCTTTTCTAGTATTTTTATAAATATACCTTTTTAGGTAAACAATAGGGTAGTTACTATTTTTCTTTAAAAAAATTAACATTATATGCTAAGCATTTTCCCTTTGTACTCACAGCCTTTATGATTATCATGCAAAATGGTACATACTTTAGGTGGATGTACCTTAATTTATTTAACCATTTCCAATTTGCTTCAAATTTTTCCCTATCAGGAAACAGTTCCATGATTAACATATTAACTCATACAGCTTATGTTTAGGCTTTAAAAAATAATATTGCCTGAAATAGATTATTCATTAAAGGGGACATTTATAAAACACCTTGAAATAATCTGAAACTTAGAGAAAAGCTGCAAGAACTCCCAAACACCCTTGACCAAAATCCACCAATTTTTAACGTTTTGCCGTAATTTACAAAGAAACATTTTCATACCATTAAAATATCCTGCTCCTCGTCAACCCCCCTCTTCCCTTCTGCTAAAGATTTAGCAATCTGATCTTTAATATGATGGCTGCAAAACGGTGATTTACCAAGGCCTTCCCATGTCTCCTACTACATGCTAGGACCTCAGTACCTACTGCCAAAGTATTATAAACAGATGTGAATATGCAAGGTCATCCATAACCTGTGACCTTCACACCACAACAATCCTGTAAATTGTTCTTTTTTGCTAATCAATCAATAAAAACAAGTACTACTGTTGCTATAATTTATGTCTTTGATTATGACTAAGGCTGAACTTTATCCAATTTTACTCCCTCTAGTCTTTACAGATAAAAATTGTCTCTGTGTATTTTGCCCTTTTACATAATGGAATCTAAATGTAAATGTGTCCCTTATTTATTTATGTGAAAATATTAATACAAATATTTTCCCAAGTTTCTAATTTTATGCAATAACAATTTATGTGAAAATATTAATACAAATATTTTCCCAACCCAAGTTTCTAATTTTATGCAATAACAAGACAAGCAATAACAACTCTTGGAGAGTTGTGGAGAAAAGGGAACCCTCACTCACTGCTGGTGGGGATGTAGACTGGGTAAGCAGACTGGCGATTCCTCAAAAAATTAAGAATAGAGCTACCATACGACCCAGCAATCCTTCTGGGTATCTACCCCCAAACTGGAAAACATGTATTTGCAAAGATCTATGCACCCCTATGTTCATTGCAGCATTATTCACAGTGGCCAAGACATGGAAACAACCCAAGTGCCCTGTGATAGAGGACTGGATAGAGAAGATGTGGTACATACACACAGTGGAATATTACTCAGCCACAAGAAAAGATGAAATACTGCCATTTGTAATAACATAGATGGACCTTGAGAATATTAAGCTAAGTGAAATAAATAAGTCAGAAAAAGTTAAGAACCATATGATTTCACTCATATGTCGGATATAAAATTGAAACTCGTGAACACAAACAGCAGTGCGGTGGCTGCCAGAGGGAAGGGGAGGAGGAACACAAATACATGGTGACGGGAGAAAATCTGATGTTGGGTGATAGGCTTATAGTGCAAGGTACAAATCCTGAAACATAGAAACCCACCCCTGACACCTATATGATCATGTTGACCAATGTCACCCCAATATATTTAATAAGAAAAGGGGAAAAAAGAGAAAAATTTTAAATTCTTCAACTATGAAAAAAAATAATTTCAGGCAATAAAATGTGCTGCACTTTTTTCTGCAATTTATCGTTAGCTTGAATATTTGATACATATTTAATTCTTGTATTCTAAATTCTCTAAAACAAAGTCATATTTTATTCTAAATTTTAAAATATTTAAAAATATTATTTAAGTCATCAGATATATGTTCATATATTTTGAGAGATGTGGGTCTAATTTTGTTTTTCTAGATTGATAGCCAGCTGTCTAACATCCTTTATTGGTTAAATTTTCCCTTCCTCAAACTATATGCTCGTATATAACAGGCTCTCTCTCTTGCCTATCGATTGTTTGTAGATAAGTATCTAAGTATTTTTATTATTGTGCTAAAATATGTATAACATAAAATTTATCATTTTAACCATTTAAAAAATATATATGTTTTTACTGATTTCAGAGAGGAAGGGAGAGGGAGAGAGAGATAGAAACATCAATGATGAGAGAGAATCATTGATCAGCTGCTTCCTGCACACCCTCTACTGGGGATTGAGCCAGCAACCCGGGCATGTGCCCTGACTGGGACCTCCTGGTTAATAGGTCTATGCTCAACCATTAAGCCACACCAATTGGGCCATTTTTAACCATTTTTAAGTGTACAATTTAGTGACATAAAGTACATTCACATTGTTTTGCAACCATTATCACCATTCATCTCTAGAACTTTTTCATCATTCCAAACTCTGTCCCCATTAGCACAATTCCCCAGCCCCATCACTTCCATCTACTTTTAACTCTTACTTCCTTATAATAAACTTTCTACCTGGCAAGGTCAGTCCCTCCTTATCACTTTTCTTTTTAAATCATTTTATGTCCTTGCTAATTTAATCTACCAAATGAACTTTAGATTCACTTTGTAAAGTTATAAGAAAAAGTTGGTTGGGGTTGTATTTGAGAACTGACATCTTTACAAAATCTAGTTTTCCCATCCAATAGCAAAGTGTATCTCCTACATAGGGTTCTTTCCTGTGTTCTAGCTTCCCTCTGAGGAAGCTGAGTGTGTTTCCAGCTTGCGGCCATCATCGGGCACTAACAGCAATAGAATTATTGAGAAGTGGGGGAACCAGGGAGCAAGAATTAGAAAATTAGATTAGAATTTAAAATCAGTAGTGTTTCTTATAAGTAGTTCCAAATCCAACGGCTAGTTGAGTAATCATCAATAGAGATGAACAATGTGGGTAATTCACACAAAAAGGATAATCCCAAACCACGCCAATATGGATTAAAACATTTGGAAAACGCCTCTGAATTCCTATAAAGGCACCCACAAAGGACTGTCTGCATTAAATACTGGGACACTTAGAAGAAACATGAATAAATGAAATCTACCCAGGTAAATCACAAAAGCTCATTTTACACAATAGTTTCCATATTTTTTCCTGCCAAGTTCCCCCCTTTTGCCCACTTTTTAATGGAGGTGGCTCTACGCAAGAAACCTAACAAGTAGCTGGGAGAGGAAGCAGAGAGCTGGACAAACTAAACACAGGGTCTAATTATTCCGGGAAACCTGATGGGATTGTTACTGTTTTATGTGGATGTCAACACCCTTTGAGTATTTCCAGATTCACAGCTTCGCTCACATAGGGCCTCATTCTTAATGCCATCCCACGTCTATCATATTTCATCCCACATTGGCCATTTGGGGACTTGTAAGCAGAAAAACACATGGTGTAACGGAGTAAGAGTTAGGCGGCTGGCAGGCAACTGTGACCTCTTCTTAGCACCTCTATGTGGACGGCCCGGAGCCTCTCTGTCCACACCACTGAGGTTCCCGAGAGCCAGGACTCTGCCTCAGCTTCTGCAGTACCGTGATCTAGGCTTTGTCCACAGTCCATGATCAGTGACACTGGACAAACGGACGAGCATCCAGTGGAGCTCTGTCTGCCTAGTTCAGTGATGGCGAACCTATGACACACGTGTCAGAGGTGACACGGGAACTCATTTTTTCGGTTGATTTTTCTTTGTTAAATGGCATTTAAATATATAAAATAAATATCAAAAATATAAGTCTTTGTTTTACTATGGTTGCAAATATCAAAAAATTTCTATATGTGACACGGCACCAGAGTTAAGTTAGGGTTTTTCAAAATGCTGACACGCTGAGCTCAAAAGGTTCGCCATCACTGGCCTAGTTGCTAGAGGGCATCTTTGTGGTCCCATGTTAAGGAGACTTGTTTTAAGTGCCAACAAGCTATTCTAACACTAACCAACAGCTCTAAGGAAACAATACCTCGCATGTGAATTGTACAGCTATTCATTCACATACACATTTATTCACTAATGTCCTGCACAGCTGGATATAAATCCCTTAGTAGCACTTCCTTATTATTGTATAGCTATAAATATTCACTGTGAAGCTGTGAAATGTCTTAATGACATTTAAGAATATGGTTTTTATAGGCATTGTATACTTTTCATCTATTTCACACATGTATGAAAGAATTGTGTGAAATTAGCAAAGTTAGTAGTCTCACTGTATATACATCAGCATAGGTTAGCTCACCGATCGAGCGGCAAGTAACAGTAACAACCTAGAAAAACCAAACCTGTGTGTCGTTTTCCAGAGATCTTTCAACTGGTGTGCAAAAAGGCGGCCTTCACTAGGCTAGCTCAAGCGCAGGGTTAATCATTAAAAAGACCGCGTAATGTTTATTTCCAAGTAGCTCAAAGACTATTTATGCCTCCAGAAAAGTTCAAACCTTCCTTCCTAGGGAAGGAATATATTTAGTAACATCATTTCCTCTAGGCCCCCACACAGCAGGGAGCTGACATTGAGGTTAGAGTGAGGGGAAGATGATCCCTTTTCATTCCATGTAGTATTGTTTGACATATTTCAGTGAGCATATGCTCTTTTGTAATTTTTAAATAA
>NW_006292095.1:1572806-1575025 GCF_000327345.1 Myotis davidii | reverse complement strand
ACCCACCACCTTCCTTTTCCCGCCTTTCTCCTCTGGACTTGAGAGGCGAGGGCAGTGTACTGAAGGGCAGGCTCTAGGCCACGCTGCCCAGGCTGGACCTCAAGGGCCACTCGCTAATTGTGTCACCCTACTGGACAAGTGAGTTAGTGTCCTCATTGGTAAAACGGGGTAACATTGGCACTACCCTCAATGTTTGCTGGAAGATTAAACAATTATTCACGGTGCACTTAAAACAGTGCCCAGCAAAGAGCGCTTGCCCCACACACCTTAGTTATGGTTGGTTACCATGATTCTGATTATTATGAGTACGCTTAGAAGGTCCGGAGCATGAGGTGAAGTTCTGAATGGTTTTATCACATTAAATATATGATCTTAGGAAAGTGACTTAACTCTGGAAACCTCAGTGTTCTTATCCGTAAACTAGAGGCCAGGTACATGAATTCATGCACGGGTGGGGTCCGGTGTGTGGGGGGGGAGGGGACGCGGGCAGTTGGCCAGCTGGCCCCGCACCCGATTGGGGTGGGGGGTCCGATCAGAGGTGGGGCCTGCTGGGGGGAGGGGCTATGGGTGGTTGGCCGGCCAGCCCTGCCCCCTGGTCGAGAGGACAATTTGCATATTATTCTTTTATTATATAGGATTGGGAACACCAGTGTCAATTTCAAAGTATTGCTGTGGGGATTAAAGGACATACTTTGCACATAGTATAGAGCAGTAAACACAGTGCCTGACACTCCATATATGTTCAGTAAGTGGAAATAACTTTTACCATGAAAATGTGTGGAACTTGAAGTTATTTTGTAGCAAAAGAAGGAACAAGAAAACAAACAACCCTCTCCCATAAGGCTGACCTTCCATGGGGTAGAGCTACCTTTATCAGTGGCCCACTCAGAAGACTCCCAGAAAAGCTGCCTGGCCTTAACAGTTAAATCACTCAGTCATTTGCATTTGTTCATAAACACATTGTCTTGTGTATAAATGTAGAAGGCCAGGGTCATTTGCTGGTGCCCAGACAGTACCTCACACACAGCAGGTATGAATGAGTTTTCCTTGAATGATGCAAGCAAATGAACCTAGGAAAAATCTGGAGGGACTTTGCTTTGTTGAAGTTAGGGAATACTTCTGTCAATAGGAGTCGCATTGAAGAAGTTTTGGGAATTTTGCAGACCTGTGTTATCAGACCTGGGTTCTAGTCCTGGCTGCACCCGGAGTGACCTCGGATGACTCCCCGAAACCCACAGAGCCCGTCTCCTCTTCATCAGTCTTTAGGTTCCTTACAGCTCCAACATTCCAGTCCTAAAGCAAGGAATTCCCTCTTGCACAGGCCTGAGTTTTACAGCATTGACTGTGAGCAATAGTAAGCATCACCCCTCCTCTGGAATTTACTCTAAGGCAATACAGTCACTTTGACCATCGGTTAAGGAAAAAGAACTGAAACAACTGTGTCTTACAATTCCATCGAGATGATTTCTGATTATCTCTAGTTCCACTGTCCACTCCCAGTCCCTTGCAATGGGTGGGCACTGAGTGGCATGCCCCCATTTGAGCCTAGGAGTATGGTTAGCGCACACATGACTTCAATGCACAATCACTGTGGAAACAATGAGAGAGACAGGACACATGGAAAGTGTGAAGACACGCTGAGGAGGGAAGGCTCTCGCCAGGCATGCATTGGAAAAGCGACGTGCACAACCGGGGGTGTCACACTGCAGAGCGGGAAGGTTGAGAGGGACAGTCTGAGAAAAGCAATCGCCCCACATCCAACAATGCACACCCTGCAAACGCGCAGATGACTGTTCACAAACGACAACATACAAAGCGCAACCAGCTTTCCTCCGATTCACTGGACGATGGACCGATCCCAGCAGCCCGAAGAAAGGAGGCGCAGGCGGGGGCCTACCTTGCAGTGAGTGGTGCTGACAGGAAGCCCCACGTTGGAGGCGATCACCACCGTGAACGCGGAGGCCAGTTCAATGGTGAAGCCGCTGTGGGAGGGAGACAGGAGACGCATCACAGGCGCCCTTTGTATGGGCCTCACGGACACCCCTGGGGTGCCCAAGTCTCACCAGGACATTCTTTGAATTGACTGCCGACTCCTGACTGGGCCAGATGACATCAATAGAACTAGAAACTGCTGCATAATGGCAACGATTCACACGAAGGCTCTGCTTGCATTGTTTACAGCCCCGAATAGCCTTGTTTTTCTGCTAGGTTTTCAAAAC
>NW_006292095.1:1559233-1572716 GCF_000327345.1 Myotis davidii | reverse complement strand
ATATTTAAAAAATGTGTACTTATTACAAAAAAAGTGTATTTTTTCTCAGATGATTAATTTTTCTTGAAGTCAATTTTATAGAAGAATCATTAAAATTCATCACAAGAAGGAAAAGATTTCTTACAATAGGTAGTTCCAAGTTTTAGTTGTATCCTTCTAACGTTCCCTAATCTAGTAAAGATGAGTGAAAAGGACAACGGGACTACAGAGAAAACCACGAATCTCGGACCCCACCTCTAGGGCAGAGTTGTGAGGGGAAGGAAGCACAAAGTAACCTCAGGAGGGTGGCAGGTGAGGGCTGCTTGTCCACTAGGTGGAGCTGGTGTGGCGGAGACTTTTGGGGACAGGCAGGCCCTGGGCTATGGGTGTGGTTTGCATCCCCGGCCTCCCCACTTGCTCTCCGGAGCTCATGCTGGGTGAGACCACCAGTGCGAGAAAATGGGGGCTCCTGGGAGGGTTCTGTTTCTCTTCCCTCCTGCTCTACTTCAGCCTCTCCTTCCTTCTGTCTTCCCACCCTCTCGTTTTCTCTTCCTCATCTCAGTGCCACAGGCGGATGGGGCCCAAGAGTGCATGAGGGAGGCCATGCAAAGGTGGGGTTTGCTTACCCTCTGCCCCTGCCCACTGAGACCCCCAGCAGACTGGCTGAGCTGAGGGGTTCAGGGCATAAAAGCAGCACAAGAGGATGTCAACTCTGCTTGGGCCTCAAAGGACCAGCCCTGCGATGCGGCCTGCCCCGGGCTTACCTGGATGGCGTGATTGGAGTGAGGTCTTTCCCCATGGTCTGGATCACTCTTCTTCCCCAAACCCAGAGCCCCGTACAAATTCCAATTCCTCCGTAAAGCAGCAGCCAGATGGGAGTAGGAGCTTCCTGCAGGACTCCACCTTGTTCATAAATCAGCCACAAAGCTACCAGAGGACCAATGGCATTGCTGGGAGAGAGGAAAAACTAGATGAATTATACAAACATTGTACGGACAAATGACACTCACTGTACACAACATGCCAGGACTCTCAGTCTGGGGGTAGCCTGCTTACTGTACTTATGGCTTGCCTATGTATAATCCAGTGGTGATCAAAGTGATTTACCCAATTTTTTTGTTGTGGTAAAAAATTAACAGAAAATTTGCCATTTTAGCAATTTTTAAGTGTACAGTTCAGTAGTGTCACATATATTCACATTGTTGTGAAACATCTTCTGAACTTTTGCATCCTGCAGCCTAAAACTGTATCATCATTAAACAATAATAACGATTTTGCCCTTTGCTCCCAGTCCCTGCTAACCACCATTTTACTTTTGTGAAACATCTTCTGAACTTTTGCATCCTGCAACCTAAAACTGTATCGTCATTAAACAATAATAACGACTTTGCCCTTTGCTCCGAGTCCCTGGTAACCACCATTCTACTTTCTGTTTCTATGAATCTGACTACTCCAGGTACCTGTGTAAGTGGAATTATACCGTGTCTGTCTTTTGAGACTGACTCATTTCATGTAGCATGATGTCCTTAAGATTCATCCACACTGTAGCGTGAGTTACAATGTCCTTCCTTTTCAAGGCTGAATACTGCACTGTATGCATAGACCACATCTTCTTCATCCACTCAGCCACTGATGGACTGTGTTGCTTCCACCTCTTGGCTGTTGTGAATAATGTTGCAATGAACATGGGGGTACAAATATCTCTGAGATCCTGCTCTCATTTCTTTTGATTAAATCAGAGCAAGATGGCTAGATCATAAGGTAGTTCTATTTTTAATTTTTCCAGGAACCTCCAGGCTGTTTTCCATAGTGGTTGCGCCATTTTACATTCCACTAACTGCACCAGAGTCCAAGTTTCTCCACATTCTTGCCAACACTTGTTATTTTCTGGTGTGTTTTTTATAGTAGCCATCTTAATGGGCATGTGATTTATTAATTTTTTACAAGTACTGAACAATCACAAGAAGTGGACACAAAAATCAAGTTCTTTTTCTCTTTCTTTTCATTTTTACTGCCAGCTCTGCCACTAAGATGAACCACCAGTTTTGAGTCCCACACTGTGGGATCTCACGCACATGGCTAATCACTAACTCTCACATCCACCTGCAAACTGGGTATTGTCACTCCCATGTTACTGATGAAGAAACCGGCACTGAAGTCAGGTCACGAGCAGGAGGCCGACTGGGACATGAGCTCGGGACCCATGCAGGTGCTCCGTCCTTTCCCCTAAACCTGCTATCATCACTCAGGCCCTTGGCAGCCACACACTGACTTTTTGGAGAGATGCTACAGCTTCTTTTTTAAAAAAAACTTGTAACTTAGACCTCATTCCTTTAGAGCAATTTAAGGTTAACAAAACTGAAGGGAAGGTGCAGAGATTTCCCACATAAACTCTGTCCTCCCTCCCCCCGTGTACATAGCCTCCCTCATTATCAACATCCCCAAGACGGGAGGACTCGACATCTTGACAATAGTGAGTCTTCCTATCCTTGAACATGAAAAAAATCTCTCCTTTAATTCTTTTTTGATTTCATTAATCAGTTTTGTGGTTTTTCCACATATAGATCTTTACATATTTTATTAGATTTATGTCTAAGTGTTTCATTTTTAGGGTTGCTAATATAAATAGTATTGTGTTTCATTTTTTATTTATTCTTTTAAGGACACAAAGTTTTCTTTAAATATTTTTTGGGGGAGGGGATACCACACTTCTACTCAATTAAGAGAAACATTTTTATCAACACTGAGGTCCTTTGTTTTTCTAATTCCTTTTTTCTTTTAACTTAAATTCTTTATTGTTTAAAGTATTACATAAGTCTCCTTTTTCCGAGGTCCGTTTTTACACTTATTATACCATGAATTCGGAGGGGATGGGTTCAGTAATTCAGGCTCTTTTCCATTCTCACAAAGTAAGCTTCTCTGGGCCTGGGCGGAGCAGGCTGGTGATTCAGTTGAATCCAGGTGCCTCTCTCGTTGGATTTCTTCTTTATCTGATCATTTTCCTTCATATGTTTCAGGAAGCTATCTCGGTTCCTAGAGCACTTAATATGCTAAAAATGTACATTAATTCTCTTGGCAAGAAACTTGCCCAACGTGTTTACACAATGCCCCCGCATGCTGGGTGACACTGTAGACTCCTCCGGTTTTGCAGCGCTTGCCTTTTTGAGCAGTGCCTATTCCCTTGATGACTACAATATCACCCTCTTGTAGATGCGTACGTATGTGTATGTGCGTGGCCAAAGGAACAACTCCACGTTTTCTAAAAGGCCTAGAGAACATATAGCGGGTGCCTCTCCTCTTTCCTTTGTGTTAGTCATTTTGGTGAATTACTGGAAGATGGCAATTCTGGCCAAAAAAAGAAGCAGTACTGTGTTTTAAATTTCAAATTCCACCTGTTGGTATGTGTGAAAATGATAGATTTTTGTATATTAACTTCATAACCTGCAACCTTGCTATAGTTGCTTATTAGTTGAAGTTTTTATTAACTCAGATTTTCTACATAGACAATCATGTCATCTGTGAACAAAGACAGTTTTATTTCTTCCTTCCCTATCAGTATACCTTTTATTTCCTTTTCCTGTCCTATAACATTAGCTAGAATTTCAGTATAATGTTGAAAAGCAGTGATGAAAGGAGACATCCTTGCCTTGTTCCTGATCATAGTGGGAAAGCTGAGTTTCTCGTCATTAAATATGAGATTAGTTGGAGGTTTTTTTGGATATTCTTTATCAAGTTGAGGAAGTTGCCCTCGATTCTTAGTTTACTGAATGTGTTTTTGTTTTTAACTTAAAAATAGGTGGTAGATTTTGTTAAATGCTTTTTCTGGATCTATTCATATGACCATGTGATTTTTCTTTTTTAAAATTTGATGGATTACATTAATTAAAACTTTAATGTTGAATCAGCCTTGAAAACCTGAAATAAATTTCACTTGGTCATGGTATATACTTATTTTTATACATTGTTGGATTCACTATCCTAATACTTTGTTGAGGATTTTTACATCTATGTGCATGAGAGATATTGGTCTGTAATTTCTTTTCTTGTAATGTCTTTGTCTGGTTGGTAACAGGCAAGTGTTGGCCTCATACAATGAGTTAGGAAGTATTTCTTCTGCTTCTATTGTCTGAACAAGATTGTAGGAAATTGGTATAAACTCTTTCTTAAATGTTGGCAGAATTCCAGTGAATCCATCTGGGCCCGGTGCTTTCTGTTTTTGAAGATTAATCATTGATTTGATTTTTTAATAGGTATAGGTCTATTTCCTATAAGTTTTGGCAGCTGGTTTCATTCAAGGAATTGGTTCAATTTCATCTAAGTCATCAAATTTGTGGGCATGGAGTTGTTGACAGTACTGCTTTATCTTTTTAATATCCATAGGATCTGTAATGATGTCTCTTGTTTCATTTCTGATATTAGTAACTTGTGTTCTCTTTTTCTTTCTCATTTAGCCTGGCTAAAGCTTATCAACTTTATTGATCTCTTAAAAAAAATAGGTTTTCATTTCACTGATTTTCTGATTTTAATTTCATTGACTTCTGTTCTAATTCTTATTATTTTTCTCCTTCTTTGGATTTGATTTGCTCTTTATTTTCAAGTTTACTAGGATGAATATTTAGATTATATTAGGAAAGAACAAAAAAATCAATATTTATTCAACGCTATACATTTCCCTCTAAGCACTGTTTCACCATATCCCACAAATATTGATGGTTTTTTTTTCATTTAGTTTAAAGTATTTAAAAATTTCTCTTGATGTTTTTTCTTTGAGCCATGTGTTATTTACAAGTGTTTTATTTCATCTTTACATATTTGGGGATTTTCCAGTTATCTTTCTGTTATTGACTTCTAGCTTAATTTCATTGTGGTCTGAGAGCAGACATTTATTCGTTCTATTCTTTTAAATGTATCAAGGTTTTTTTATGGTCCAGAATGTGGCCTATTTTGCTGAATGCTTCATGTGAGCTTAGAAGAATGTGAATTCACCTGTCCAAGTCTACAGATATAAATGATACAGAGTTGACTAATGGTATTGAGTTTAACTATGTCCTTACTGATTTTCTGCCTCCTGAATCTGTTCATGTCTGCTCTGTCTGAAATTAATATAGTTAGCTACTTATGCTTTCGTAGTGCTAGCATGGTATATTTTCCTCCTTCCATTTACTTTTATCCTGAACGTGTCTTTATATTTAAAGTGGGTTTCTTATAAACAAAATATAGTTGGGTTTTGTTTTTTGACCCAGTCTGATAATCTGTGTCTTTTAACTGGTACATGTAGATGACTGGCATTCAAAGTGATTTTTACATAGTTGGATTAATATCTATCATATCTCTTAACTCTTTTCTATTTGTTACCCTTGTTTTTTGTTCCATTTTGTCTTAAGTGAGCATTTTATATGATTCTGTTTTCTCTCCTTTGCTAGTGTACTGGTTATACTTCTTTTTTCAATCGTTTCTACCACTAGGCTGGTCCCCCTGGAGTCTTTAAGTCTCAGCCTTGTCTCCACTGAGCCTCTAGGGTTCATCTTACAGTTCAGCTTTTCCCACCGGGCACTGGTTCCCACAGCAGCGTCCACTCGTGACTCCGTGTATTTGACTGTATCTGCAATCCTGGGGGCAGTGGTTTGCCCTGTGTCCTCTTCTCTCTTCCAGATCCAAAAAGAGTTGTTGATTTTGTAGTCTGTTCAGTTTTTCACTTGTTTTTAGGATAGTATGACAACTTCCAAGTTCCTTACATGTGGAACTACACACAGGCTTTTAAGGACTCCTGTAGCTCCAATCTCCTCCTCCCATCCCAGTCTAGCCTCTGTAGACAGAGTGTGGCTGCAAGTCACAAAGAACAGCTCTCAAGTCTGCTCCTCTCTAGCTGTGTTATCCTGGGCGAGAAATGTCACGTTTCTGAGATTCTGATTCCCTGTCTTTGATTAATATCACTGATGACCTCAAAGGGCTGTTTGGAGAAGGATCAGAATCAGTTATACATGGTTCAGCACAGAGGCCTGCTATGAACTTAATAACCTTTTGGTGAATAAACAGAAGCCCCCTCGTTACTGGTACAGTATTATTCCTAGGACACTGCTTTTATCAGACCACACCCTTACTCAAAAGCTTCAAAACCAACCCCAAATTGTAAGCAAGGGCGCTAACCTCTGGTAAGCTGTAGCAGTTACTGCTTCAACTCTTCCTTTGGCCCTGAAATACTGTTTTGGGGTGGTTTTTTACTTTCCCATTTGTATGTATTTCTTATCTCCATAACTGGAGTTTAAACTGCTGAAGGACAGGGACCCAATTCATAACACTTCACCAGTACCAGGTCTCCAATAACAATTCTTGATAAGGAGGATGAAGTAGGTGAGGTCCAGGGAGAAGCAGTCAAAAAATTAAGACAAGACAGAACATGGTGCCTCGATTACAATAGCATGGCAGCACCAGTATGATACTGCAGCACACAAGATGGCCAGGACTCCTGTCTGGTGGAACTTTTTTAAAAAAGAACAGAAATGCAGTTGTACACGGATAGGCAGTAAATAGAAACCCATGGCTGTAAAGCGGAGAGTCGTGTGACTGGGCAATGAAAAAATGCAACAGCCCTAGCAGGTTTAGCTCAGTGGCTAGAGCACCCTTGTGAACTGAAGGGTCCTGGGTTTGATTCTGGTCAAGGTCATGTACCTCAGTTGCAGGCTCGATCCCTGTCCCCGGTTGGGCACACATAGGAGGCAATCTCTCACAACACTGATGTTTCTCTCTCTCTGTCTTTCCCTTCCACTCTCTCTAAAAAAATTAAAAAAGAGTCAATGGAAAAATATCCTCGGGTGAGGATTAACAACAACAACGAAAAGTAACATTAGGCCCTGGCCAGGTGACTCTGTTGGTTGGAGCATCGTCCTGTGCACTGAAAAGTTGTGGATTTGATTCTTGGTTAGGGCACATACCCAGGTTGTGGGTTCAATCACTCGTCTGGTCATGTAAGGGAGGCAACCAATCGGTGTTTCTCTCTCACATCAATGTTTCTCTCTCCTTCCTTCTTCCCTCTCTAAAATCAATAACCATATCCTCAGGTGAGGATTAAATTTTAAAAAAGAAGCAAGAATAGGATGTTTTCCTGATTTGGATAGAAACATTAGCCCTGCATAATAATTAAAATAACAGTAATAGTGACAATGCATAGATACTGGTTATGGGAAGAGCACTGTCCTAAGCACATTATATAAAGCATCTCCTGAAAACCCCATGAGAGTTGGTACTTGTTTTAGCTCCATTTTACAGGTTGGGATACTGAGGCTTTGGGAAAATCAAGTGACTTGTCACTTGCTATCTAGCTAGTAAAAAGAGAAGTAGAGTCTCTCTACATATTCTTCCATATTTCCTACATATTCTGGGACTCCATGATCTGATAACCTTACAGCCTACACTCTCCCTCTTTGCTCCCCCTTGCTCTTACTAGAATACACCAAGCATATTCCTAGCTCAGGCCTTTGCACCTGCTGTTCCTCTTCCTGAACTGCTCTTCCTGCAGATGCTCACATGGCTGGGTCCCTTCACCCTTTCAGATCTCACTTAGTGAGCCCTTACCTGAGCAGTCTACCCAGCACTGCAATCCCCAGCAGCTCCAATCTCCTTTCCAGTTTACTTTTCCCTTTAACATCACTGTCTAGCCTATTACATCACAAGGGCTACTTCATTTACCTGATTACTGTGTGTGCCCACCCCCACTAGGAATGGCAGGGATTTTTGTTTCCTGTTTGCTGCTGTATCCTGGCTCCCAGAACAGTGCCTGGCACACACAGCCCCTCAATTCATACTTGGTGAATGAACAAGTATCCTTACCTCACGTCATTGCCACCATGTGCAAAGGATCCAAAGCAGGCAGTGAGGACCTGCAGAAAGTGGAACAGGAGGTGGACCTCGGATGTGTCTTTCTCATCTTTTTCTTCTTCCACAGGGTCCTCTCGAGGCCGGGCAGGATCTGCCAGCTCAGACGCCAGCTTCATCTCCACACCTCCCTCCTCTGCCTCTATCTCAGCCTCGGCGACCGCATTGCAGTAGCTGGAGTAGCTGTCGTAGCGAAGTCTCTTTTTAGAATAGGACACGGTGTCACCCACCAGCTTCTCACTGTCCTCGGGGGCAGGCAACGGGTCAGCAGCTCTGAAGGTCGAGTGCACTGGCATCCCACAGATGGCCGCCGTGTAGCAAGTGTAGCTGTTGTTCCGCCGCAGGAACCTGTAGTTGTTCTCCGGGGCGGGCTTCTCGTCGGAGCCCCTGTCTGTGTGGATTCTGTGCAGCAAGTCTTTGTAGAGCCCCGAGTCTTTGTGGACCGTGTGGTACACGTGGCCGTCGCTCCTCGTGTGGCCGTCGAAGCCGAATGTGCCATTGGAGATGGGCGATTTTATGGAGCCGTGAGTCATGGAGAGTGCCCTTCCTGAAAAGCATTAGACAGAAGCCTTATTTTCTAGCCGTATGGACAGAAATCCTGTCTGGGAGGAAATACTCCCCACTGCTTCATGATGCTCATCTCTGGAAGGTTGGATTACGGGTGATGTAAATTTTTTCCCACATGCCTTATTTTCTAAATGGACTATAAAGGACATGTAATATAGTTAAAATAAAAAAGGAAACTAGTGAACATACGACAAAAAGGTAAAGCTAATAATAAGGTATTTTTAAAATGACACTATTTTTCTCTTAAAAAGAGTCTTCCAGAAATTACTGCAGCATTCCTTCCGGTTTCTAGTAACTGGTAAAGGGAGAATCCCTGTAAGGAACTTACTTCAGAAAACTTCATACATACGGGGCAAAGCCCAGCTTCCTGCGGGCAGATATTCTAGGTGCACGTGAAAAGGCCAACGTGACTGTCGAAGGCAGTATCTGTCAGGTCTGTGGGCAGCATGCATTTGCTTCCTCTGGGGCCAAGTCTGAGGCCACACCTAGGGGAGCGGGTGCCAGGCCCCACCTGGAGGGAGGTAGGAAGCTGCCCTGACAGGCCGGGCGGAGGCTGGTGCTCGCCCACCGTCGTCTACAAACTTTACGGACAAAAGGACACGCCAGGACAGGCTTGATGTTTTCTAAGGT
Organism: Myotis davidii; assembly: GCF_000327345.1. Classification (NCBI taxonomy): domain Eukaryota; kingdom Metazoa; phylum Chordata; class Mammalia; order Chiroptera; family Vespertilionidae; genus Myotis; species Myotis davidii. The sequence goes on along the minus strand of NW_006292095.1, from coordinate 1,563,668 downwards.
TTCTGTGATTCTACGACGGCCCTGGCTCCAATTCTGGCTTTCTCTCTGCGCCTTTACGAGGGAGGCACCCTGACGAAGCTGGATGAGCCAGCCTCTGGCAGTGAGGCAGCTGCACCACCAAACACGCACACATAGCTGAGCATGCCCTGGCGCCTGATGGGCTGCAAGTAGTTCCTGGAAGGAAAGCACAAGACGAGAGGAATTCTGCTTGCTGACAGAAGGCCGGTCTCCTGAGGCCTCTTGAGTCTCTGGGTTTTCTCAAAACATAAAACAGGGGACACTTCTGTGCCCTGAAACCTAGCGACGCACATGCAGGCCCCACTGCTTACCCTGAGGAATGGCTCGCCGCCACCATGCGAACCCGAGCCCTTCTCTGGTCTTACCATAAGCCACCCGGGGGTGGTTGACCACGGATGTGCCTTCTGGGGCCACAGACGTCTCCCCAGCCGACCCCGTGAGAGGGATGGTGCTGTCGTCATTGGCCTTGGCACCAGGGAGCTCTTTAAATACGGGGGATTCCGCTTCCTGAATTTTATTGAGGCTTTCATCAGAGACCCGCGATAAAGCACCTTCTTTTCGTAATTTGCCTAAAGAAAGTACAGTCATAGCTGAAAATTTTATAAGAATTCTTGTTATTAAAAAATAAATATAAAAAAATGAAACCTTTATACCTCAATACTTACTTTGGAAATGAAACAAAAACGTAACAGCTAGACAGAGAAAATGAAGTGGAGAGTTCAATTGATTGTCTGGAAAACTTAGGCCAGAAAATTCAGCTACTGAGGAAAAGATGGGGGTGTAGGGCCTGAATTATCTCATAAAAAACCAGCAAAACAGAGAGGGTCATATCTGATTCCCAGGGTCCCTGGACAGGATAGCATTCTGCAATTCTATAACCATCTAGGGCTCACCTTCTATTTTCTTAAACTAACCTCAGAATCACTGAAATGTTTATCCTTTTTGTCTTCACTGATATTGTGATAGTCTGTTTGGTTTTCTTCTGTTCAATAAATTATTGGTTTCAGAATTCTTCAGGTCACTAAATCTTAAGAAACAAGTAAATTCATTTTTCTAAAAAAAACCCCCCAAAACCCAACAACAGAAAGATCCTACTTTGAAAAATCATTTATTTTCTAAAGAAACAATAGATTTTTAAAAAGCTATTTTATAGCTCGCTAGCACTCTTCTGAATTAAATCTGTTCTGTGGTGCTACTGAAGTAATGATTTTGCAAAATTCCCTGAGCAAATGTTTAAGCTCTCCCCTACAGCAATGAAATGGAAACGTTCTCGGTTTCTCTGCTGAAGACACTCACACGTAGTCTCTCTCCCTATCATCTCTCTGTCTCTGTATCTACCTAGTCAGACAGATAGATTTTTTTAAACTAAATTTCTCTTACGTACTACAGGGGACAAGAAATGTACATATAGATCTCTTGGCCTCAAACTGCTTATAATCTAAATGAGAGAATATTTGCATATCTATATATATATAAGCCTATATAACCTTTACGACCAGTCCGAATGACTGGTCGCTATGACGACGCACTGATCACCAAGGGACAGGAGCTCAATGCAGAGCTGCCCCCTGGTGGTCAGTGCACTTCTATAGCCAACCTACCGTACTTCCTCTCCCCCACCCGCCTGGCCAGCTGGCCCTGATCGCTGTCTAGGCCAAGGGACCCTACCCACGCACGAATTCATGCACTGGGCCTCCAGTTTATAATAATTAAAACAAAAATTATTAACACAGAAAAACAACTCCGGCAGCTTTCTAAGCCATATTCTTCTTTCTTTAAAAACTGTTTTACTGAGGTAGAACTTACATACAGTAGAATTCATACATTTTGAATGTTCAGGTAGATGACCCGTGACAACATAGGAGTATACCCTATAACCACTCCCCGCATTAAGACAGTACATTTTCATGTCCCTCCGAAGTTCCCTCCTGCCTCTTTGCAGTCTGTCTCCTGCAGCCCCGCACTGGCTTCAGCAACCAATAATTTTTATAGATTAATTTTCCCTAGAATCATACAGTATGGACTCTTCTGTATCTGGCTTCTTTTGCTCAGGGAAAGGTCTGTGAAGTGTGTCCTATTGTGCCCACGGTGGTAGGCAGTTCATTCCTGTATTACTCAGCAGTCTTTTAATGTATGAATAGACCACAATTTGGTTATCTATTAACCTGTTAATGAGCATTTGGGTTATTTCCAGTTTGGGGCAATTACAACCAAATGATTTGTGTACAAGTATTTTCATGAACACACATTTTCATTGCTCTTGGACTAACACCCAGAAGTGGGATTACTGGGTCATGTGCTAAGTGTATACTTTACTTCATAGGAAACTGCTAAACTAATTTCCAAAGTGGCTGCACCACTTTACATTTCACCATAAATAAAGTTATTCCACTTCTTCACCAACACTTGATATTGCTAGTCTTTCTACTTGCGGTGCGAAGTGGTGCCTTAGTGTGGTATTAACTTGCACTTCCCAGATGACTAACGTTCTTCATCAGGCTGGTAGAGCTTCCTGGCATAGGTCACTTCCAGTTATCCAAGGCAGCTAGGGCCTTGCTGTGAGCCAGGACCAGGAGACCAGGCCTGGGCATGTATCGCAGTGTGTGTTCTAGAGTTACCCATGCTTCCACTTCCCTGTTAGTACGGGTAACTGTGCATCACATCTTAAGTCTCGGGACTTGGCAGCACTTATGTAAATCAGAAAAATAAAAGAGCGCTTACCTGCTATTTTCCTCCGCATCCATGGACACACAAAGAACCACACGAAAATGGCGAACAACAGTGCTACGCCAAAGGAGATGAGCGCTATCGCCCAGATGGGAAGGACCAGGCCGAGCACTGAGAACAGAAAAGACAGCAGTGGTCTCAGTGGCTACTTTCTGAAAGGTCAAGCCTCACAGCAACATACTTTCCATTCCCCTGAGCTAACACCAGTCACCTGGATTTTGCGTCTAACAAAACACACAGCCAAAAACACGTGCCATGCCTTTCAGGACAGAAAGCTGTGTGTTTAAGACACATTTCACCTTGTGAATATGTGGTTAAATTGGTCAGTCATCTAATTATTAAAATTTTACCGAATTGGCACCAGCGGCATATTAAGTTGGCAATAGAATCATTTACAGCTTATCTCAATATCTAAATTCCCAAGTGGACATGTATGTGGTTAAGAAAGGAGTCCACCACCTCATGCCCTATCATCAGCCCCTCTGGGTGGGAGAGGCTGAGGTCTGGACGCGCACAGAGCCGCTGCCTGCCTGCCTCTCTGGCTTCTCGTGGGTCAGCCACCCTGCTTTAAACGGACATGTCACTCTGACTACATACATGAATCTCTTTAAAAATCAGCTTAGGAATACAAGTTTTCAAAGGATCTTGGCCTTCAAATTTAACTCTTCTTTGCAGTATCAACTCATGGAATTACATTAGAAAAACTTTTCATTAGAAATGTGATAATGCACTAAGGTGCAATTACCTCAGCAAACAAAAGGGTAGGGTGCACATGGTTTAGGAACATCCTGTTTTCCTGGATGTTAAACATGTGCTTACATAGGGATACATGATGGGCATACAAGAATACCTACAATAGCATTACTTGTAATAGCAAGAATTTGTGAGACAACTAATATATGTATCCTTAGAGAAATGTGAAATAGTTATAGTCTTAAATCATAAAAACGAGGTGGATCTATACGTACTGATAAGGAAAGAGGCCCAGGGTCTAGTAAACTAAGAAAGGCTGGGTGGGTAGCAGTATGCACAGCATGATCCAATTTATGTTTAAAAAAGATTAACAGCCCTAGCTGGCTTGGCTCAGTGGATAGAGCATCAGCCTGCAGACCGATGGGTCCCAGGTTCGATTCGGCCAAGGGCACATGCCTGGGTTGGGGGCTCGATCCCCAGTAGGGATGTGCAGAGGCAGCCGATCAATGATTCTCTCTCATCATTGATGTTTCTATCTCTCTCTCCTTCTCCCTTCCTCTCTGAAAAACAATAAAGAAATATATTTTTTTAAAAAAGATAACAATCCCACATTTATTCCTACCATATGTGTGAATGTATAGCAAAAGTTCTAGAAAACACAATGGTTACTACTGGAGAGAGATGCGAAATTGGAGGGGGCTTTTAATTCTTACTACATATACATTCGTACTGTTAAATTTGAAAATATATAATAAACATGCACTTTTGAAAATTGTTAAGAGTTTTTACAAAGTGTTAGAGAAGTGAACTACTCAAAATATTGCCCTTTGCTCGGCCAGCATGGCTCAGTGGTTGAGTATTGACCTATGAACCAGGAGGTCATGGTTCGATTCCCGGTCAAGGCACGTGTCCGGGTTGGGGGCTCGATCCCCAGTGGAGGGTGTGCAGGAGGCAGCGGATCATGATTCTCTCTCATCACTGATGTTTCTCTCTCTCT
>NW_006292095.1:1520208-1559184 GCF_000327345.1 Myotis davidii | reverse complement strand
TCAGGGATTCTCCCTGATATCTGATGTTTCTATCTTTCTCTCTCCCTTTCCCTTCCTCTCTGAAATAAATAAAAATATATTTTAAAAATAAGTAAAATATTGTCCTTTGATTAAACAAATCTTTAATGATGCAAGCTTGTCACATATTTCATGATTTTATGCATAGAAACCAACTCAAAGTTATTCAATTAAGGTATTATTAAACGCTAGAGGCCCAGTGCTTGAAATTCATGCACTTTGGGGGTGGGGAGTCCCTCAGCTTAGCCTGTGCCCTCTCGCAGTCCAGAAGACATCAGGGGATGTCCGACTGACAGCTTAGGCCCACTCCCGAGGCTCCTGCCACCACCACTGTGCTCGCCAGCTGTGAGCCTGTCTCAGGGCTTCTGGCTGAGCGGTGCTCCCCGTGTGGGAGCATACTGCCACCAGGGGGCAGCTCCTGCATTGAATGTCTGCCCCGTGGTGGTTAGTGTGCATCATAGCTACCGGTTGTTCTGCCGTTCGATGGATTTGCATATATTAGACTTTTATTATATAAGATATTTGGTAATTTTTAAGAGGTAGAATAGATAGTTAATACTATAATAGGAGTGAATTAGCATATATAAATGTGAAAAACAGAACACCAGAATCACCTACTTCAGATCACCTAAGGGCACATTGGTAGGAATACAGACACTTAGGGGCTAGGCTGTTTCTCTTCCAAACTCCTGGGTACCTCAGAAAGTGGGGGACTGGTGTGGGGCTGCACCCCTTCAGCTGGTGGCCAGCTCCAGCCCCAGCCCTGCCCCAGAATCCGAAGCTTGGAGCTGCTTATAAAACCACTGGGGCTGACCTCACCAGGCCATGCTTGTGGGCCACAGCATCCTGGCTTCTGCTTTCTTTCTCCATGTCAGTGCCTAATACATGTGATAAAGGATCACTCCAAAGCTGTTTCCTGCCAAACTGAATGGTAACTGTTAATTACCCACATCAAACTGACCACCTAACATCAACACACATCACTCTTACAGCTTAAAAGTACTTGGTTTTTGAAGAGGTTTCCCCTGTTTCCTTTGGCTCCTGGTTTAGTTGGTGGTAAAATTGTTAACTGTGCTACTTTTGACTTCATTGTGTTAACCTGACCTAAGAGAGGCGAGCCATGGATACTGTGGGGAGAGAGAAACAATTTGAGAGACATTTGTTCCATCCATGCCAAGCAGAGCCCACAACAAAAGCTGAGAAGGGCTGCTTTATGGGTCTTTTCCAAGCCCATCTCCACACTCCCTGCTGGGTTCAAGCGGGATTCCAAGGGTGTCAGGGCCAACATGCCCAAGGGTTTCCTGAGGTCAGTTATAAGCTTCTGGTCCTTTTCTTAGACAACAAGCCACAGTGTCACCTGCTCCTTGAACCTTCACTGTCAGAACCGCCTTGGCCATTGGTCTGGCCTGGGTCATGGCCAGAGGCTCTGAAGTTGCCCTCCCAGTCACAAGGCACTGGATGGAGGGCAGGAGATAAACACGTTCTAGAGGGAAGGGGGCAGGATTGAGTAAAACATCAAGGAGGGACAGAGTGAAGGAAAATAGGAGAAAGTCACTGATAGTGAGCAAGGTCAGGGGAACAGAAGGGGCAGAATTTATTTTTATTTTTGTTAATCCTCACCTGAGGATATATTTTTTCCATTGCTTTCTAGAGAGAGTGGGAGGGAGGGGGAGAGACAGAAAGAGAAACATCAATGTGAGAGAAGCACATCCATTGGTTGCCTTCCACACCAGCACTAGAGATCGAGCCTGCAACCAAGGTATGTGCCCTTGACAGGAATCAAACCCGTGACAATTCAATCGGTGGGCTGATGTTCTATCCACTAAGCCAAACACTGTAGCCAGAAGGGGCAGAATTTAGATCTTACCAAATCATTTCCGCAAGTCAGTAACGTAACTGAGCATCAGAAGAACATGAGGATTTGTTTTAAAGCCTCCATATGAGAAATGCAAACTGACAGTTATCCTATATAATAAAGAGGTAATATGCAAATTGACCATCACAACTTGCACAAAATGACCATCTCCATGTGGTCACAAGATGGCTGCCATAAGATGATCGGCAGGGGAGGGCAGTTGTGGGCGATCAGGCCAGCAGGGGAGGGCACTTGGAGCAACCAGGCCAGCAGGGGAGCAGTTAGGCAGTGATCAGGCTGACAACGGAGTGGTTAGGGGGTGATCAGGCTGGAGGCAGAAGCGGTCAGGGGCAATCAGGCAGGTGAGCAGTTAGGAGCCAGCAGTCCTGGATTGTGAGAGGGATGTCTGACTGCCGGTAGTTGGACATCCCCCAAGGGGTCCCAGATTGGAGAAGGTGCAGGCTGGGCTGAGGGACCCCCCCCCCCCCCGAACCCAGTGCATGAATTTTGTGCACTGGGCCTCTAGTCTATGCATACAAAAGCCTAATATGCAAATTGTCCCCTCTGGAGCTTGACCAGGAGAATGGGAGTTCAATTGCTCGCTATGACATGTGCTGACCACCAGGGGGCAGTGCAGAACAAAGGAAGGCCCCAGCCGGCAGTTGGAAGGAAGGCCCAGGCCAGCAGCTGGAAGGCCCTGATCAGCCCCGATCACCGGCCAGGTCTAGGGACCCTACCCATGCACGAATTTCATGCACCATGCCTCTAGTTTGTAAATAACTCTAAATTGTACTAAATACATCAAATCCAGTTTTATGGGTAAAACATAATTAAATACAAAACTTCGTCAGAAAAAAAGCACTGGAATCAATGTGCATCCTAGGGTGAACTTTTTCTCCTGAAAAAGTTAAGGCTGAGTTATACATAACAAGATTTTTGACAGGCATCCTTAGTATTGAGTTGTCTTCCTCTGAGGATCTCAAAATGTTTTGCAATAATTACACCTTAGGAGGGCAGTAAAGCACGGCCTGCCCTTCACTCTGCAGACAGGCAAAGTAGGACATGGCTTGGACTGCTCCAGCTACCGCAGCCAAAAGCACTGCCAGGAACCAAGGCCGGGAGCTCTGAGCCCGTCCTCTGCTCCAGCCACTCAGGGACCTTTCATCTCCAGCCCTTTTCCTTCTCTGAACAGCAAAGCTATGATGAATAGTGATTTAGCTCCAACCTCAAGCATCATTACAGTCCTGTTCCAAATCCCCCAAAGATCAGAAGATTCAAGTGACTCAAGCAGAAAGAGAGCGTTTCAGGAACGGGCACAGTCTTCCAGTCGTTGCTTTGTTACACCTCTTGCTTTCATCTGTGACAGTCATTATTAGAAACTACAAAATAACTGAAACTGCTATACAACCAATAAGGCTTCAGTCCAGATTAACGACCTTACAGCCCTATGCATCAGCCTCTCCCTACAACTTCCCTCTTTTCCTCTCCCTCCTTTTAGTCTAATTTTATAATATATGCTTACTATAAAAATGTCAGCAGTAAAAAACTGTATGACGTACAAATGTAAAACTCACCACACTACCCTCTTGAACCCACTCCCAGAGAAACACTGTTAACTACCTGGTGTGTAGTTTTCCAAGCATCATCTACATACAAACCACACAATGTAGAGTGTTGGCCAGAAGTTTGTCCCCCACTTTTTATTCCAAATTAATAGATGTAAAATCTTACTGTATATACAGGTCTGTATTTGTTTCTCACATAACAACACACTGTGGACATCTCTCCACAGTAACACACATACACACATTTACCTCACTTGCAGAATCACATGTTACTAGTCCTCCCTTATCGGATAAACTAATTTACCAGTTTTAATTTAGTTTGTTTTACATCAACTTGTTCAAAGCATTGGAGAGAATAGAAGGCATAAAAGATCCAGGAGCAACTTTCTTTATGAAAATGAAGCATTCTTTTGAAATTAAAAATGCTATTTCCTCTTATAATTGGAATTTTCTCTCCTTTTTCAAACCAGGATTCATTTAAAATAATTCTGAAAAGAAAGTGAATTCAAATCACTCTGCTGTGAATCCAGCCTTTGATGAAAACTGGAGGCTCTTCTCACCCAGGGCTTCCTGACCCGGGGTCAAGAGTCACTGTCGTGGAAACACCTGGTTTCTCTACAGCTCAAACCTTTGCAACGGTAGCATGGAATATGGAGATCCTCTGGGAACAAGCCAACAGGGGCCTGCAGGGGCACTGGTGCTCTCATTTCCCAGGACAGGACCAGAAGAGCTACAACTGGAAGAGGACGAGATGAAGGAGGAGGGGGAGGAGGAGGAAGATGGAGGGGAGGAGAGGCTGGAGATGTTGGGAGGAAGGGGAGAAGGAGGAAACAAAGAAGACGAGAAGGAGAAAGAGAGGGAGGAGGGGGAGGATGGAGGGAAGGAGAAGCTGGAGGTATTGGAGGAAGAGGAGGAGGCAGAGAGGAGGGGGAGTGTCAGTCCGTTTTAGGTACAGTTTGCTCTCAAGAAGCCAGAAACCAAGCCTGGATAAGTCTGAGAACTCATTTGCTGACACACAGAGTGAGCAAACGTTGCTAGTGAGAACTTTTGAGTAGTACTTCTCACATTAGAACTGTGATAAGGGAGCAGTGTTTGTGGTAGAAGATTTTGGTGAAGAATAACCAGAGCAGTGGTTCTCTATGTGTACCATGTACAGGATCACCCAGATTCTGGTACAACGCAGACTGTCAGGCTGTAGGGGGTCTGGGGCTGGGCCTGAGAACCTGCATTCTGACAGGTTACCGTGAGAAGCTGGTGCTGTGGGTCTGACTTAGAAGTTTTGGATACTGTATAACTGCCGAAGGCTTGGTTAGGAGAGCTGCCTGCACCACTCAGAGAGGCATGCAATGAATTTCACCATTCATTCTTTGGACGCCGAACAAAAACCAGGCCCCACACAACTGAAGACCTTCTCATTAAAAATAGACTTCAGGCGTGTATCCAACCCAAGTGAGCACTTTGTTTCCTAAAGTTATTTTTGCTTCTTGCAAATTATTTTTTAAAGGACAAAAAAATGCAAAGGCAATTTTTTAAAGTGCTACCTTGGTCTTTGAAGTGTTAAGACTGACGTTTATTTGAGAAAAGTCATGTCAAATGCAAAGTAAAACAAATCAAACTAAGTCAAAGACATAAACAACTTCAACATAACTCACAAATGGAGGAACAGAGGAAATCAAAATAAAACACGGTAACCCAACATCCAGCCGATCCCACGGAATCCATCTCCACGCACAAAAATGCTGCTCATCAAAACCCCTTCAAGCTGCCACTGGGAGGATTAGTGCCGTCGCTCATTTTTGTTGGAGAGCTTCATTCTTCCCTTTCACCTCTGAGGCCCCTCTGAAGCGTTCTAGGGAAGAAAGGGACCCTGAGGAACAACCCCCAGTGTGGCAGAAAGGCAGACACTACTCTGCAAGGAGCAGACTGACCGCGTCAGTGCTGAAGTGACTCTCAGCTCAGTCTCATCACCACACATAACACCCTGGCTATTTATGGCACAGCTGGCCAGGCAGAAAGGCCCCACGTGCAGAAACAGTACATAATTCAAGTTTAGTCTGAAGGGCAAAAGTCAACTTTCAATGTTTAAATAAAAATAAGATTTAAACTCACCTACAGGAGATTTTAGAAACATTCCCCACAAACCACAGTATTTGTAAAGTCCTTTTCTGACTTTAGTGGAGGAGCAAAATGGTGGGTCCTTCAGTCATGACCCCCTTCTTCCTCCTCCTCTAGGCAATCCCCCCGCCCCAAACTTTAAGGAAGAAGTATGTTACACCAATAAGTGTGGAAAAAACAGGAAGACAGGATGACTCAGGATATGTTGGCAACGGAAGGCTGAAAAGATAAGGCTACTTAAGATTGATGTAATAAACTAGGCCCTAACACGTATTAAGAGTTATGATGTGCCAGGCACTGTACTCAGTGTCCTGTTCGCATTATCTTATGAAACACAGCGTCCCTTTCATGGGGTCCTACAAATGTCCTTACTTTATGGTGACGTCAGGAAGGTGAGGAAATAGGATGCTCTTTTTTGTTTTTTTGTTAATCTTCACCTAAGGATATTTTTTCCATTGCATTTCAGAGAGAATGGAAGGGAGGGAGAGAGAGAGAAGGTGAGGGAGAAGAGAGATCGACGTGAGAGAGACACATTGATCAACTGGTTGCCTCCCGCACTTGTCCCTACCGGGGAGGGAACCTGCAGGTATGTGCCCTTGACTGGGAATTGACCCCATGACCCTCCGGTGCACAGGCCAACGCTCTAATTACTGCCCCACACTGGCCAAGATGGAAATATGTTCTTGACAGCATCCAACCAGAGAACTTAACATGAACTCTCCCACTGAGAATATTGTTTGTGCTTTCAATTGGATAATGATCTTCAAGATACTTGTACAGATTTTTAAAATATTCTTAATTAAAGAGGAAACCACCTTCTTCATACCTCCTCTTTATTAAATACACAAATTTCAAAATATACTGGAAGCCATTTTTTTCTTCAGAGAGGAAGGGAGAGGGAGAGAGAGATAGAAACATCCATGATGAGAAAGAATCATTGATCAGCTGCCTCTTGCATATACCCCAGCTGGGGATCAAGTCTGCAATTTCCTTGACTAGAATTGAACCCAGGACCCTTCAGTCTGCAGGCCGATGCTCTATCGACTAAGCCAAACCAGCTAGGGCTGGAAGACATTTTTAAAGAGAGTGATGAGAAGGGAAAGAATGTATTAAGGCTGATGTACTTTGATTGTCCTTAATGGTGACACTGGGTACCAGGTACTATGCACTAGGTATCTTCCCCAGGCCAGTTACGAATGTCAGAAGTCGAGTGTTTGATTTTTTTAATTTAAATTTGACTTTTCTATACTTAGTCCAGGAATGTCATAATCAAGAGCCTCGGGACTAGACTGTCTGCTTCAAATTTTGGTTCTGCACCTCACTAGTTATATGACCTTGAGTACCCAGTATAGCTGGGTCTCAGTTTCCCATCTGTACAGTGAAGCCAGCAAAGCAGTATTACCGATTTTCTAAAGGAGTTTGGATGACCAACAAGATGAATTCATGTAGTAAGCTCAATATAAGTTAGCATTTATAGTATTTATTTCTCACAACCTCTCTATGAAGTATTTATGTAATCCTTAGTGTCTCATCCATTATGTGGTTTAATTTTCTCTAGAATAATTTACTCTCCCGGTAAGATGATTCTTTTTAGCAAAGTTGCAGTACAGGTGTAGCAGAAGATGAAGAAGAGAAAACGAAGAGATGGGAAAAATATACAAAGTACAAAAGAGTCAAATTTTAATTTAAAAAATACCACACAGTTGACTTCTTCTGACATTTGGAAGAACTGGGGAACAAGAAGAAGAGAGGGTGGAAAAACAAAACAGGAAAAAATATTGTCCTTATTTGAACCTATTCCCAGTTTCAGGACTGGGCACTACAAAGACATCCCAGCCCTCATGTGACTCAGTCTTCTTTCACTAGGCCACAGGTGTCCGGCTGTTGACAGTGGCCTAGCTTTTGGTTCAGCTACTTGAGCTCTAAGAGCCTAAACAAAGTTAAGAACGAGGACGCAGGAGCAAGAAGATGGACAAAGAATCCCTCTGCCACGGTTCACTCTTAACCCGGGCTCCAGGCCTGCCCAGCCCTGTTTTTTCTCTGCCTTGGGTTCCCTTTTATAGATCAGGAAAACTGTCTGCCAAACACACTCCATAGTCCATGAGTTACAAAACCCAAAGGGCCATCAGGCCGCTGTTATCTGAGGCTAGGGTTTCATCTCTCCAACCGCATGACCTTCAGCTCTGGGCTTCTCGGTAACTTAAAGCAGCTGTGGGGCCTCCGGCCAGGCTGCCACCCGGAGCCTGAAGTCCTGATCACAAGCGTTCAGACCTTAACGATCAATGTTTCCAATGCTGCGGAGATGCCAAAGTAGCCATATAATGCTAAGGGGTCATTCAGAAAGTGTTTTATTAACGGTACAGACATGCACAACATATAATTACGATGGCTATTTAAATCTGAGTAAAACTACTGTAAGAAAGCCTAAGTTGAGAAATTCATAAGGGTTTCCCCCCCTTTTTGGAAGAGGGCATTTTTCTACTGTAATCTGATGTGCTGTTTCAAGAAATTGTACCTTCTGATCAGAGAGGAAGACTTTAGTCAGATATGGCCAATAACTGAATCTTACTCTTTCAAGGACATTAACAAAAACAACAGCACAGACGAACCTATCTGCTGACTCCCGTCTCCCCACACAATGGCATATTCAGGATCTGGCTGTAGGAGGGCATCTCACAGAGAAACAGGAGGCACCCTCTCTACCCACACATGTAGGAAATACTGACTTACAATGCTACCAGTTCACCCACATTGAAATGTGGGCAAATGAAAATAATGGACATACATTTTTTTACCCCTTGAAAATGGAAAAGAACAGGACTTTTAACCTGGCTTTCCCAAACTTCAAACCCTTGTAAAGAAGAACAAAAGCCATCAAAATCAGAAGAAAAGGAGTAATTTTGAAAAGAAAATCATCATTGATTTTAGTATCCAAAAAAACAACAGTGTAGCCCAGTGATGGTGAACCTTTTGAGCTCGGCGTGTCAGCATTTTGAAAAACCCTAACTTAACTCTGGTGTCGTGTCACATATAGAACTTTTTGATATTTGCAACCATAGTAAAACAAAGACTTATATTTTTGATATTTATTTTATATATTTAAATGTCATTTAACAAAGAAAAATCAACCAAAAAAATGAGTTCGCGTGTCATAGGTTCGCCATCACTGGTGTAGCTCCTAGTTGCTGGACTCATTAGTCTGACAGTTTCCAGCAAGTTTGATATTTGTGCTCTCGACCACACTGGCACGTCCCCTGGCATGTCACCAATGTGGGGACACACTCACATGTGCTCCCACCCCTCCCCAGCTCAGGAGGTGTGAGGAGTTACTAGTAGATCCCGTTCTGAGACTCAGAAGGTGCAAGAAGCCACTAAGGCAACAGAGCTGGGTAAATGGCAGAATGGGAATTGCAATTTTCTTTTTTTAAACTTGAAAGTCTGTTCCGTTGTATTTGACTTATCTCTTGAGTATTTAAGACTAGCAAATGCACTTGCTGCTCTTTTTATGGTTCCATAATGACCACGAGTGCTGCTTTCCACTGTCACCCACATTCGTGCCAGCACCCAGCACGCCAACCGTCAGATGGTAACGCCTGCCTGCTGGATGTAAGCCATGGAATCCTTACCTGGTGCTCCCGTGTACATGATGGAAAACACATTTATTGCTATCGTAGCAGCATAGAACACCGGCAGGGCCCGGAGGCCATTGGGAACGGGGTCCTCCTGCGTGATAATGAGACAAAATGAAAGGTCAGGACTCAAGACGCATCTGGAGCCAACACAGGCAACAGGCTCTAGCACAGCTACGCGAAAATCCTCCCAAACTCCGCGTGACCAAACTGCTGGCATGGCACTGCGGTGACCTGCTTCATGGGACAGCAGTGGCTTGGGCCTCTCTCCCACACACATGCTGTTTCAAAGAGCCCACAGCTGCGTCCAGCAGACCCTTTAGAGCACCAGGATCACACAAGCTAGGACGTCAGGTTTAGAAACCGAGAAACACAGGTCAGGTCCATTCCTGGGGACCGAAGCGCAGAGACTGGCATCTACTTCGAAACCTGTGACACTCACTGCTCTAAGTCAGTTCAGGTTTGGTGCTATACAAACCCACTTTCAACCAATACTGAGGCTCGGCTCCTTGAGGGTATCTGACAAGAGCCAAGTGACTCGAATGCCACGGCATTGCTATAGATTTGACGTCACTCTATTACACAATGCATTTCAGCTCTATCAAAATGTATAAAGCAAACACATTGCCATGTGCTGTGATTTTTTTAAAACTTCTCAGAAGGTACAGTATTTATGCTTCAATTGTTAAAAGTTAAAAAACTGGCCCTCGCCAGTTTGGCCTAGTGGATAGACCAGCGGCCTGCAGACTAAAGGTCCCAGGTTCGATTCTCGTCAAGGGTACATGCCCGGGTTATGGGCTCGATTTCCAGGTGGGAGGCATGCAAGAGGTAGCCAATCGGTGATTCTCTCTGATCATTGATGTTTCCATCTCTCTCTCCCTTGCCCTTCCTCTCTGAAATCAATAATAATATATTAAAATAAACTGTGGGTTCTTTATCTAATAAAACATGTATTTATAATGTTAGGGTTCTGGTACAACATTCCCTAAATCTATTACTTCAACAAGAAAGGTACAGCACATGTCTTAGGCTAAATAACATCTCAGAGAATATTAGAAATTTAGAGTTTTAAGCAAATATACAGAGGATTTTGGAACAAAAATGAGGACTGAGAACTCCTTAATATAACACTGGCACATACACGTTGCTTAAATAATTCAAAAAATGACTGATTTCTAATAGCCATGTAACATATTCGTACATTTATATGAATCTGCTACCCTCCGATGATAAAAGGAAGATACGATCTAAACATTGATGTGAACTACAGGATGAGAAGTAGAGACCATCTCAAAGATTTCCACTGTCAAATGCAAACGCGTATGGGGATCAGATAGGTTTGCAGAACAGTACACCTCAACAAGAACCTATTCTGGAATATTCCAAGCAGCCACCAGCATTTGCCAAGAGGCTTGAGTTGATAGTACTGAGGTATAAGGAACAGTAAGAGTGGAGATAGGAGGTGATTCAACTGCCTGAGAGTCATGGGCAGATCAGGCGGATCAGGTAAAGAAAGCAAATATGAAGAACCAATGGGCAGGAGCTGGGACGAGAGGCACAGCAGTCCTCACTTCTTAAAGGAGCCATGGCTGGACTGAAAACCAACACTGAGATGCTCAAACACTACTGCCTCGGATTCCCAAAATGCTGTTTTCCTGGGGATAACGGTTGCTAAAGAAAGATGCCCAGCCAGTAACTTCTGAAGGTGTGCACATCCTGAGTTCATGGTTTTAATTAAATCACATGTGTTTTCTCAAATAATCTATTCTTATAACTCACATGACAACTGTCTCATTGCAACCTGTCTCCTTTCCTCCTCCCTCCCTCTTTCCTTCCTTTCTTCCTTCTTCCCACCCATTCATCTGCTGCCACCCACCCAAACTAAGTGAAAGAGACAGTTATGTTTCTACTCTCACAGAAATTATAGTAAAATAGCAAACAGACCACTAAGCAAGAAAAAAACACACCGTACACTACGAGAGTGCAATGATGAGCAGGTGCACAGTGCTGTGGACATACAACAGAGGAACCAAGCAGAACGTGGGGTGGGAGGGGGAAGGCTTCCTGGGAAGTGACACCTGGAGGTTGAGTAGGAGCAGGAGTTTGCCAGGAAGGGATGGGTTCCAGGCAGAGGACATACAAAGGGTGAAGGCTAGCAGGCAGGAGGGGTGGCACCTTCCAAGATGTAAACCAATATTAGTATGGCGGGCACCCAGGAGAAGGAATGGTAAGATTGCATTTATCCAAGAGAATGAGCCCTTCAGCAGACCACCAGACAATACCAAGGCAACACAGTGCATCTTTAAGCAAGAGCACAGCTGAAGGAAGGTATGATCCCGAGGTGCCCAGCCTGTGTGTAACGCAGTGATTCAGGCCTGCCTTAGGGCTGATCAAACACTGCACCAACCTCTTGACAGTCAGATAAAAAATGCAATCAATTTTTTTCTAGAATGCTAATCTCAGTAAGTTTTAATTTTAATCTCATTTTATTTTCGATAAACTACACTCCCAATAAGTGTATTTCCTTCTTTTTATCCTTTTGAGGAGAGGAAAAAGTCAGTGTCTCAAGCTTGCTTTCTTCATTAAAACAAAGAGAAAGAAAGAAAACACCTTACATTTGGGAAAAGGAACTCTCCAGCTGTTTTTCATAATAGTCAATTCAAAATCCAACACTATGTCACTCTATTCTGCTTCGAATTCAGGAAATGATTACCTTTCCTTTTTGAGGTCCAAGCACAATGCCTGGGACTGTCAACTCATGAACGCAATCACAGGGAGAGAAACAGTATTTGCAATGCTGGGTTCAGGGGTCTCCGGGGTATTCTACCTTGAATCTTTCCTCCTATTTTATAGTAAAGTCTGATTCTAACTCCTGGGTGAAGTGCCTTCAAAATGTAAATATACAAGTATTCCTCTGCCCCCTCTCACAATTAATTTCTATTGAGTAGAGCCAAAATTAGTGCTCAAATTTAATTTTTAAAAACCAGCCTCACTTACCTTTTTTAAGATGAAAATTCTGATCAGTACAAACAGCACGCCAGACATGAAACCAGACAACAGTGGAGATATAAACCAAGAAGCAACTGAATAATTAAAAAAAAAAGTATAATGAATGCTGAAATTCTACGTAATTCAAGTCATATTTACATAATACAATTTTAACAAATATAGAGTATATACAGTATGTACATCCATAAATATTCCTGGAATCACTCATCTTAATTCATCCCTAAGAAGCCCACTGTCCTGGTGGAGCTGACATGCACCCATGCACAGCTCCGCACAGACACAGGCACGGTCCCACAAAACCCAGCACATAATCCAGCAGGTGACCCCGTTAGCTCCTTCTGCCTGCTGTTCTCATCAATCCACATGGAGACCTGGTTCTTGTTCCAACATAAAGGTGCTCTGAAAGGCGGGCCACCTTCCACTTCACTTTCCACCTCCAGCCTGAGACTGTCATCCTGACACGGCCTCTGGCCTAGTAGTTCCCAACTCTGGCTGCACATAAGAAACATCTGGGGAGTTTTCAAAACTAGCTACGCTCTGGCTCCATTTCCTGGAATTCTGATTTAAAACATTTGGAATGGGGCCTGGGCACTGATATTTTAAAATTGCTCCCCCAGGTAATTCTAATGTGCAGACAGAGTTGGGAACCATGGTTCTAGAAGCCTGGGATCTAAACTGATTTTCCGGGCCATCTAGTCGCTGTTTGGAACTCAACCTAGAGCTCCTGATATCACTGTGATTCTTAAAAGGACAAGCAACCCAGAGGATGGAGATGGGGAGAGAACATTTCTTACAATAGGCAGGTTGGTGCTTATGGGGCTGAATGGATTTCCCTCTTACAAAGAGCCAGGGCCAGGAAGCAAGCTGCCAGACCTCTTAAAACAGACCTGCTGAGCAGCCTACAGCCCGGAAGGAACCCTAGAGCGCCTCCTCTATACAGGCACACTGGGCGATTTCTTGACTGTAGTGAGGTCAATAACACTGGGCTCATTTCAAGGCTTCCCCATAACCATGAACTCCGACTCCTAGACACTAAGGGTACTTTCCTCATTAGGACCTAATTTTTCTCTGACTACAGGCTGATTTCACTGAGATAAATTTCTTCTCTGTTTGGGAACAATAGATAAATCTTGATTTTTCAAAGCTGATGACAATGTAACATTTCAAGGAGTGTTTGGAGGCAAAAAAAAAATTCTCTAACACATAACAGTTTACAATACAGAAATTTTAAGGAAAACTATATTACCCATATAGGTCTTCTAAACCTTAACATTTGAAGGGAAAATGTAATTGCAACTTTTAATAAAACTTACGCTAGAGAATGTAAACTTTCCTTCTTATAGGTAAAAGAAAATGGCAATTACCAATCTTGACCAGCTCCATCCACTGCACACCTTTGGTGCCAATTGCAACAAGTGAGAATCCTATAGTTGCACCAACAATGCAGTGAGTTCCTGAGATGGGAAGTCTCAGGAAGGATGCAATCAGCTGCCAAACAGCTGAACCTAGAAGTGGAAAGATTAAAAAAAAGAAAAAAGTCAGGTATAAGGTACAGCAAGCATGTCAAACTCATGGTCCTCGGGCTGCAGGCAGCCCACAGAGAATATTTTTGCGGCCCAGCCAATCTAATGGTAGGTAAGGAAACATTAATTTTATCATCATTTTGTTCTATTTTATACTATACTTTTCTAAATAAACCTATGTTTCTATAAAAATTGAAGATTTTGCTTTTTTTGTGGCCCATGTAAACTTAAACCTTGTTTATTTGGCCCGTGTTAGCCTTTGAGTTTGACATGCTTGAGGTACAGTCACAAGCATCTCCAACAGCCACAAAAGGAAGAAATACAAATTACTGTTCTCCACAGCAACACCCATGGGGTTCATTTTCTGTGGGTGGTTCCTTTACAAAGCGCTAATATCCCGACAAAATTACTCAATTAACTTGAGTCCAAGAAAAAGACTTCAACACTGAAGGGAAATGTTCATTTATTTAAAGAAAAGTCTCTCGATGCCGGTTACTAACTGCCCTTGTCACATTTAGGTGAGAGAGCTGATAATGAACGTGCTCTGATGTGAAGTGTGGCCAAGACCAAGCAAGAGATTGAGGACTTGAATAAACAGAGAAACCAGAAAGGCTGCACATGGGGAAAGATTTCACCATAGTTAGGTCTCATAGTCACATACTGAGGAGGGCTAAATATCAGCTGTTGAATTGGTCTGTACACGAGAGTGTGTACCACCATGTTGCTTTTTTATTCTTGCCTCTCATGTGAGAAGGAACTATGATATTTAACCCAAAGTTGGGCCTCTGCTCTCAGCCCCTGCTGGAATGATGGAGCTTTGCCTTACACGTTCTCACGTCTTCTACTTCTTGGGAGTTAAGAGGAGCCCTTTGTTGTGGCTTTATGTCCTTTTACCTCAATTTCACCACTCTTTTTCAGGCTTAATGTTTTTCTAGGCTATAGTTCAGATATTTTCATAAGCAGATCAGATTTTGCAGTGAGTATTAACAGCATCAGCTGGGAGGGATCACTCTCAACACAACTGTTGAAAAGTTCATATAGAGCTGAAGGGGACAAGGGTTTGGCGGATAAGCAGGCCCGTTATTAATCCCAAATGTTAATTCTGGAAATCTGGTTGCTTGGCAGCAGCAGCACTTTCAAGCAGATCCTAGGCATTTTCTTCAAAAATATCTGAGTTAACAAGGATCGTTAAAGGCTGCGCAGGTCCGTTTGTGAAGCAAGGCTGACAGCTGCTCCACGAGCGCTGGGCATGCTGACCTTTGAGCTGCCCTGGGCTGCGGCCCCGTGCCTGTCCCTGAAGCGTGCGCTGGAAGGAGAAGGGGCCAGCCTGTGCTGCCTATCCGGTAACAAGGGCTCCCTGGCTGCACCCAGGCTTCCCGGCGAATAATTCCTTAAGCCTTCGCAGCTAAGCCCTGAGTTCTGCAGGGACTACATAGTTGTTTTAAAAATACAGCCAGAGTTTGGAGCATGTTTCATGGCATAGAACCAGAACTTAAAAAACAAACTTTATGATTTCTTTACCAAAATTAAATTGATTTAGTGATGTGAAGAGCATGGTATAAAGTCACCCACAAGATCGAGACCCTGAGATTTTTTTCCTTCCTGAAAGCTGCTGTCCTCTCTCTGGCTAACTTTATAATGTATATCCTGGAGCAGGAGGGTGTGTAAGGAAAGGTAGGGAGAATGAGCTGCCTGAGAAGGAAGAAGGAAAGACTCAGGAGGCCAGTGGGAAGAGTGAAGGAAGTGAAGGAGCAGCTGAGAGGAGGGAAAAAGGAGGCAGGTGTTTGCAGGGACCTCGCAAAGTAAGAGCGGGTGAGAGGCCTCCCTAACCCCAGGAATTTCTGAAGGCATGGAGGATTATATTCATGTTAAGAAAAACAGTGAGAAAGAGAAATGTGTTTTAACCTAGAAAAATATATGTTAGCCTACAAAAAAGAAAGGGGTTAAGTACAGGACGCAGGCATAAGACAAAGCCTAGCAAATGTTGGGGGGTGGAGGGGGGAAAGGGCATCGCTGAGGCAATAGAAGGGCAGAGCCAAGGTTCATGGTTACCATCGAGGCAAACAGGCAGGCAGGCATGAGTGAGTGCAGGCAGGGGGAAGGCTCAGTGGTTATGGGCAGGGAGGGAGCCTTATGGGAGTGTGTACTTCTTAGTGTGGTTCAAGGAGATGGCTTCTTCATGTGGGTGTGGGTATTTCTATGGCAAGGTGGTGGGTTTTGGATTCTCAGTAGATTTTTGGAACCATTGATGGTTTCATATCAAGTGGATTGACTACTGCTTTAGTGCTGAGCTAGAGTCCCAAAAGATAACTTGGTTCAAGAAGTTTAGCTAGCACTAACAATTTCTTCCACCCAACCAACACCACCACCACAACTCTATTGGAAAGCACAGAGACCCATGGGCTTGGGGAGAAATTTCTAAAAGAGAGAAGAAAACAAATAGAACAGAATAAAAGGACAGGGGAAGAGAGGGAGAGAAGAGATGGATGGAGAATTTAGAAGAGGAAGATTGAGATAATCAGGCATCTGAAGAGAATCAGCTTTGATTTTGGTCAATAATAATTATACCATCATCTTAAATTTACATAACTCCCATTTGTAAGGAAATCAATTTTGATAATCTATATAAATTCCCAACAAAATAGACTTTGAGATCCATGTAACCATACAAAGGAGAAGGCGGAGGGGGAGGGGGAGGACGAGGAAGAGGTGGAAGAGAAGGAGGGGAGGAAGAGGAGAAAAGGAAGGAAGGAAGGAAGGAAGAAAGGGAGGGAGGGAGAGAGAGAGAGAAAGAAAAGAAAAGAAAAGAAAAGAACGAAAAGGCAACAAAACCAAGTTATTCCAGCAAAACTCCAAATTGCTTTGGTTAACCTAACTTCTAGTTGGGGTAAGTATTCTTCATTCTTTCAGTAAAGAGCCAAGGCCAGGGGTGGGAAAACTACTACCCACACAGAAAAGTAAGCAAGCAGTGGCATAAGCTCCGCTCACGAGACCTTCTGTCGCTCTGAGGCCCTCAGTGTGGCCTCACTAACAAGTCTCTAATAAGCACACCATTCCTCAAGTTTCATCCAGTGAAAGGAGAAATTTCGGTAAATATTTAATTTTATCAGTGTTTTTCTTTATTTCTCCCCTGCTTTCAACATATCTTGCCCACATCATCCTGACTGAAAAAAATCTTAATTTCAGGTCGATATGATTATGTCTTAGACATCTATCACAGCTACGGAAGGGTGAATTTTACAAGTGTTATTTTTCTATGAGAAATTTCAATTTATCTGACTTTAATAAAAAATAAATGCTCACTGAAGTTAAGATTCAATCATTACAAGAGCTGTTGGAATGAAAGCAATTGTTAACCTTACATCTTTAAAACACAAAATGTTCAGCTGAGACATAGGCACTCCTTAGCATACGTTACCAACCCACTACACTTAGTTGTATTTAATACCTTAGTACATTGGCCTGCTTCAGATCAAGTGCCTCAACAACTTCTCAGACTAACTTGCTGTAATAAAAAGATGATGGATTATCTTAAATTTGGCAAATCATTTCCACATCCTGGGTGCTTAAACAATGCCAGTAACAATAACTAACTAGGAAGGACCTGTGAAATGTAACTGCGTTCTTGGTACACCAGCATCTTACCTCCTACTGCAGGACTCTTCCTACAGAAGGATATGTCTTGTTGAAAGCAGAAGGTGGTAGAATTCCTATCTATCCCTCTACTCCCTAACCAAATTACCCGAATGCATCAGCTGTCTGCTGTGCCCGTCATCTCTACCTCAAGGCAAGCAGAGAGAATCCCATCAGCTGCACTCCAGGCACCTCTGCTTGAGTCTCCTTTTCAGTTGTAGCAAGGGCAGTGAGGGAAGCGCCCCCACAGTGCTTGGGTCTACCGTTGTCACCTTGGGCAATGGAGAAATCCCACTGTCAGCCCAATCTCCCATTAACATACTTCACTGCCTTCAGCACTTCTCTCTCATCTAGACAACCTGAAACCACCCACAAGAGGCATACAAATGACCCAGGTGGCATACAAATGACCTACAGGTAGCATACAAATGACCACTGGACTAGAAAACACAACAAGCATACCAAATGGGGCGTCCAGAGGTGGAATCAGAAAATCAAAACAAAAGCCAACAAGAGGATTACAAAGGCTATAAAAGACCAGGATTTCTTGAAATAAACACTTACGATTTTCTTGGTAACTGCTCTAAAACTTAAACTGAGAATACAAGTTAAATTAATACATATTGTTTTATTGGCATCCAAGTTTTCAAAAACAACTGCGTCCTAATTGATAAAAATAAAAAAAAAGACCCATGAAAAAACAGAAATAACCCTTAAAGGAAATCTCTTGAGTAAATCTTTCAAAGACATTTTCTTAGACATGCTCACTATTTCTCTAATAAGAGCTGCCCTACAAATACCCTTTTTCTGTACTTTATAAAAAGTACTCAGCTGAAATCTATTTTAACCAGGGTTGCTAACATTTAAGAACATGCGTTTGCTTAATATTTGAACACTAAACAAACATAATCAAATTAAAATGCAGAAAGCAAAAATAAGACAATAGCAAAGTTAAAACATCAAACCAGTTTTTGCAAAGTTAAAGAAAAAAACACATTTATGGATGTGACAAAAGCACTATAGGGAAGAGGGCCAGTGGACACACTTCCCACAGGTATGAAGAACCACGTTACTTACCAACCATTGCACTAACTTCCCCAGCCATTAGTGTTTCCACTGTCTCGTTGTAGAGATTCACATCAATGATACCTTTTCGAATGGTCTCTCCGACTTTGGCTCCCAATAACACTGAGCCCGTGGTTTCAAATATTGAAGCCAAAATGCACGCCTGCTTCAAGGTCACTACGCCGGAGCCCACAGCAGTACCGAATGAATTGGCAACATCATTTGCACCAACAGAAAATGCCAATATAAAAGCTATGATAAAACCTAAAATGACCATCCACAAATACCCATCCACGGCCATTTTGGAAAGTGGGCTCTGGGCACTTTTCTTTGCAGAAATATTTTAAATAAACGAAGCTTGAGGTTATAAACGTCGTAAGGCCGAGAGTTCTTGTAAACAGTGAGTTTGCTCTGGAAAGTGCTGGACAATGTTAGAGCCTGAACAAACTGCTAACTGCTGGTTTTCAAACTACTGTCAGTACAGTTCATTTGGTTGTGTTCAGTCAGCGGTAAAACACATTCCATATTTTTCCTCCCAATCTGGGAAAGCTGTGATGTCTCCTCCTGTAACAGAAAGAAAACAAAAGAAATCAATTACCCTAAGCAACCTGTAACAGTTTGTTCTTTCATAAATAAATGTTTTAAGCCTACTAATGGGATCTAACTTTGGCATGTGACAGATCTAACCATAGAGCAACTCAAGGCAGATTATAATTAGGTTAACTAACTCTCCCCTCCAAAAATAGCTTATTTCTAGAATGTCAGGGGTTGAAGCGTGCTTTATAATTACAAAACTGATAGTAAGCCTTAATGGGATAAGTTTTTATACAGTCTGGAAAATATATTTGGTCATTCTTTTCAGAAAAGAAAATTCTCTCAAATGAACAAAAGATAAAGAAATGAGAATTTATCAGTCCTGGCTGGGTAACTCAATTGGTTAGAGCATCGTCCTGATATGTCAAGGTTGTGAGCTTGATCCTTGGTCAGGGCACATACCAGAAGCAACCAATGAATGCATAGATGAGTGGAATAGCAAATCAATGTTTTTTTTCTCTCTCTTTCTCCCTTCCTCTCTCTAAAATCAATCAACCAGTCAATAATTTTTTGAGAAATTCAATTATAAATTTTTTCAAGTGTATGAAATATGTAAAATTTTGGGGAAGAGTGATTACCAAATCTGAATCTGTGACACCACAGGGTGTGACTGACTATCTGCCTACACATTTATGCATAAGGAGTGCGGACTTTGCATTATGACTGCATCGTGCGTGTCTGAAAGGAAGTTTCCAGGTTCTGGTACAGAGTCATCCAGAAGGTGACACAGAAGGAACAGAGAAAGCTGGTGAACGAAGGCATCCTATGAAAGCACGAGCCAGGGCATGTACTATTCCACTATTTCCCATTCACTTGGAGGAAAAGCCAGAGGCCTTGCCATGGCCTGGAAGACTCTCTAAAACTCCTCAGGGCTCTACCCCCAGCTCACTGACCTCAGGTCCTGTTCACCCTCTTCCCTCACTGGCTCCAAGCACTCACCTCAGGGCCTTTGTACCTGCTGACCCTCTGCCAGGAAAAATCTCCCCGACAGCTGCACAGCTCACCCTGCATGCTATTTAGGTCTCTGCTCAAATGTCACCATTCAAGAGCCTTCCCTGACCTTCCAAAAGAGCAGCCCCTCCCCCACACCATTAGCCATCTCTCTCACCTAACTTTTTTTCTCTTCTACTTATCTATTCATTCATGCGTGCATTCACTCATTGTCTGTCTTCTCTCACCAGGATGCAGACACTTCGTTGGATTCACTACTGTATCTCCAGTACATAGAATAGCGCCTGGCACACAGTAATCCATAATAAATTTGTTGAATAAATGAAGAAAGAAGTAATTAAACAAATGGAGAAAAGTATTGCATAGTCCTCATTCTGAGATGAAGAGATGTCACAAAATCAATATATCTGTGAAGTAAAAATGTCACTAAAAGCTTCGGAATGATAGTATTCTATTATTATAGGGTATAAAATCTGTGTATTTTCTTTGATGGCAGTAGGCACATAGGAAGGTGACTGGCACAGTGTAATCCTTCATAAATGCTTGTTGAATTGAATAAATTACGCTTGTACACAATAGAATGATCAATGAACATCAAGGTTATGTAGGGGAATAAAAGCAGGACACAAAATGTTATGTACACTGTGATTATGGCAATGTTAAAAATGCATATAAAAAGACCAACAGGTAATATTAGAACAATAATTGAGTTTGAATGGTAGTGTTACAGATGATTTTTTCCCTTTTCTCCAAATATAGTTATGCGCTTTTCAAATTAAAATAATATATAATAAACAAAATAAACATAGATTGAGCATCCCCTCTGTATGCAATGCTACAGGCAGACAGTGAAATGGAATGTGTGCACTATAGATCTGATTGCTTTCAAAAGATCTGTAGCCTCTGCAATTCTGAAGAGTCAGATCCCAAGTCAGACAAACGCAGACCACTCTGAAGGCAGAAGACAATATTCCACTGAAAGAGCATTTTATTGATATCATGGGCATAATAAATCTATAAATGAAAATACAAAATGAAAACTATTTTGGAGCAACAGTATCTACCCTAAAATGTAAAGAATTCCTGAGGAAATTTTGTTCACCAAATTAGGCTGTCAACAAGGCAAATTAAGAACCTCATTCAACAAAAATTTACTGAGAATTTGTGATAGTCAGTAGGAATATAATGATGAGCAAGAACGGATGTGGTTCTGGCACATATGGGGCTTACAGTCAGTGAGGGAAATAGACACTAATCATATAAACTCAACGCATGACTAGAAACTGTGATAAGTACTACAAGGGAAGGAGGCACATGTCACACAGCAACATGAGAGCATAGCTGTGGGCAGGAAAGGTTCGCCTGCAATCTAAGGATGGGGGAGTTAGCTCTGGGACTGCATGGGGCATTGCAGCCACTTCCCAGGTGGGAAGGAGCAGAAAGAGGAGAGGAGTCTGAAGGCAGGCCAGTATGAGGAAAACACGATGAAAGCTGGGGTGGGCCATATGGAAGCCTGTGGCCACCATGAGAACAATGGGGTGATGCTGAAGGGTTTTTAATCAGAGGGATTGCTGTCCTGATCAGACTTTCATTTATAAAAGATTACTCTGGCTGTGACATGGAAAATGAATTGGCTAGAAGGTGAGAGTAAATGTGGAGAGACTAATTACGAGGATACAGCATGGTTCAGGCACAAGGGAGGCCTTCCGGACCCAGGGTGGTGGCGGTGATGATTTAAGAAGGTACTTCCGCAGCTAAAGTCAACAGATCTTGGTGATGGTTTACATACAGGCGTTGAGAGGGAATAGATGGTTACTGACGTGTGGAACCGGACTGAAAAATAACTGAGTGGATGTTTATCCCTTTTGCATTGTTTTTAGGTGTCAGGATGGGGTTGACTACAAGTTCACTTCAGACATGTTACACATAGACATAAATCACAGGCACACAGAAGAGAAGTGTGGTCAGTTGAGGCACCACAGCAGGTGTGTTCTCAGTCCAGTTTTGCTTGGGGAAGGTTTTAATCATCTTTATGATTTTTGTGGCACCATTTCAGACCAGGGATCCCCTCTCCTACACAGATAATCTTAAATAACTTATTTCCATATCTGTATTCTTCAATTTGGCTTTTCTCCTTCACAGTCATACCCTCAGTAACCAGTTCAAGTCCAATAAGCACCTGGCTGAAGAAAAAGGCTTGTCACTTTTTTGAGACTGAAATGATTTCTACCTTTCATTGTATTTAGAAGGCCTGCTTTGTGTTACAAGTATAAGCACCTTGATTTTCTCCCCTTTCCATTGTCAAACACAGGCAAAATAAACAAAGCACTTAAATAACTACAAATCTGTTGCATAAAAAAAGATGGCAAGACTGCCGACATTGAGCTGGCCAGCAGACCACCATTCAGGAGGCCAGGATAGTAATCTGCCAGGACCTTGGATACCCCACATTCACAGGGGCTGAGGTCTGAGGTCTGACCAGGTCTGGCATCTGACAGTGCTGGTTGTTTCAAAGTAGATTTGAAGGTGTGGGTGATTTTTTTGAAAGATTAGCCTTATTCAAGACATGATGCTGGGATAACTTGCTAACTGCTATCTGAAAGGAATAGAAAAAAAAAAGCTAGATCCCTACCTCACACCGAAGCAAATGAAAGATTGAGATGTAAAAATTGAAACCTGAAGAGCTTGAAAAAATTGAAAGCTTCCTAACTCTCTCCTTCCCCTGATGTGATGTGAAAGCCCTACAAAGGTGGAATTCACAGGACTGAAGGTTACAAGTTATTTTTCAATTTTCAAATGCCACCAACCTCTTGCGTTTTAGGAAGAGGGACCTTTGATTTGTTATAGGAGGTACTGAGGGTTTTCTTAAGTTCTGTCTCCCAAACTTGTAATGTTCACAAGAGCTTCACTTTCTTTTCTCAGGACCCTCATGCCCTCTGAACAAGCTTCTCAACTTTTGGTTCCACCCGCCATTGCTTCTGTTTCTCAGTCTCTGAACCAACTCTACTTCTCTCATCAGCCTAAGGAGTGCCCTGTCAGGACTCTCAGGTGTTTATGGATTCTTTTCCTATAACTTCCTTTGTGAGCATCTGCTTCAACTCTAGCTTCTTATCAACATTAGGAATCTGAATGTTCAAGTGAAAACAAACATTCTCAGAATATTTCTAGACAGATATGTATATGGCTTAAAATGGAATGCTGAGTTGTAACACTTAATGGAAATGTATGCCAGAAGAAGTTGGGTGGGAGAATCTCTTCTCTCGAATGCTGCCAAAGGTAACACCCAAGGTGACCTCTCCAAGCAAACATACTAAGGAGATGTCTGTTCAGTTCTCCCATTAGCAGCCCCTCCACTCAGCCTCAGATTCTAATCATCTCCTCAATTGGCACAACCAGGTCTGTAGTGAATTGTGGCTTAGGTCCCTGGGGGACTTGACGTTTTAAAAAACTGGCCCAGCCCTGACCAGGTAGCTCAGTTGGTTATAGCATTGTCCCAATATGCAACGTTGTGGGTTCGATCCCCAGTCAGGGCACATACGAGAATCAACAATGAATACATAAATAAGTGCAATAACAAATCAATGTTTTTTTTATCTCTCCCTTCCCCTCCCCCAAGATCAATAAAAAAAAACAAACTTTAAAAAATAAATAAATAAATAAATAAAGGATTGACCCATGGTCAGTCTCCTTTCCATGTGCTTCTGGCCTATGGGGATCTGTTCCCTGAGATTTCATGGACTGTCCCCAGATCAAGCCCACTCCCACACAGGAGGGAAGGAGCCAGGACCCTCCGCAGAAGACCTGGTGCTCAGAAATAATTTTCCAATTCCTCTCCTAAAACCCTCTAACATTGTTAAAGGGTGGCCTACACCCATCCTCTAACAATGTAAAACCCACTTTCATGGAAGCTAGGGTTGAACTGTGCATTCTGACAATTAGGTAAAAATATGAAGACACAAATATCTTTTCAATGGTACAATATAAAATCTAGTAACTCTGCTACATGTGAGTCAGCCTGATGACTCAAACATTAAAATTACTAGCTTTTCCTGACAATAATTAAATGAAGTGGAAGATTCAGTTTTGGAATTTTATTATTTGTAAAATAGTACAGCAGAAACAATGCTGTATTTTTTTCAACATTCAGGTTGTAGATCTTGTTGTAAGTAGTATCTATTAACATCATTCTTGAATAGCTCACAAAAACATCTACCTCACACTCTTAAATTTTAAGAAAATAACTGGAAAGTCATAGTGTATGTTTATACAGAGAATATTGAGCTTCGTATTTTCACACTAATGGTACAAGATAAAAAACATTACTAAACAGCTCTGAGATTTGCTTCAACTACCTTTAAATGGCAAACATATAAATATGCAAAGCAGTCTATGGGAACACAGGAGCCTGGAGGAAGGCAGATGACATTTTGGCTGAGAGAAAAGCAAGAAAGGAAGGGAGGGACAGGGAGGATGACAAGGGGATAGAAAGAGAGGGTAAGAAGGGGAAAGAAAATGATATCCAAAGGAAAGACAAGACAATCAAGCCACCTGTGAGCCCGCTTACAGCACGGGTCACAGAGGCAAAAACCCCCACAGATAACAGAAGCAGGAAAAAGCAGGTTTACTCACTGAGGACAACCAGCACGAGCATAAAGCCTGATAGTAAAGATATCAGACATCCAAAGTGAATAAGCCGCAGACTTAACTGTAAATTGGAAAAGAAGCGGCAAGGGCAGTTTGCTAATTCACTGTGGCTCCTGCCCAGCACCGAATGTCCTTTTCTCTCTGCTGCTTAAAAAAAAAAAAAGAACATTTGTTTCTCCTGAATGGAGATGGGGAAAAAGTAAAGGACCTGCAGTCAGAAGCCCTGGCTCCATGCCAGTCCAGCCAGCTATTGGCTACACAACCCTGGGCAAGTCACTGAAATGACTCGTCTAAGAATGACAATAGTGTACACAGGGTGCGGTTGTGTAAAGGTGCTAACACAGTGCCAGAATCACCACGTGATGACTATTATCAGGATTAACAGAGAGACCCCTGGGGTCAATCTCGGCTCTGCTACTAACTAGCAGTGTGACATTGGGTAAGTCATGTACACTCTGAATCCTGTTTCACCATCTGTAAAAAGTAAGGACAGTAATAACACATGTACTTTACAGGTTCATTGTCAGAATCAAATCTCACATAAGCAAAGTGTTTTCAAGCAACCGGAAGCTATTGGTATCACTGAAGTCACAGGAAGAACTTACTAAGTTTCCAAAATCTTTCTTGTAGTTTGTGGATATATCCAGCCCACCTTCCTCTGTGTACAAACTCGAGCCTTATCTTTGGTTAAAGACTGACATATATTATAAGGCACAGGAACTTTTTTGAAGGAAACGAAGAGGCAGAGAAAAGAAACTCTAAAAAGTGCTAAAAAATAAATCACACTAAATTGTAAAGCCACTTTGGAAAACAGTTTGATAGTGTCCTATAAAGCATATGCTTACACAAGCCAGCAGTCCTATTCCAAGGCATATATACTCAAAAGAAACGAAAACATGTCCACACAGGAAACTTTTTATTCTGTACCTTGGATACGGTGATGGTTACTCTACTTTTCATGTGTGTCAAAACTCATGAAACTATATACTTGAAATTGCAAACTTTACTGTACATACATTATACCTCAATAAAGTGATTAGAAAATAACACCTGTATATAAATATGTGAGGTGATGAATAAGTTAATAGATGGGAGGAAGCCTTTTGCAATATATACATATAGCAAATCATCATGATATTATACACTTTAAATAATTTACAATTTTGTCTATTTTACATCAATAAAACTGAGGGGAAAAAAGAAAACAATATTGGTCATAAAAGGTAATATTCACTTTTGATATTTTTCCTTTCCTTGTATTGCCAGCTTTGTTTACCCCAGCCTCCAAGTTCCCAGGATAAATTATATTAAATAGTTTAAAAAAAAGTAAAAAAAGAAAAGAAAGAGCAGTTCCCTTATTCAATGAAAGAATATTGTGACATGCAGATACAGAAAAACCAGCCAGTTCAACCAACAGAGCAAGGGCTCGGGGACAAGTTGTCACACCTTGTTTAAAACAATTGCTCAAGAAGCAAAGAGCAAAAACAGATCAATTCGAGGAGGTGGCTGACTTAGCACGGCAAATAGAAAATTCCTCAGACACAACTCTTCCAAGGTCAGAGATGAGAGAGAAAACCTGCTGCTGGGACAGGCTGCTGACCTCTCTTCGAACCGGGCACTTAGCACTTGAAGCTGGGCCTTCCTGGGGAGACCGGTCTTCAACACTGCCTCTGCAGGACCCAAATGGTAGAAACCACTTACTAAGCATCATGCTTAGGGCATATATGAACACTTCAGCTGGGAATCACCCTACTATGGGGACCACAGATTGAACATACTTTACATCTGGACTCGTAGACATTTCATATACTAAAAGCTTCAAGGAGGTTCATTAATGTAAATGAGAGTATGAACAAGCAATAATGTCACTGTGGTCTGCAACTCTGTTGACTAACTCTAAAATCAGTTCTGTAATGTTACTCCCATAAGTACAGTTAAAAATAATTGAAAGAGTTTTAAGTAACAGCATTTATTTTCATAAGGGAAAATAAAAACATTATCATATATTATAATCATGAAAAAGAGGAAACTATTTAACTGTCCCCGGACAGGAGATGAACTATTATGTAGTCACTAAAATGGATTAACTGGAGAGTTTTCCTCACATTGAAACATAGTAATACTAAATAAAATTCAGTACACAAAATGGTATGTGCCATATAATTTCAATTGTGTTTACAAATGCACTGGCAATAAGACTCTACAGAAATATGCCCAAGGTTAAGAGTGGCTCTCTCTAGGTACTCTTTACATTTTTAAATATTATCCAAATTTTTCTACTATGAGCAATTACCACTTTTATCATTAGGAAAAAAACACACCTTCAAAACTCAAAACACTACAAAGAAAAGTATACTTTTAAAAAAGTTAGTAATGTACCACCAAAATATGCTTAGTTTTTGCTAATAAACACATGAATCTGTTTGTTTTCAGCCTAGGCCTCTCAGACAATTCTTCAAACTTACTATCTACAATTTAAGACTGAAAATACATCTTCTATTCTCTTTGTTTTACCTTATTTTTTCCCTTTGTCCTGGTGTCTGAATACCCAGTCTCAGCATGGTTTTAGAGCCTTCTATCATATTTCCATTTGCAGGATTCTATAGGTCCATCCTCAGTCACACTTGGTCTTTCTTTAGGATTCTTCCCTAATCTTCCTTATGCTTCACTTGAGGGTTGGCCATCAGGATTGAATTTAACCCAAATAATAAGAAAACATCCCGATGGAGCCAAATACTTTGCAGGCCTTTTTTTACTAAAACAGTATTTGAGGTTAATGCTTACAAGAAACAACCTATAAGTTTTATTTACTCCTACTTTGATTCACAGAATAAGAGGATCATAGAACATTAGAGTTTGAAAGGACTTAGAAGTCCTCTAGTCCAATTTTGGTAAATTTGAAGATGTGACTGTCATAACTGAAAGTGTAAGTTAGATATGATTCCCTAAATGCATTATCTGTTTACTACACTGGAGGTACTTTTACACTAGGAAGTGATGCTCCTGGTTGACATTCATCAGGCCTTCTTAACGATGCAAGCTCCTATTCTGGGAGTTGAGATTGCTTGGGCTGCTGGCCTAAGCCGGGGATGGGGAGGCAGAGACAACAGAGAAAGAGAAAAGGGAGATAAAGAGAATGGATTACTAAGAATGCTGCAGAGCCTTCATCCTTGTAAGTTTTCAAGATTAGATGGTATCTTTAATTCCTTTCCAACTCTATTACTCTACACCAACCAGAGACCACAGGATTAGGAAGAGGCAGTTTAGCCTAGAACAATGAACCACAGGATTGCTCTGTGGGGAGAGAGGGTGGAAATTACTGACCCTTTCTTGAGCAAGTGCAATCAACGGCCTTCATGAATTTATGGAACTCGAACAAACTTATTTTGGTCCTCTATCTAAAGTTTCCACTGCAGATCCTGTCGACTCAGCCCTTCAAAACCATTTTTTGTCTCCAGGCCTCATTCCTGTTATAATCACTCTCTCTCCTACATTTTTGTCATTCTGACATTTAAATTCTTTTTGGCTCTAAAGCATTTATGTTATTTAGATGTTTTCCACACAGCCTTTTGCTCTTTTGGAAGGCATTATATGAATCTATTAGGTAAATATATTTTTAAAAGGATAAAGAAATAAAAAGCAAAAATAATTTAAATGAAATAAAGTTAAAAGAGAATGATTTGGCCTGAAAAAAAAGAGAAAATTTAGAATGTCCTACATGAAAAATACCTTTTAAAAACTGAAAGACTGTCTCAGGAGGCATAGGTGCTACTTCCCTGGAGATGTCCAAATAGAATCTTAATGACTATATGATGAGTTATAGTAAGAAAGTTTTATTTTTCCCCCATTTTAAATATGCAATTTAATAACTCCACACAAAAAGTTCCTGTAAGGAAATACATATTAGCCATTCTATCTAATTTAAAGATATAACAAGCAGTCTTTCATTATAATAAGAAAGGCCACAAGCGGCTAAGAAAAGAACAGCTGTAACTGAATGGGTTGCTGCACACAGAAGTGATCTCCCACTGGCAATGTGGAATTACCTGCAGTAGAGATTTTTTAAATAGATATTACCACCTTGTTCCTTGCAGTGTTTTAGGTAAAACATTGCTTGGAAGCAAGGAATAAAACTAGTTGAACTTTATACATTTATTCCCACTCTAAGATAGAAATAGCTGCTACACATTTTCCCTTTCTGTATGCACTATAGATAGATTCCCCCTTCCCCAAATAGTCTAGGTAATTTTTTCCTGCTCTCATAACCAAAAATAGGTTAGTTTTCATGAGCAAATCACTTAACATCACTTCTATCAAATGGCAAAACTAGGATGACTTGTTCCAATTCTGTGCCCTTAAGTGTTGGACTGTTTGGCTCCATCCCAAGAGCTATATTAGGAAAATACTTTCCCTTAAGTCACAGTTTAAAATGGAACTATGTATTTAAACAGATATCTTGGTTCTTACATACATATCTGCCAATTGTTCCAATTACACTAAAAGCTCAATAAAAATATGAATGATACTTATAAAAACATTGATTTTTGATATTCTATTAATAGAACATTAATCTAAACAGAAGAGTTGAGAGGTGAAGATTATTATCTTAACTATTTTCCATGCTTAACTTATAGTCCCATATTTCTTGTTCTCATTCCAGAGGTTGTTAAGCAATAGTTCTTAGGCAGCAAAAAAAGCACCAGGGGGCAAATAATTATTAAATTGATTTAGTCAGACTTTTCCTTTTTTGCAATGTAGGGAAGTCTTTGAAGAGCTTCATCTGCAAACCTGATTCAATTCCACCAATAACTTGCCAAATTAAGAGTGTAAACAGTCTAAACAAGGCAATAAGCCCCCAAAATTTTTCATCGGATGGATAAGTCAGGTGAAAATTTAGTTCTTTATATTTTCCACTGAGACTACTGATATGGAAATCTTTTTACTAAATTAAGAAATCATAAGTATTTGCTTGTTATCACCTTGAAGAAACCATAGAAATAAGTTTAAAAATACTATAAGAAATATAAGCCAGTTTATAAGGTTTCTTTGAAAATGATTTCCTAGCCTAGCTGGCATGGCTCAGTGGTTAAGCGTCAACCTATGAACCAGGAGGTCGCGGTTTGACTCCCGGTCAGGGCACATGGCCGGATTGTGTGCTGGATCCTGGGTTGGAGACTTGCAGGAGGCAGCCCATCAATAGTTCTCATTCTCTTTCTCTCTCTTTCTCTCTCTCTCTCTCTCTCTCTCTCTCTCTGAAATCAATAAAAAAAATATAAAGAAAATTATTTCCTAATTCTGAGGGTATTCCTGGCCTTAACTCTAATGTATAAGATAAACTTTCTTTGGCAAGTCAGTAGCTCCCTTTGCCTGTTTTTCCTTTAGAAAACTTAAGAGCTAGGGAGGATGCTTGATGTGAACTAAAGAACTTTCTTACAATAACTAGAAAGCAGCCAGACACAAGATGCTCTTTAGTAATGTTTGAAATCAATTAAGAGAAAAAGAAATATGTAATAATACTCTTTTATCATTACCTATTTAATTACCTTTACTGGAGCTCTCGTGTGTGTATATTTAAATTACTATCTAGTGTCACTTTTAGCCCAAAGAACCTCTTTTTTAGTACTTCTTGTGAGACAGATCTGCTAGCAATGAATTCTATTTTTATTTACTTTATAATGTTTTTATGTCCCCCTCACTTTTGAAATACAGCTTTGTAGGACATAGAATTCTTTTAGCCCTTTGGTTTGTCTTCTCACTAGCTTCTGGCCTCTACTCTTTGTGATGAGAAGTCAGCTGTTAATTTTACTAGGGTTACCTCACATGTGTTGTCACTTCTCTCTTGCTGCTTTCCATATTTTCTGTCATACATAGTCTTTCAAATTTTGACAATGATATGCCTGGATGTGGATCTGTGTTTATCCTACTTGGAGTTTAAGTGTTTTTAATATGTATATGAGTGGTTTTCATCAAATTTGGGAAGTTGTCAGCCACTACTTCTTTGAACATTTTTCTGCCCCTTTCTTCTACTTCTGGTATTCTAATTGGCATACTTAATGGTGGCCTATATTTTTCTAAGGTTCTGTTCATTTTTCTTCATTCTTTATTCTTTTTGTCCTTCAGACTGCATAATCTCTAGCACTCTATCTTCAAGTTTGCTGATTCTTTTTTCTGACAACTCAAATCTACTATTGAGCTTCTCTAGTGAGTTTTTTTTAAATATGTTTTCATTGATTTTTTACAGAGAGGAAGGGAGAGGGATAGAGAGTTAGAAACATCGATGAGAGAGAAACATTGATGAGAGAGAAACATCAATCAGCTGCCTCCTGCACGCCCCCTACTGGGGATGGGCCCACAACCAAGTTACATGCCCTTGACCGGAATCGAACCCAGGACCCTTGAGTCCGTAGGCCAATGCTCTATCCACTGAGCCAAACCAGTTCTGGCAAGTTTTTCATTTTGGTTATTGTACTTTCCAATTCCAAAATTTCTTTCTTTTTAAAATTGTAATTGTGGTAAAGTACACATAAAATGTACCATTTAACAATTTTTAACTGTACTGTTTAATGGCATTAAATACATTCACATTGTGCAAACATCACCACCACATCTACAGATCTCATCTTATCAAAAACAGAAACTCTATACCCATTAAGCAGTAATTTCTCATTGCCCCTCACCTCATCCCCTTACCACCCATTCTACTTTCTAGCACCATGATTCTGACCACCCTAAGAATGATGTACTTAAAATCATACAGTATTTGTCTTTTTGTGACTGCATTTCGCTTAGCGTAATACCTACAAAATTCATCCATGTTATAGCATGAGTTAGAATTTCCTTCTTTTTAGGTTGAATAATATTCCAGTGTGTGTGTGTGTGTGTGTGTGTGTGTGTGTGTGTCACATTTTGTTTATCCATTCATTAGTCGATGGATATTTGGGTTGCTTCCACTTTTTGGCTATTGTGAGCATGCTATTAAAATGTGTGTACAAATATCTCTTCAAGTCTCTGCTTTCAATTATCTTGGGTATATGCCCAGAAGTGGAATTTCTGGGTCATATAGTAGTTGTTTTTAATTTTTTTTAAGAACTACCATACTGTTTTGCACAATGATTGCACCATTTTACACTCCCACGAACAGTGCACAAAGGTTCCAATTTTTCCACATCCTCCCCAACATGTTATTTTCTGTTTTATTTTGTAATAGTAGCCATCCTAATGGGTAGGAGGTAATAGCACATTGTGGTTTCAATTTGCATTTCTCTAATAATTATTGATGGTGAACACCTTTTCATGTGCTTGTTGGCCATCTGTCTATCTTCTTTGGAGAAACGTCTATTCAAGTCTTTGCCTATTTTTTAATCAGGTTGTTTGTTTCCTTGCTATCAAGTAGTAGGAGTTCTTTACATGTATATTCTGGATACTAACCCCTTAACTGTTAAGGCTTAACAGATATACGATTTGCAAATATTTCTTCCCATTATGTGGACATATTTTCATTTCATTGATTTTGTCCTTTGATGTACAGCTTTTAATTTTGATGTTCAATTTATATTTGCTTGTGCTTTTGATGTCCCATCTGCATTTGGTCCTTTTTAAAAAAAAATCACTTCTATTTCTTTAAAGATAGACTCTATTTGATGAGTCACTGATACCACAGCTTCCTTTAGCTCTTTAAGAATAAATTTCTTCTAAGTCTTTGAACATATTTGTAATAGTTGCTTTGAAGTCTTTGTCCTCTATGTTCAATATATGGGTCCCCTCAAAAGCAGTCATCTCTATTGTCTGTTTTATTACTGCTGTCTATGCATCACACTTTCCAGTTTCTTTACGTCTCAAAAATTTGTGTTAAAAACTGTATATTTTAGAAAATATATTGTAGCAACTCTGTACTGATATTCCCACCCCACCCCACACCCCCAGAGATTTGTTGTTCTTATTTGGTTGAAGCCAATTTTGTGAAGTCTTTCCTACCGGTGCAGCTGTTGATGTCCCTTTTCCCATTTTTTTCCCTTTGTATTTATATTTTAGTCTGGCTTGCTAGGGATCACCCATGGGATAACAAAAGCCACTTAATGGTCAAAGATTGTACTTAAGCCCCTTTAGCTATCTAGATTTTCAGCCTTTACCATGTGGGGGGCTTAGAGACTACTTTCACAGTTCAGGAAAGTAAGGGATGAAGGGAAGGTCTAAGTATAAAGGAGCTATGCAAGGAAACCCTTTGTAGAGTTGGGATTATTATGTACCCTGTCTTTTTGGTAGTAATAAAACCCTGAACAGTGTAAAAACTCATAGAGCTGTATACCAGAAAAAGTAGACTTTACTGTAACTTTTTTTAAGTGATCAGGATTTGCTTTTTTTTTTTTTTTTTTTAGATACCTTTATATCCATATTGCCTTTACATAGCTGAATCCAATTTGATCGCTGAGGTTTTTTTTGGAAGTTCACTACTTAGTATTTAATGGGGAGATAGAAAACAAAATCTTTCTTATTATAGTCTTGCCTACTGGGATCATTTCCTTTCAAAGCACAATAAAGATTAAACTTTTTAAAAGAGGTATCATTCTAATACTTAAAAGCATCTTGAAGATAGGCTGAAAGCTTGAACTCCTTTGCCAAACAGCCAAATTGTGAATGAAGAAAAAAAAATTCTTGAAGGCAATTAAAAGTGCTACTTTTAAGGATAAGAACATAAAAACAGCCTTTTGACTGACATAGAGAAAGTTTTAGTACTTTGGCTGGATAGATCAAAGCAGCCACAATATTCCCTTAAGTCCAAGCCTAATCCAGAGCAAGGCCCTAACTCTTCAATTCTACGAAGGCTGGGAGAAGGTGAGGGAGCTGCAGAACAGTTTAAGGCTAGCAGAGGCTGGTTCATGAGGTTTAAGGAAAGATGTTTCGATAACATGAAAGTGTAAGGTGAAGCAGCAAGTACTAATATACAAATTGCAGCAAGTTATCCAGAAGATCTAGCTAAGATAATTAATGAAGGTGGATACACTAAACAACAAATTTTCAATGTAGATGAAACAGCCTTGTATTGGAAGAAGCCATGTAGGACTTTCATAGCTAGAGTGGAGAAGTCAATGCCTACCTTCAAAGTTTCAAAGGACTGGCTGACTCTCTTATTATGTGCTAGTGCAGCTGGTAACTTTAAGTTGAAGCCAATACTCATTTACCATTCAAAAAATCCAAAGGTGCTTAAAAATTATGTTACATTTACTCTGTCTATGCTCTGAAAATGGAACAACAAAGCCTGGATGACAACACATCTCTTTGCAACATGGTTTACTGAACATTTTAAGCCGTCTGTTGAGACCTACGTATTGTTCATAAAGAAATATTCCTTTCAAAATATTATTGCTCACTGACATGGACCCAAGAGCTCGGATGGAGATGTACAAGATTAATGTTGTTTTCCTGCCTGCTCACACAACATCCATTCTTCAGCCCATGGATCAAGGAATAATTTCAACTTTCAAGTCTTATTAAAGAAATACATTTGGTAAGGTTATAGCTGTCATAGATAGTGATTTCTCTGATGGATCTGTTGAAAATCTTCTGGAAAGGATTCCATTCTAAATGCCGTTAAGAACACCTGTGATTCATTAGAAGAGGTCAAAATATCAATATTAATAGGAGGCTGGGAGAAGTTGATTCCGACTTTTGTGGATGACCGAGGAGTTCAAGACTTTGGTGAAGAAATTAATTACAGATGTGGTGGAAATAGCAAGAGAACTAGAATTAGAAATGGGGCCTAAAGATATAACTGAATTGCTGCAATCTTATGATATAACTAGTGGCCCATTGCACAAAGATTCATGCAATAGGCCTTCCTTCCTCTGGCTGCCGGCACTGGTTTTCCTCCGGCACCCAGGACCCAGGCCTTAGGTCTGGCCGCAGCAGTGAGGCTTGGCTTCTCCGCTCCAGCTGCTCACAGCCCCTCCCCTTTTCTTTTTTTTCCCCCAGCTCCTCAAGCGGAGCCCAGGCCCCCAGCCCCTCCTTGAGTGGAGCCCAGGGCGGGCTGGAAGCCTGGGTTGTTCCCGGTGACCCAGGCCCCCAGCCACTCCTTGAGCGGAGTCCAAGGCCAGTGGGAAGCTTGGCTTCCTCCGTCGCAGGAAGCAACCCAAGCCTCCTGCTCACTCCAGCTCTGTGGCCACCGCCATCTTCAGTCATCTTCGGTCTTTGCTCCACGCCTGTGTATGCAAATTAACCCAACATCTTTGTTGGGTTAATTTGCATAGTTGCTGATTAGCTGGTGGGTGTAGCGGAATGACAGAGTGATGGTTAATTTGCATGTTTCTCTTTTATTAGTGTAGATTTTTAATGAATAAGGAGTTGTTTCTTATGGATGAGCAAAGAAAGTGCTTTCTTGAGATGGAATCTACTCCTGGTGAAAATGCTGTGAGAACTGTTGAAATGATTATAAAGGACTTAGAATATTACATAAACTTAGTTGATAAAGCAGTAGCAGGGTTTGAGAGAATTGACTCCAATTTTGAAAGAAGTATGGGTAAAATACTATCAAACAATTGCATGCCACAGAGAAAGAGTTATGAAAAGAAAAGTCAACCGATGCAGCAGACTTCATTGTCTCATTTCTAAAAATTGCCACAGCCACCATAAACTTCAGCAACTACCACCCTGATCAGTCAGCAGCCATCAATATTGAGGCAAGACTCTCTACGAACAAAAACATCATGACTCACTAAAGGCTCAGATGATGGTTAGCATTTTTTAGCAATAAAGTATTTTTAATTAAGGCATGTACATTGTTTTTGTAGACATAATGCTATTGCACACTTAACAGACTGCAGTATAGTGATTATAGTGTAAGCATAACTTTTATATGCACTGAAAAACAGAAAAATTCATGTGACTTGCTGTTAGGATACTTGCTTTATTAGGAGTGGTCTAGAACTGAACCCACAGTATCTCCAAGCTATGCCTGTACCTGATCAAAAGAAGTTTCTTCTGGATCAGGCTTCAAGTCATTTTTGTTCAAGTAAAAAGCATTCTGGATTTATTTAATTGTTACTGACAAGTCCCATGGAGCCTAAAGACACTATGACTCTAAGATCGGGAGGGGGGTGGGGATCAAACAAAACTAGAGATGGCAAAAATCAGGCCTGACAGAAAGAGGTGTGTAGCTGGATGCTCTACCTTACAAGTCCCTAAGGATACTTAACTATGCACAGTAGGCTGAAGCAGAAAGTGACAGAACATCACTACATTCTCTCTTCCTGCTCAAGCCACCACTTCAATTTCAAGTCAAGTCTACAGTAATCACTCCTAAAAAAAAAGAAAACACACACACCCAAAAACCTTTTTAATAGATGGTCCCCATTTGTAAGTCCCAATCACCTCACTATATTGAGTACATTCATATCCTCTTACTTTTGCTTTTAGTCTTCAAATAAAGGTAAAAACAAAACAAACAAATTACCCAAAAGGAAGAAAATAAACTCAGTCCAAGTCCTAAGCTGAGATTTATTTTCCTCTGGCTCTTACAAAAGTCACCCTTTCCCCTGACAGACACCAACTAGTCTTCTTACCTTTTCTAACTTAGTCTATAGTCTCAGGAAATATTATTATCTGCTCTATCCCTTTTAAAAAGATGTTCTTTTTCTTTGAGCCACTCAACTTGATTAACAAACATCTTCAATCAAACGTAACCACCCAGTTATATTTCATCTTGAGGTGACATGTGGCATTTCCTACATCTGTGCTCATGCTGTGCAGTAGAGCTTTGTGACTCACCTAAGTTGAAATCGCTTGGCAGCGATGACATGCTGATGTGGCTACCATAATTCTCACTGGGAACAGTATTTGACCCATTGAGTATCTGACTACTTGGGTTGAATAGTTCACCCACATCTTTCCCCCTCCTCCACCCAAAGAAAATGAAGATAAATCCATGTGATATGTGTTCTTACTTCTACAAGGAGCCAATAGTGGAGAGAGGAATTACACAATTATTCCTAAAATATAATTGCAGGAGGAAGAGGCAGGATAAGAAAGAAAGAAAGGAGAGGATGA
This sequence comes from Myotis davidii, assembly GCF_000327345.1. Classification (NCBI taxonomy): domain Eukaryota; kingdom Metazoa; phylum Chordata; class Mammalia; order Chiroptera; family Vespertilionidae; genus Myotis; species Myotis davidii. The sequence goes on along the minus strand of NW_006292095.1, from coordinate 1,522,544 downwards.
AAAGATGAGCACACTTTGTAAGGAAATTTGAAAAACCAGTTCTCTTAGTTCCAAATATTCCAGACAACACTCCTATATGAGTAACAAAGATTCTGAACTAAGGGCTAGGCCAAAGAATGGTAGGTAGTACATGATAGTAGATTCTATTTGGTTTCCTAAGGCACTTTGGCTTTAAAGAAAGTTTAAGGTATCAGTACTGCTGAAAGTGGATTCAATTCAATCTCAATCTAAATCTCTATGGCCAGGTAAACCTGGTGACAGGTTCCACTCATTTAGGCCTACGCTTAGGAACGCAGTTCAAAGAGAGACCCTTTAAATAACCATCAAAAGTACTTATTCTCACATGTCACCATACTAAGTGGGCTGAAAGGGGGCCTACTGTTTTTGCTCAAGATTTTCTTAAATCAACTGCCACTAGTACTAACACAGTTACTCAAAATAACCTTCAGATGAAGACCACAAGGTCATCATAGCAGCACTGGGCAGAAATAATTGAGGAACCAGCACTCTCTTAAAGTGTTATCACTTTTAGTAAACAATGATGAGATACACTTTGACACTACAAAAATAAGTGCTTTGGAAACACTAGCTAGGAGATTTTTTTCTTTCCATCATCCCTCATCATCATTATTCAAAATATTATCTAAGGACTATGGCATATGGTTCTACCATTCTTTATATGTAAGATGTAGAATGATAGTCCCTTAAAAAATTTAAATGGATAATCTCGACCCCAGAAGTATTATTTTAATGGCTTAAAAATATGCTGCATCCACCAGCTCCCTTCCTTTGCTCTCCAAACAATACAAAACCTGAGATCCTGGACAATCTGAGAACATATTAGAACATACAGAACTGTAAGTAGTGAAAGCAGACCCTTGCTGAATATCTTTCACACTGTAGAATTAACAGGATTAATCATTATCAATTAATGGCTACACGTCAGCTTGTGTGGGTCTCTTCCCATGAGTCTAGATCTCAAGTCTCTTTCTTAAAAATAAGTCAGATTTTTTCATTACAAAAATAATACTCATGCATATAAAAATTTGTTAACTACAGAAAAGTAGAAAATAAAACAAGGAAAAATGCTCCTGGCTTACCATTGCAATATAACCATTGTTTATGTGCACATATTTGTGTATTAGTTTTATCCACTGGGGTAGGCATTCTTCACATAAACCACTGAGAGGCCGCTACCAAAATAAATAAAATACAAAAGTTAAAATAAAAATGATTACATAGTTCTTTTATGAAAAGAACGTTTTTCATTATTACATTAAGTATTATATGCTCATTGAAGAAAAATATATAAAATAGGTAACTAAAAACAAAGAGTAAAACATCACACGTCAGCTCATCTGCTACAGATAACTATTGCTTCTGTTTGGTTCATAGCATTCCTTTTTCATGTACATGTAAGTGACACCGTTTAAAAAAGAATGAAAGCCATTAAAAATGCCTCCCATTAAAAAATGGTTCACACATATGTATTTTGTAACCTGCTAGTTTTACTCAAAATAGATCTAGCATCATAATTTTAAATGGCTGCGTGGTGTTGCATTATATGGTAACACCATATATTATTTAATTAGTTTCTCATTAGGTTGTTTCTGGGGATATTTGTTGAATTATTAGGTCAGTAATTCTTGTGTAGTCAAATTTTCCCCTTCTTTCTCTTCAAGTTTAATTTTCTTGACTGAACAACTATAATGAGACAAAATTTATCCTAAACCACTTAAAACTACTCTTTTTAAAAAATATATACTTTCATTGATTTCAGAGAGGGAGGGAGAGGGAGAGAGAGAAACACCAAAAATGAGAGAGAATCACTATCAGCTGCTTCCTGCATGCCCCCTACTGGGGATCGAGCCTGCAACCTGGGCATGTACCCTGACCAGAATAGAATCATACCTCTTGGTTCATTGGTCAACGCTCAACCACTGAACCACGCTGGCCAGGTACCATTTAACAACTCTTATTTTTCATGACCCATATGTGGACTAGATATAAGATTGATTTTAGAAACAAAATTATTTTTGTCAGGGCTAAATCCTAAAAAGAATGGCTATTTGGTAATTTCTCTTTATATAGAAATAAAAACCACCACTGCCTGCCATCTTTAAGAACCAAATCAACCAACCACTTGGAATTTTCCTACTGGATATAAAATGACTGAGCGATTACAGGTTTTCAAGAAAATATTTTATATTCAGAGACTAATTTAGGGTATTAAAAATCAGCTACCTCTACCCTCTGGATTAGTGAGACATATCTTATCAGTGTGCAATCACCACATTCACAGAGACTCGTACCCTCTGTAAATAGACAGATGTAGG
>NW_006292095.1:1518990-1520193 GCF_000327345.1 Myotis davidii | reverse complement strand
GTAGGGAAAAACAGTGCAGGCAGCTTAATGTCTGAGAGGTCAGTTTCTTCAAACATAACAAGGACCCAAGATTGTATAACAGTGTCGGTATACACACTTGCCACCTTTATCTCTCTGTCTCCCGTTACAAGGCAAACTAGTTTGAGCCAGAATGTCTTCATTTGTCTTTTCTCACTTCAAGAAATTTTTAATACTCTGAAAATGTGTAATTAATTACAGCTATAAAAGCCAAGGTTTCTTCCTATCCCGATTTTTTTAGTGTTAAAACATTAGGGCCACAGGCCCTGGCCGAGGGAGAGCACGTCTACGCTGGAGACAGCAGTGCGTCACTTGCGGGATACTTTTTGAACAGCACTGGCAAAACATGTCCTCAGAGAACCCTTTTTTCATTATGATCACTGAGAGCTTTTATTGTACTAAATGCTATACAAAGTGTAACAAATAGACACACTCTCAGCACTTTGTGTTTTCAACCCAAGACAATTCTGTCAAACAAAAGCATAAAGGGAGCCGAAACCGGTTTGGCTCAGTGGATAGAGCGTCGGCCTGAGGACTGAAAGGTCCCAGGTTCGATTCCGGTCAAGGTCATGTACCTGTAGGTTGCAGGCACATCCCCACTAGGGGATGTGCAGGAGACAACTGATCGATGTTTCTCTCTTATCGATGTTTCTAACTCTCTATCTCTCTCCCTTACTCTCTGTGTAAAATCAATAAAATATATTTTTAAAAAAGCATAAAGGGAAAATATACAAAGGGCCAAGACATAACTAAATTGAAATGCATTTATATCAGGTGCAAAAAAAAAGTGGCAGGGGGTGCGAGAGGGACTCTCAGTAATAACTATTTTGTCTCGCAAAGGTAAGAACTGCCAACTGCCCGACTCAAGGTAATTAATTACATGGGAGAGGACATTCAACTGAATAACCACTTACTTGTATAAAGTCCCCAATAATGTGTATCACTGCCTGTTTCCCGCAGATACAAAATGTTAAGGTAAATAGTTCCCTATCCTCCACCTCTAACGTGTCATCCTGTATTTGCATCCTCTTGGGATTCCCCCACTTCGCCCCTCCTTCCAGGGTGCCCAATGGAATTCACCACCGCAGGGGTGAGGAATGCTATTCCTGCAGCTGGTTAAAACTGCTCACCCACCAACTTCTCCTCCTCTGGAAATGACAGAATTGGGAAAATGGCCAAGTCAAA
>NW_006292095.1:1503850-1518968 GCF_000327345.1 Myotis davidii | reverse complement strand
AGCTTACCTCTCTTCTGAAATGGCATTCATGAGGCAACGGACTGATCTAGCCATTAGTCTGCGACATGAAATGATCACAGGCTAACACCAAGGGGCTCCTCGCTTTGACCTCTGCCCTAATTTCCCTTCCGATGACTGTGAAAAAGTCACATGGGGAAGAAGGGGTCTATTAAACAACATTGTGATAAGTAGGATACCTGTGGTAACACAACGTTCCTACTATCATATTATCTCATTTGATTCTCATTTGAAATGGGCACTGCCTTAACTACTAAGTTCAGAAAAGTAATTGCAAAATTCTCCTGGTTGATTATTAATCTTCTGTAAGTGCCAGAGGAAATCCAGAGCAAAGTCAGAGCTGGATGGGACTTTGAGAGGTCACCTATCTCCTGACTTCAGAGAGAATACTGAAAACATTGCCAAGAAATAAAAGCCCATTTTTGGATGATTTCAGGATCCAAATTCTCTGTTTTATAATACTCTTTTTCATATCTCATCTAGTGATCCTCAGACTTTAATGTGCATCAGAATCATTGGGAGGGGGGGGCTTGTTAAAACACAGATTTCTGGGCCCCACTCCCACAGTTTCTGATTCAGTAGCTGGTGGATGGGGCCTGAGAATGTGCATTTTCACAAGTTTCCAGGTGGTACTGGCACTGATAGTACCGGGACCGCATATTAGGACTCTGGTTCTAACCTAACCCTTACTGGACTGAACTCATATATTTGCCATGGAAATAGATACCAGTTGGTCATTATTCCTTGGTATTGAGGTATTCATATATTTGAATAACAATTCAAGAGTCCCCAGCCATTTTTTCCCTCCAGGCTAAATAATAGAAGTTCCCTAACATCTTATTATAGGTATCATTTTTCAACCCTTTAATCATTTTTAAAGGTTCTTTGTTGAGCTCTCTCCAAGTCTCTTTTAGTTGTAGAGACATGAACTAGGCCCAGATCCTTAGTCAGAGGCTGGCTGAGGCTGAGGATAAAGGGGAAAATGACTCACAGATTCATACAGTATACTCCTGTTTCTTAATCTCCAATATCCAAGCTTGCCTTATTAGCTCCCTTCTGATTCATGCTCTTCTGACTCCTTTATGAGCTGCAGTAATGTTTCGTTGACCTTCATAATGCCTTTCTTCTGAGATGCTCAAAGCACTTCTCTAATTTAACAGCTGACTGACTCAACATCCTAAACCAGTACAGAGACAAGTAAATTGTTATATTGCATATCAGTTCAGGAGGAGAGAGAAAATCTGGAACCCAAATTCAGAATTCTATCCAAAGATAATTATATGGAGAAAGACTCTTCTTATATTTATTGGACTTGGTAAGATACCAAGTTCACCTACTTCACATGACAGTACCAGTTCCAGGTGTAGGTCAAACTACTGAAACTCCTTCCCTTTGTGGGGACACTGTAATAGAGAACAGGAGTTGTGGATAAGGCTTTAAGGCTTCTGGGGTCAGTCTTCTCACTCATTTTCATCACTTGCCCAGCTGTTGGGAGAGAGACTATCAGCACCCCAAGTGGCATTGCAGTCTGTCCTAATCCAACTGGGCAGAAGTCCACATGAACTGAAAGCTAACCCACAAGCTATCCTTGACTCTTCCCACGCCATCTTGTTCTCCTTTTCTTCATCTCCATATTCTTTCTGCCAGTGTACTCAGTGTGTATGTCAAGGGCCCAGCCTCTGTGTCCTGCCTAATTTTAGCATGTGAGTTCTTTGAGAGAAGGAACTATGCTTTCTTTGTGCATTGTATGTGCTCTGGGGGTGCTTAATACATGCTAAATAATAACAACAGGGCCAGTATTTCCAGGAGAAATCAGCATTCTTGCCCACAGGCAGATCCTACCACTTACTTATATACAAGACAGGCAAAGCGGAAGGCATCCCTCTGCTCACAGGTCTTTCATTTTAGATAAAACAGTTGAAACTCAATATACCAAAGCCTGTTCCTACAAAATCTTTTGAAAGAGAACATTCTAGAGATGTGATCACTGAGCATTTGCATTAGGCCCCAAAACAAAGGGAACCTGTTAGATAATGTAAGTTCCCATATAACTATGCAGCCAAGTTACCTATTAAAAACCTCATGTGGATGAAGGAGACGCAGAGAAAAGATTGCTCTTTACTTCCCTAAAAAGTCCCTCAAAGCTTCAGAGCAGAAGGCTAGTCACTTGGTATAAAGTAACAGCAAATAAATCTACTGCAGTCAGGAACAACTCTGTCAGAGCCTCTGGTTTGTGACTATTTTAAGAGGTAAAGGAGTAGGAGGAGAGGGCAGGCCACCACTGAAAGTAACTGAAACAGGACTAGAGGACAGATAGGCACAAAGTTAATGACCATGACAGCGACGGTGATGGAGGTGCAGGAGGGCACAGCACATGGCTGAGACCACGGGCTCCTGGACATTTCTACAGGCCACAAAGCCGCCTGTGTTTCTCAGCATCTGGACCCGCATTTGTGACTGAGTTGAGCTCATTGTGAACTGTCATGGCCAAGGTCACAACTAGTCAACAGAGCCTCTACTCATGAAGGAACCATAACCAGTATCACTTCATCAGGCACACAGGCTAAGAAGAAGCAGAGAGTCACAGCAGCAGCAAACATGAGAAATCCCGACACTGACACATAATAAAAATTATCTCCTTTTTCATTCACCTGTATCACTCTCTCACAGCCCATAAATCATTAAAACAAACACTCTGAAAGTATTTATGAGCCTTTTTAGAGACTCTTAAAAGAACACATGCTTCCGAGTAGTAAAAAGAGTGTACCTTTAAAAACACTCCACTGAGATTCGGATGGCGCCTTATTGACAGCTAAAAGTAAGAATAAGAATGGTTATTTTCTTTGAATGAAGTATTTATTATGAAGAATATGCTGGAACAAAGTCTTTTTTTTACTGCTGAAGATGATATTACAGATGATTTTGTGATAATTACAATTAATCTGGATTGCAAATCTCTCTTCAATAAAATCTTAAAGTTTTAAAAAAAAATTTCCAAAAATAGCCAAGAACTCAGTTCTTTTTTCCCGTCTTACATTCTTTTCCTACTAACTGTAGCACTGAAACACTTCCTTTCATTGTTGACACCTTAGGTCATTTGGATTTAAAATCAAACAACACATAATAACAAAGAAGTCATTAAATAAAGCTTTCAAAATGGGAAAATGGCATTTGAGGGCATGCCTCCCTCCTTGTTCATAGCGAGTAGAGACAGGGACGCCTGGTAAGCAGCTACTAGAACTGTTTCATTAAAATCAATATTCCTAGAGGGGATATAATTTATAATTAACTGATAAAGAAATTCCTTTACCAAAGGCTCTCTGTTATAAGCAAGTTGTTTTGGCATGGAGTTCGTGTTCTCTGAATTAAAACACTTCAAATTAAACAAGGTGATTCAAATTTAATTTAAAATATTCATTATTAAAACCTTTAGTGTTCTTCAGTCCAAACTACGCTGGCAATGACATGTTAAATTCAGAGCAGTTAAAATTAGAGAACTTCATGGCCCTTGATTAATTTAGATAACTAACTCAAACTTGCAGAGGATGCTTTCAATTACTTTCTAAAGCCTTCATTCTAAAAGTATTTTATTTAAGTGCTTCTCCTTAGGAATATATGGATTAATTATTGAGTACAAAATCCTCCCTAAAAAATAAAAACTGTCCATTTACACATTTTACAAAATTACATTTGACTCTCTCATTATTTCTGGACCATAAGCTTGTAGCTCAGGGTAAGTATAATATAAAAGGAATCCTTTTAACATAATACACACACACACACAGAAAATAGGTTACCATAGAAAGTAAAGCTCAGTGATACAACCATTTCCATTAGTCGAATACTTTAACAGATACAATAAGTAATAATTTACAGATTGCCTTGCAAAGATAAAAATAGTAAGAATCAAGTACTTTCTCTTGGGAAAAAGGAATAAAGCAGGTTTCTTGTAGAAAAACCTCTTGCCACCATTCTTAGAATCCTCTAAAGCACTCACCCCAAAGCTTCTGGTTTTCCTAAGAAATTAAAAATGACTATTATAGTAACATTAAGAAGATTTAAGGAGAAAAGAACAAAGAGAACTCTTAAAAATTCTCCCAGTACTTACAAGTACTTTCAAAGGAAATCTGAGCCGCGATTCTTCAGAAGACTGCTCTCCCGCTCGCTCGTGAACACAATCTGAAGTCTAAAATAGATATCCTATCATGCTGGCCGGAGAAGTCACATTTCAGCTTACTAACTTTGACTTGAGTAAACAGTTTTACAACTCATAGAACAAACCCTGGCTAAAATTAACAGCACCCCAGCGGCAGGCAGGAACTAGCTGATTCGCATCATGTGTGCCTGGATTTATTCACTAGGACAACGTCGGTGTCCTCTTAATGGGAAATTTGGCCAAGGGGCGTGCTCTGGTGAACAATACACAGCATCATGATTATGCTAATTACGGAATTCAGTCCAATGATACTAACTTCTTTTAAGTTGTTTTTGCAAGTACTGACAAAGAAAGAGTAAGCTCTCTTTCTCTACAGGCACTCACTTGATTGTTTAAAAGTACATTCAAGTCAGACGAAACTTTGGCAACAAGGTGGCAGTGCTGTATGCACTTCACAAGGAAAAGCCTGGTAAAAGGACATTCTGTCAGATTACTTAGCGTGGCCAGAAGTGGTACTATGTGAAGTTAAATAGGCAACAAGCACACATACCACTGAGTCTATCTATAAGTCGCCTAGAATGAAAGTTTTTTTTCCCTTGCTATATTATGAACGTATTTCATTTGCTTGCTTTTTAGCTTTGTCTTCTGTACCTCCCAAGGAATTGCTATGAGGACACAGGTTCACTAATAAATTACAACTGAGAACAAACATCTCAAATATTTGCAAAAGGCATCGTTCTTGGCAGGAAGCATTTTGAAGTGTATTTAACTGCCTCGCTGGTTGTACTAGTTAATAGTTCTCCGTAAGTGACTGATCTTCTCTATCTATAAAGCATATTGAAGCTCAAGTTAACAGCTAAAGAACACAAGTATATAGCTAATATTCAAAAGAAAATTAGAAGTAACATGGAACTTTCTTTAAAAAATATAAACTCCCTTACTAAGTATAACTTATACCAAAGACACAGAACTGCTTAATATCTATCTATTCAAGATGGTTCAGGTTAGTTTATTTTAGACATTTAAGTTCTGATGACACATTTGGCTCTTACTGAACACTTTATGAAAAATATCAAACCATGTTACAAATATCAATCAACTTTCCAAACAGCTATGGGAGATGTCATTTTCCCATTTTTAAAAAACAGATGGTAAACAGTGAAATTCAATCAATGATTGTCCAAGGCTTCTTTCTGAATCAACGTTGCATTATCCCAACCCCCTCCTAGCCTCTCTCTGACATGTCTTCCATATTCCATTTAGCTATAATCCGGTAGATCTTTTCAGAGCTGGTTGTTTTCCTAATTTTAAAATGTCATGTCAGTTTAGACTTCAAGAGATTTCTTCAACTCATCTCTCAAATTCCAGGTCTGAGCTCCAGGGGCTCACTTAACACACGATTACAGGCAAGTGTCCTGTAACATGGACTTGACCGTGTCCTTACAAAGCACTGTCCACTTGTGGCATGCATACCCCAAGTGGCAAACACGGTGCTTGTCATTGGCATGAGGGGGCAACCACCAGCACAATCCCCCTCCTGTCTGTACAAAACTGTAGCTGCTAGTCTGGGATTCCACCCCTAGTGACCCATCTCAGGCAGCGCTAGCCAGCACCCATTCCACCCTCATGAGATGGTGGCTGGTGACACCACCACCCCGACCCAAAGACACTGGAAGTGGACATTTCCCACTCTGTGCCAAAGGCGAAAAAAGATGGCTGACCTCTGATTAATATAATTACTCCTCAGTGATCCACGGCAAACTTACTTTGGAATTCTAAAAGCCAAAAGAGGATGTTGGAAAGCTATTTTAAACACAATTACCCTTATCCTATTACATCATAGTTCAGTAGAAAACATTATTTCTTCCCTAAACCAGAAAGAAAAAGCAAATACACCAAGTTTATTTCTGCATCGAATTTTTCATAAGAGAACAATATGACAGATCCTGTATCGGTTATACTGAATCCAGTTCCTTATGATCATGCTGAGTATGACTCCACTGTTTCTTTCAACAGTGGCCACACCTGTTCCAAAATGCAAGAACCAAAACGTTCCAAAGAAAATAGTGTATCCTCCGATTTACATTAGTTACCCTGCTGCTTCCTTTTCGTTCGTGAAAATAATTTAAACGTCAACTGTACTTTTGTTCCAGGCATACTTATACCAGTAGAGAAAATTCTATGTGCATCATTAAAAGCAAGATAAATTCTTCCCATTCCTTCTCATGCACTTTTGGTAGTGGGGGAGGAGGGACAGGCAGCACTATGCCAGTGGAGGGTGGTGATCTAAGGGATCTTTAGTCCAACAGATCCATGGAATTAAAAGAAAAACAACTGTTTTTATGAGCTTGCATGAATGAATTAACCTAGATATAGATTCTCTAGAGCAGCTACATATGATTTAAAATTGTCTAATAGTCGCATTAAAAAAGTAAAAATAAAAAGGTGAAACTAATTTTAATAATACATTTTATTTAACTCAATATATGCAAGACACTATCATGTCAACATAGAATGAATATAAAAAATGACTAATGAGCCCTGGTCAGTGTGGCTCAATGGATGAGTATTGCTCCCTGCCCACCTGCTCCCCACAAAGGTTGAAGGTTCTGTCCCTAGTTCCGGTAGGGGCTTGTGCAAAGGCAACCAATTGATGTGTCTCTCTCACATCGATGTTTCTTTCTGGGCCCTCCACCCCTCCACCCCCTTCCATTCTCTCAAAAATCAATGGAAAAAATATCCTCGGGTGAGGATTAACAATAAAACAAACAAACAAAAAATGACTATTGAGATGGTGGGGGAAATGGAAAGCTAAAGAACTGAGACAGACAGAAAGAGAAAGGAAAATGATTTTCAGAAAGGAGGAAGAACTAAATGGAGGACAAACAGACCAAAGGAAGAAGAGAAGAAAAGAAGAAAAGAATTTCTTCTGAGGCAGAGAATTCCCCTATAAAGCATGTAACATATATGGGACTATTCCCATTCCAGGACTAGGTACTGGGGATACAGATAGGAAAGACAAGGTCTCTGTGTTCAAGGAGCTCACTGCCAGTGCCCACCCAGGCAAATACAACGTTCTGAACAGTTATTGGTTACATGCTACGGGAGCACATGTGAGGATGGGGGCAGGGAGCACAGTTTATTTTTTAAATAAAGGTTATTTTCTAATGAAATTGTAAATAGATGTTACAGGATATCTCGGGATTCTGAATTTTATTTTGGAACTTCAGAAGAGTCATGGAGAGATCGGTTATTTCCAAAATTTTTAAAAGTGACATCTGGAACTAGCAGTAAAGTTACATTCTGAGCTATCCATCAGTTTCAGATTAAACCTGGTTATTTGGTCCAACTAGTGAAGGTGTAGGGTAGCGAAAGAATAGAAAGGGAGAAACAATTCATGTTTTACCATGGTTTCCAGTTTTTCAGAGAAGACATAAAATACTCAAAGGCTTCATATTGCATAAAAAAAAATTACCAATCTATTAGGGATGAAACTCTTTGATTGTAGCTGTGGGGTCAGAAAGAATTGAGTTCAAAATGTAGTCCGCCAGCCTCTAGCTACATAACCTCAGGCCACTTAGCCAGCCTCTGTGAGTCTGCTTCCTCCCCTGTAAAACGGTGTTAATGCTGACATCAAGGGGAGAGTTAGAACTCTCAGAGAGCCCATGCAAAGGGCGTAGAGCCCAGGCACATAGGAGCTTTCCATGGACAGCCACAGCCATATGATGACACCCCTTCTACATGAATATAGTCCTTGCTGAAGATCAATTTGGGGTATTTATTGAGGATTAAAGCTTCCCTATTTTTATAGCTCAAAGCTTCAAAAAGAAAAGTAGAAGGGGGGGGGGATGTCGTCAGATGATTAAGTATTTCAGAGAAACCAAGGGTCTATAAACTATCTCTTTGAAAACTCTGTAGCTTTGACAGCCTGATTAATTTTTCTCTATTCTATCACCTCTTGTTGCTAGTGTAACGCTGAGTCAGAATGTAGGGACACTGACTAAACAGTATATATGTACAAATTCCACACCTTGGCAGATTGTGCAGTAATAACTCCTATTTGTTCCCACTTCCCGACATTCATGCCCTTGGGTAGTCCCTCCCCACACTGACTCTCGGTTGGCCAGCAAGACAGCAGCAAACATAACCCAGACTTGAGAAGTACAGGCCCACTGGGGCTCGCTCTCTCGTTGCACTTTGGAACCTTGAGACCACCGCATGAAGCAGCCCTACTAACCTACTGAGGATGAGAAGACCACATGGAGCAAAGATGCACTCTGCTCCTGTGCCCCTGCGCCAGCCAGCAAGACGACTGTCTGATGTGAGTGAGTCCCAGACAATGTGGCCCAGCCAAGCGGCCAGCTAACCACAGAGATAGGCCAGCTAACCACAGAGATAGGCCAGGCTAGCTCAAACCAGAAGAACCACCTGGGTGACCTACAAAATAGTGAGACATAATAAATGTTTGTTTTACTAAGTATTAGGTGGTCTGTTATGCAGCAAATCTTCAAAAAGTCTAAAATACTCCATTCCTTTACTTCTAAATGAAACCTTTTAAGACTTACCTATCTTACTCTTAAAATTCACAATTTTATAAAAAATTTCAATCCTGATTACTATTATACTTCTGTCATATCTATTATGTTAAACTAAAATGAAGCAGTGATATGCTCTGATTACAAAATTGCTAAAATAGTAAGTGTTCTATTTATTTCATCCCATCATTTGAAACAAATATTATGTCCTTCAATACTACAACTATATATCCCCTAAAGCAATGCCTTCTCCAGCCCAGCCATAAGAGTGATTACACTGGCATAGTTCATAGCTAGCCAGCCTGTCAATACTTCAGAAATGGATTAAGAGTGCCAATTTATATGCATATGAACAGGGAACTCTAAGATTTGTTCAAAAGGTAGATAGATATCCAAATGTGAAGTAGAACACAGCACTTGGTACCAATTTACTAAGATACTTGAAATCAATATTTTATTCTCTAATTTTTAATAGTATTGTTGTAAATGGATATGGTCTACTCCCAACCAGATAAATTGAGAAGTGGTCACTTTCAGGGTAAGCAACTCAAAATCAACCTTAAACTAAAAGAGATGAAATATTCCTAAGGGATTCTAACTTCCCTTGGCTATAAGAATCCGGTCAGTGGCTAGTTTCTTCAGGGCTGTATAGCCTAGTCTCTTGATGTACATGGTTGTATCTCTTAAGCACCAAGAATTCATTTTAAAAAGTGCTTCAATGAGTAATCATTTTAAAGTAGCAGCAATAAGCAAATATATATAAGCAGGATTAACAACTCAGCTCTAAGAACTATAATAGCCCAGTAAATATAAAATCCAAGAGGCCATTCTCAGAAACAGCAGAGACTAGTTTCGTTACAGAGGCCCCGGTTCACAAAAAGAGAGGGCCTACAGTACCGGGGTATCTGTGGTTGACTGTAGACCGTGAAATAGGAGACAACTATCCATTTTAGACCTAATGCTTCCATTGTAAGAGTTGTTTTCTTCGTTGTTGACATTAGATTTCTGTTTCTTAAAATGCTCTTAAAATGACAAAAAAATTATTCTCTTTAAAAGTTTTGCAAATTGAGAGCCTTTCTTGTAAACCACATTTAAAGGAGGAGCTCTTGATAGATCTGATTTCTTTAAGGCTTAAAAAACTCTTTTTAAACAAGATGAATGGAAGCATTAATAAATTCCAACTATGGTTCTGATTTTGAATAAGAAAAATATTGTCCTTATTATTGAAGCTTAAAAGATATAAGATTATAAAATATTAAGCAGCCAGTTAGACAAAGGATATTCTATTTGTTCATACACAGCATACCACAACAAGTTACACCCAAATCACGACATCAGACTAGTTAGTAGTCACTGTTTTTTGTATAAGTCCTAAACAAGCTATCTCTTCTCCTACATGTAGGGGTGGGTCAGTGTCCAGGAAAAATAATTAATATAACCCAAAACATACCCCAAAGCATGAGACCAGTTACTAAATTAATCTCTTTCAAAATCATCTTTAATTCTGGAGACTGATGAAACAGAAAGAATAAGTCAAATTTAAGTTATGATTCTTTAGAATGTGTTGGACAATTCTGAGACACACTGAGAAAAAAAAAGTATTAAAAATAGCCAAGAGAAGGACAAAGGCCAGGGATGAGATCAAAATTAGAAACATATAATATCTGGTGAACTGTCCATATAAGGGTATCTTTAAATCAGTAACTCAGTAAGGATAATCCACTGCAAAATAAACAGCTGCCATCATCAGAAAGGCTGGTTCTCCGTTTCTCATTCAGAAATCCCTCTGAGCCCCAGGAGACAAATACAGCTACATGTTCAATAATGCTCAGCAATGTTTGGAGGTATTTTCAAAACTGGTCTCAACTTTCCTGGCCCCAGACGAGAAACTTCATGTACTGTGATCTTTTCTTTTTATAAAAGTATGAAAAAGCAAGAGGATAAAACCTCTGCTGAGCATTCCTCACCGTATCTAGTATACCATATTTACTTACATTCCCCTACCTGTGGTCGGCAAACTACGGCTCGCGAGCCACATGCGGCTCTTTGGTCCCTTGAGTGTGGTTCTTCCTAAGCCTTAGGAGTACCCTAATTAAGTTAATAACAATGTACCTACCTATATAGTTTAAGTTTAAAAAATTTGGCTCTCAAAAGAAATTTCAATTGTTGTACTGTTGATATTTGGCTCTGTTGACTAATGAGTTTGCTGACTACTGCCCCACCCCATGGATTTCTGATTCGCCAGAGTAGGCTGCTGTTTGTTCATTCTCATTTACTTATTCATTAGTCTCTCAGGGAGCTTCTTAACCTGGTGCCAAGCACTAGAGAAATGAAATAAATAAGGATCCCATGTTCTAGGACAGTGATGGTGAACCTATGACACGCGTGTCAGAGGTGACACGCGAACTCATTTTTTTGGTTGATTTTTCTTTGTTAAATGGCATTTAAATATATAAAATAAATATCAAAAATATAAGTCTTTGTTTTACTATGGTTGCAAATATCAAACAATTTCTGTAGGTGACACGGCACCAGAGTTAAGTTAGGGTTTTTCAAACTGCTGACACGCCAAGCTCAAAAGGTTCGCTATCACTGTTCTAGGAGTTCAGAGTAGTGTGGAAGACAGATACTAGTACACAAAATAATTATAGTACAATGTAGGGCATATAATGGAAGTGTGTACAAAAGTAAGAGCTGCAATTCTCTTTGGGGCTTGGGAAAGGTTTTTCTATGGAAACTAGAGTCCCGATGCATGAAATTCATGCATGGGTAGGGTCCCTAGGCCTGGCTGGCAATCAGGGCCAATCTGTGGGGCAACCAGCAGGGTGATCAGAGGGAGGGAGAGCCCCCCCCACTGGCACCTGCCTTGGCCAGCCTGGCACTGCCTGCTTGCCAGCCCCGCCACAGGTCACTTCCCTCTGCAAGGTGACCAGCAGGGCAGGGGGGGCAGTGCCGGCCCACTGGCCAGCTGGCCCCACCCCCCCACCACTGGTTGCCTCCCTCTGCGGGGTGACTGGCAGGGCGATTGGGTGGCCCCCACTGGCACCTGCTTGGGCTGCATTGAGTGTCTGCCCCTTCGTGGTCAGTGCCCATCATAGCTACCAGTCATTCTGCTGTTCTGTCAACTTGTGTATTAGGCTTTTATTATATAGGATGCCCAGGCAAAGAAAGGGTGAAAGGTATTTTAGGCAGATCAGTACAGGCAAGAGCTCAGAGGCTGGACACAACACAGCATGTTCTAAAATTAGCAAAATAAAAGTGCGTGTCTAGAGGGTAAATAAAGGGATATGAATGGGAGAAGAGGTAGGAGATTAGGCTGAAAAAGTAGATTGGTGCTAGGCTGTTGAGGTCCTTATGTGCTATGTTAACACATTAGTTCATTATCCCATAGCCCTGACGCTCTCAACTCTGGCTACACAATAAAATCTCTTGGGAAGCTTTATAATAAAATACTGATGCCTGATATTAGTTAGTATCAATTAGTTCATCTAGGACAGGGCATCAGTATTTTTTAAAAAGCTTCCCATGTAATTCTAGTATGTGGTCAGGGGTGAGAACCACCACTGTAGGCAACAGGAAGTCAACACATCTGTATAAGTAGGGTGATGATGTAACAGGTTACAAAAAAGTTAAGTGGGCAATATGTATAGAGTAGATTAGAGGCACAGAGACTAGGGGAAAATGTCCATTTATTGGCTACTGAGTATAAGCAAGAGGTAAGAGTCTGCCAGTAGTTATGAACATTTTATGGGTCACTGACCTATATGAAAGTCAAAGATAAAGGCTAAAAGCCCTTCCCTTGGGAAAAATGCACATATGTCAAAAATGTACATATATTTTCTGGGGATTATGAACCTCTTTGAGTAATGGATTCAAGTTAAGAAACCCTGACCTAAAGTCAGTGATGAGAAAGAGGAGAGACTTTTGAGGTAGAATCCATAGCATTGATGACTTTCAGGTGAGAGAAAAAGAATTAAGGATGACACTACCATTCATTCCTAGCTT
Source organism: Myotis davidii (assembly GCF_000327345.1). Taxonomy (NCBI): domain Eukaryota; kingdom Metazoa; phylum Chordata; class Mammalia; order Chiroptera; family Vespertilionidae; genus Myotis; species Myotis davidii. The sequence goes on along the minus strand of NW_006292095.1, from coordinate 1,506,254 downwards.
CAGAGTTATCAGTAAAGGTATTGTGCACTCTTAAGGAATCATAGTGAGCACTTAACAGGCATTTATCTCACTGAATTTTCCCAATTCTGTAGGCTGGGCTGCCATCATACCTGTTTCACAATTGAAGAAACTGAGATTTGGATACATTAAGTAGCTTGTCCAAGGTTACATGTGATAAGTGGTGAAGGAAGAATTTAATCCCAGAGCGTATGACTCCAGAGTTTGCAGTATTAGTCTCTTTCCATACTACTTTTGGCAAGTAGTCCTATTAATTAAAAAGAGGAGACAGGAGGATAAAGCAGGAGTAGAGTTAGAATGAGATGAATTTGGGAATAAAGATATAAAAAAAATAGTTTTAGACATGATGTGTTCAAGACAGTACAAGACATAAAGATGACAATATATGTTAAATCAGAAAAAAACAGACCGGAGCGCAAAAGGTGAGAGCAGAAAATACCGTAGGTTTACTGAGTTCTCTCCATGTGCCTGGTAAAGTGCTTTCTCACAGTGGTATAAGCTCTAGCATCATCTTTCCTTTACAAGTGAGGACACTTACATGGCCATTGGTATAAGCTCTATCATCTCTCCCGTTACAAGTGAGGACACCGAGATGGGAGGTCAGAGTCACATGGCCAGTAAGTGGGGGAGCCTATCTTCTTAATCCCGAACCTAGACTCTCTGGCACTACAACGAGGAGTAGAAACCAAGGTGTCATAAGTGGCAGCAGCTCCCAACCTGTTCTAAACTAACGATATTGAATATATATATATATGTATATATACACACACACACACACATATACACACATATATACATATATATACATATATATATATAATGTTATATTGTTTCAATTATTTAAGAAGAAATAAGGGATATTTCTGTCTCAACCAACTTAAACAAATATCAGAGACACATTTTCCCAGGAAATATGCAAACTTGGTTGCAAACCTATGTATATGACAAAGCATGAGACAAATTCCACAGTGTTGTTATCAGAGTCAGAATTCAGAACAATCAGTCTAATGGAGATAGTGTCTTGTGTTTCCTGAGGCCACAATGAAGCCAGGAAGTGGTGAAATTTCCTTTTTTATACTCTTTTTGTAGCTTGAAAAGAATGTGGTTTTGAAAAGTAACAAATAAAACTTGAACCACACTCCACAAGTCTAGACTAGTTACTTCAGGTTTAACAGTGGAATAACTTATGCACTGTAGTTTCAATTAAAACCTGTTATACTTCAACGTTTAAGCATTTTTGAAATAACTGTACTAAAAATCATACAGCCTGAGTCAAAAGCATCCCTCTTATAAAGTACATTTAAAAACCCTCTATTATCCTAGCATTTTCTCCTGTTTTAGAATTAACATACCTGAGAGAATATAAAATTCCAATTAAGAGTTTTGAAGTTCTATTGCACAATCTTTCACTTAGACTTAGAGCAAGAATTCCTTCTATAGCCCCTATCCCAGTCACCTGCCACTATGCTTGAAGGGTTCCACTGATGGGAAGTCATTACTTTCTAGGGCACCCCACCTTACTACTGGAGTATTATTTCCAGAGTTTAGAGGAAGTCAAAATTCTTTGCCTTGTAATTTTCATTCATTCATTCATTCACTCATTCACTGAGCACTCCTTTGCCCCACAATATGCAAATTATACATACTACCCCTGGTCTTCCTATTCCCTAATCTAGGGTTTGCTTCTATTGTTCTTTTATACCTTCTCCTTCAGATCCAACAATCAAACGCCTTCAGCAGTGGTTCCTCATGAGACCTAACTTTCAATCCATCACTATGCATGTCTCCCTCCCTTGACAATGTCTCACCGAAAATGTGGGTTCACATACGTAAACACAATTCATCATGTGTGGTCTAACTAACTCAGATTTTTAGTAGCCACATTATAGAGATGCTCATATAAGCCTGTGGTCAAATAAACTCCTAGTTCTTTTTCATCTCAGGTGCATCGGAGATTGTCCTCCACCTACAAGCATTCCTCAACTCCTGCAAAAGGTTTATCCTTGGTATATTTCATCTTGCTAATTTTAGAATAGTATTACAACCTATTCAGATTCTGCATCTAGAATCAGTCTGCTATCTATGGTTTTAGTCATTTTTTCTAGATTTGTCATCTTGAAATTAAACTTATGGCAACCCAGATCTTTACAGAAAGAGAACATTATTATTAAAAATCTGTTATCAATGGGAACTCAAAGTACTTTATAGATTCTCTGGACTAAGTACTTCTCTCTCTCTCTCTCTCTCTCTCTCTCTCTATATCTATATATATATATATACACACACACACACATATACACATATGTATGTTTAAATCTCATAGAAACAAATCTGTTTTTGTATTTTCTGTTCTGCTTCTTTATTCTATTTGTTTTAGAACCAATAT
>NW_006292095.1:1486723-1503374 GCF_000327345.1 Myotis davidii | reverse complement strand
GAAGCTCCCAGCCTCTCCTTTTTTCTTTTTTCTAAAATTATTCTGGGATTAATTTACCTTCTATAGCTGTCACTGGAGCTGAGAGCAGGCTCCAGCTCTGAGGCCGTTGCCAGCTGAAAGCAGGTCCCTGGGTTTGTTCAGATTCTATAATTGAAACTCTGTTGCCATCACTGGCCACTTTAAGCTCTGAGGCCACACTGGCTGAAAGCAGGTTTCTGGGGTTTGTTTAGGTTCTATAATTGCAACATTGTTTCATCCGGAGCTCAGAGCTGAGCTGCAGCAGGCAGGGAGGGGAACGTTGACTTCCTCCATCACTGGAGTAAGCAAGCCTCATGTTCATGTTCGCTTCAGCTGCCTGGCTGCTGGCCACCATCTTGGCTGGCAGTTAATTTGCACATCTTGCTGATTAGCCAATGGGAAGGGTAGCGAAGTTATGGTTAATTACCATGTTTCTCTATTATTAGATAGGATACACAAACACATACACACACACACACACACACACACACATATATACTAGTGTCCCAGTGCACAAAATTTGTGCAGGGTGGAGGGGTGTCTCTACACCCAGCCTGCACCCTCTCCAATCTGGGACTCCTTGGGGGATGTCCCACAGGGATCGGGCCTAAACTGGCAGTCGGACATCCCTCTCGCAATCCGGAACTGCTGGCTCCTAACTGCTCACCTGCCTGCCTGCCTGCTCACCCCTAACCACTCTGCCTGCCAGCCTGCTTGCCCCCAACTGCCCCCCCCTCCGCTGGCCTGATTGCCCCCAAGTGCCCCTCTGCCAGCCTGATCACCCCCAAATGCCCTTCCCTCCTGGCCTGATCGCCCCTGCCTCTGCCTCGGCCCCGCCACCATGGCTTTGTCTGGAAGGTCTCCCAGTCTAATTAGCATATTACCCATTTATTAGTATAGATACACACATATATATATTTAATTTTCAACCTTCCTCTGGGTAAGAGCCCTATGAAAATCTGATGAAAGCAATAAAATGTTCATTTATATAAAATTTTACAATGAATATTAGATGAATCATGGACCCCCATGAAGCCCATCCATTAGCTTTCTACTAAGGTCCCTTACCTTAGGGATTCTAGTACCTATGAAAAAACTGATCACTAGGATTCATTAATAACCATTTTAAAAATAATTGATTTTTCTATCTAATGTCCAACTTAATACCCAAAAGAAGCCAATTAACTTGAAATTGACTGACATTAACTCACTCATTCTGATGATCTAGAGAAGGCATCCAGAAACTAAGAAATCTGACCAAAACCAAAGCAGAAATTGTAAGACTACTTTAGAAACAAAGCAGAAGTATCTACAGTTATATATACAAAGATGTACATTGCACCTTTGTTTATAGTGGGGGGAAAACAAGAGGAAACATCCTGAATGTTCATAAATTATGGTATGTGGAAGACTTTATTCATTTTTTTTAAACAAGCGTTAGACCTATTATCTATTTTCATGGAGAAATATCCATGATCTATTTAGTAGGAAAAGCAAGCTTCAGAATAATGCAGAGTATGATCCCACCTAAAAAAGAAAAAATTCACAGACCTTATGTTGTTAAAAGTACTTTTATGAATATAGAAAAATGTGTGGAAGAATTCATATCAGGCTGTGAACATGGGTGGAGGATTTTTTTTTTATTCATTCGTGCATACTTTCACTTTCTGTAAGTAAATATAGCTCTTACTAAGTAAAACATTAAAAAATTTTATAAATTTATAAAAAATTTTATAAATAAGGCTGACAACAGGACCTATCAATAAAGACTCAGATCTCTTACCCAAAGTCTCCACATAGGTTTTCTAAATAATTTCCCCAAATGTTTCCCACCCATAGTATGTACTGGATGAAACCTAACTCCTTTTTAACTTTGAATGATTCTGAGTTTCTCACTGTTCTTAGTGTTTGATTCCACTTCCTAGGCACTCATCCTTCTGTTAGACATATTAAGGTTGTGTCACACAGTTAAATGTGTCCACAATTCGTAAGTGTGGGTCCCCCTCCCTCTTAGGAAAATATACTAGTACATGTCAGCAGAGCCATAAATAAAAGGTATGTGGAACCTACATTAGTCCAATACACAGAAGACAAATGCATGCAGCCCAAATACTATCAAACTCTAAAGTGAAGAAATATGAGCACCGAAGCCATCTCTGTTGGTTCAGTGGCTCCCAACCTTGGCTGACCATTAGAATTACCTGGAAGCATTGTTAAAAATACCACTGCCTGGGTGCCACTTCCAGAGATTCTAATTTAACTGGCCTGGGGATGTAAACCAGAGAAATCTGAATAAGCTTGTGGATCGTACCTATATGGATTTTCTGGTTTTATCTTATACTATAGTTACCTTTGGGGGAGACTTGGTGAAGGATTCATGGAACCTCTCTATATTTTTTGCAATTTCCTGTGAATCTGTAATTATTTCAAAAAAATGTGTTTGTTTTTTTTTAAGTTTGAGGAAAACATGAAGGTGGTCTTTCATTTAAGTCACATAAATCATTCTTTTTTAAAAACTGAATTTATTAGGGTGACACTGGTTCACAAAACCATACAGGTATTCAAGTGTACAACTTAAAACATAATCGTCACCCCAAACAGTCTCTTTATGTCCCCAATTATCCCCCCTTTGCCCACCTTCACCTAACCCTACCACCTTTCCCTCTGATTATCACCACAGTTGTCTGTGTATGTGTGTTATATATATACTAGAGGCCTGACAAAATTTGTGCATGGGTAGGGTCCCTAGGCCTGGCTGGCCATCAGGGCCAATCTGTGAGGTGATCAGGGGGCCCCCTGCTGGCACCTGCCTTGGCTGGCCTGGGGTCTCCGGGTTGGGGGCAGCTCCTGCATTGAGCATCTGCCCCCTGGTGGTCAGTTCATGTCATAGTGACCAGTCATTCTGTCGTTGGGTCGATTTACATATTAGGCTTTTATTATACAGGACTAGAGGCCCAGTGCACGACACTCGTGCACTGGAGGGAAGTGGGGGTCCCTCTGCCAGGCCTGCACCCTCTCACAGTCCGGGACATCCCCCTCACAGTTGGGGCTCTCACAGTCTGGGAACCCTCGCTCCTTACTGTCCGACTGACCCACCTGCAACGGAGGCAGAAAAGGCTCCCGCCACAGCCGCTGCGCTCTCCAGCCATGAACCAGCTGAGCAGCACTCCCTCTGTGGGAGCCCACTGACCACCAGGGCACAGCTCCTGCGTTGAGCGTCTGCCCCCTGGTGGTCAGTGCGCATCATAGAGACCAGTCGTTCTGCTGTTTGGTCAATTTGCATATTAGTCTTTTATTATATAGGATGGTTTTTTAAATCTCTTCCCCCCAACACCTCTCCCCTCATTTTTCTTAATCTAAGTGAAAGTGTAAACAAGTAAAGGGGAACAATATATTAGATGGCTGGAAAGAAAAAAGATGACTGGAATAATATTTATGGAGCATTTATGTGCCAGGAAACATAGCTTATCTCATTTAACTCAACAAACCAATTAGGTGGCTGCTAATTAATAGCCTTGCTTTAGGGATGACAAAACTGAAAGATAAGAAATTCAATTAAGCTCACACAATTGGCAAGTAGCAATGATGTCAAAGTTAAAATTAAGACTATTTCAAAGCAAAGAGAATTTTAAGGAAAAAGTATCATTTGTGTATCAACAAAGTGTTTAAAATTTAAAAGTAGCTTAAAATAGTAAAATGAGTGAAATGCTACAGAAGTAAATCACAACACACTACACTAAATACTCTATTTTCCAAGAACTTAAATCCATAATACACATTAGCCTAGGATAATTGAATGCACTTGACCGATATCTATTTGAAACTGGGATTATTTTTTATTCATCTTTCAACTTTTGCTTAGAAATTAGAAGAAATATAGCACTGACTCTCTAAAAGGTGTTTGCTGAATAAAAATAAGTAGATTAAAGTGAGCCAATATTAAAAAATAATACAAACAGGGCACTAAAAATGGAAGGAAAATAAAGCTGATTGCCTATAACAAAGACTCTTCACGAATGAAAATAGAAAGTCTACAACACTGTTCAAATACAAGGCAGGAAAGTCTAAACTGGGTTAGAATAAAACATGAATCTGCATATAATAAACAATAGGGCTAATAGGATGAATATTTATTTGTAATAAAATAGTTTTAAATGAAATAGTTAAGATTGGTTTGTCTGACTTAGAAAAGGCAAAAGGAAAATTTCTGACCTTCTGTATTTTTCCATCTCCAGTTTAGATTATTGCATATTTAACAGCAAACAAACAGGCAATTTTAGGATAAACTCAATGCAAGTAAATGGGTATTTAAAAGGAAATTAGTTATTTTGGTTGTAAAGCCTCTGAGATATGGGGTGTTTTTCTAGAGAGAAATAGAATCTCTATTTTAATTATCTAGTGAAACCTCAGAAAAATATTTAAAACATTGGCAGTATTCATCACCCTTAAAGTTACAAACAATCAAGTAATCCACTTAATGTGCCATTTTGCATGGTGGAAAGATATACATTAGAATCTCTCTATAGTCTCTGGAGAATTATACCAAAAAAGTACATTTTCAGTAATGCCAAATTAAATTTCTTTGTGAATACAAACTTTGGAAGATTTTATAACTATCCTTGAATGGAAATATTTCTAAGGTTTGATAATGACAATTGTGATTGTGCTTTGGAAAAAATATTTTTAAAAAATATTTACAGATGAAATGATTTAATATCTGGGTACGCTTTCAATTAACATGGTGTGGGAGAGTGGGTGGGAGTTTTAAACGAGATTGACCACAAACTGATATAGCTGGGTAATCGGGACATAGAGATTAATTATACTATTTTGTTTTCTTTGGCATATGTTTAAAATTGTCCAACATAAAATGTTTTGCCAAACCAGTTTGGCTCAGTGGATAGAGTGTCAGCCTGCACACTGAGGGGTCCCAGGTTCGATTCCGGTCAAGGGCATGTACCTTGGTTGCGGGCACATCCCCAGTGGGGGGCATGCAGGAGGCAGCTGGTCGATCTCTCTCATCGATGTTTCTAACTCTCTATCCCTCTCCCTTCTTCTCTGTGAAAAATCAATAAAATATATATTTAAAAAAAAAAGTTTTGTATTTCCTTACACAGGATATAAAACATACCCATGTAACAAGAAATTGAGATTTATGCAGAAATCCAGACTCTTGAATGCTTCTGCTACTGCATATTCCCATCTCATTTAGCATACCAGTTTCTTTTTTCTAAATGCAGAATGGTACATGGTTTCTAAGGATGCTTCCAGCTTTTACTTACTGAGAATGTTTTGTTTTACCGGGTTGAGCCTGCTCACTGTTTATTGTCACTGAAAAAAAAGGGAGGCAACCACAGTGATAAACACACCACTGTTTCCCATTGATGAAGTGAAAATGCTCGCTCCTCAGGAATCCACTTAAAAATCTTTAAGATAAAGTCACATATCACAAAACATAAAGTGAGCAGTCCTTTAATACAGCATTTTTCCTGAGTAAACTATCAATATTGCATAAATATATTTTTTGAAGACTACTCATCACATACTGTTTGTAACAAAAAATGTGCTAACCAAATTACCCTCTTAATAAGGGATTAAATATATTATGGCATACTCTTATAATGGAATGCTATGCAGTTATGTAGAAAATGAAAATATTAATCCACAATGCTAGGGGTATAGCAAAGGGACACAGGAGCCAGATCAAATATTAGCTCCTAATGGCTAATATGGCAACAGATACAGCAATAAAGTTGCATTGAATTATAATCCAAAGTATAAATATCCATTAGCCTATAATGATATAAGTAAATGGGGAGGACAGCTAAATCTCCCCAGCAGAATTCCAAAAAATACATGCAGATGCTCTGCTTCTGCCCTCAAGGAGGTGGAATGTAACCCCCCTTAGGTGTGAGCTGACTTCCTTCCCAAGAGCACAAGATGGAAAAGAGAGAAACAAAGAGTAACCTGACAGTAGAGAAACCGGACAAAGGCTACCTCAGCAGGATAGCAAGGTCAACATCAACAGTAAAAGGTCATGCACCCTTAAAGTCTTAATGTCTTAGTGGTAGAATCTCTTTGTATTTGTCTGTATTATCTGGTTTTGTTTTTTCACTAAGTATTGCTTACTTGTAATGATTACTTGTAATACTGAGACCCATTACTTCTATAATCAGTAACAAAGTAATTTTATTTTGGTGGGAAAATTAGGTGTACAGCATAGAATAACAATATGCATTCATAAAACCACTAAATTTTACTTTTTCAGGGGAAATATTTTAAAAGGCAGTTTAGAAAAATGATTTCATAACACCTGGAGTAAAATCCTGGTTTCACCATTTACTATTGGTGTGACCTTGAGCAGTTCAATAATCCCCTTCAATGTCCTCATCTTATAGTGGGGAATATGTAATGTTCCAACAAATCCACTGATCTGCAGAACTGCCGAACATTTATTTACTTATTTATCAATATAAATACATATTACTTACTATATATGGATATATATTATATTAAGTATATTTCATGACATCAAACTTTATTAGAAAATTAAATATGTAGTAGCAGAGAGTTCAATGTATGTCAAGAGCCCGACCCTACTGAGGCTTCATAATAGTAACTGTTACTGAGGTCAATAATAATTCAAAAATCCAAGAAAAATAAAACACTATCAGAAAAAAAATTAGTTTCTCAAAGAATATAACAAAAAGCAGTGAAAGACAAAGCTCATTCTACATCATCTGCAGCAATTTCCTATCTATGAATGAAAAGGCAATACAAATTAACTCCACCATAAAATACAAACTAAACTTATTTAAATCTCTTGATTGTAACTAATGGACTTTAATGAAGAAGTTTTACACAAGACATATATTTTGAACTTTATAAAATTTCTGGCTGGACCTGGCCAGGGTGGCTCAGTGGCTGAGTGTTGACCCATGAACCAGGAGGTCACGATTCAATGTCTGGGGTTCGGGGTTGTAGGCTCAATCCTCAGGAGGGAGCATGCAGGAGGCAGCCAATCAATGATTCTCTCATTATTGATGTTTCTATCTCTCCCTTCCTCTCTGAAATCAATAAAAACATTTCTAAAAATTACTTAAAATTCTGGGCTGGGAGTCTATCTTAATACTAATATTTTAAAATTACCCCAAATACAACCCTTATAATACATAAAATCACAATACAATAGACAAGTCTAATCATACTATGAATCAGTGAACTTTTATAACAAAGCCAAACAACCCAGATCAGAAGAATCTGTTTCAAGCGAAAAGTTTACCCAACCTAATTTATCATATAGTCTAGGACAGTGATGGCAAACCTCTGACACGCGAACTCATTCTTTTGGTTGATTTTTCTTTGTTAAATGGCATTTAAATATATAAAATGAATAACAAAAATATAAATCTTTGTTTTACTATGGTTGCAAATATCAAAAAATTTCTATATGTGACACGGCACCAGAGTTAAGTTAGGGTTTTTCAAAATGCTGACACACCGAGCTCTAAAGATTCGCCATCACTGGTCTAGGACATAGATCCATATTTTAAAGACCTACTAACTTAGGAAGAAATTAATCAATCATTAACAGTAAATCATTGTGCCAATTTTTCCTACTACATTAGAATTAGAATATGCACACTGTTCAGTTTGGTTTTGTCAAAGGAAATTAATTTAAACGCCTTTTATAATATTAAAAACACAGATACAATATAGGAACTAAATTCAGGTTAGTATATACAACCCAGTGTTGGGATTACAACTGTACAAAGGCTGATTTTTATAACATACCCCAAAGCTTCTGTATCCAATTAAGTCTTACTCCAACTTTCCTGAATGCAGTCATTACAGAGACCTATTCCAATGTCATTTTTGCTGAACACTTTAGAAGCTTGGGGCACATTTTTTGTCAAATATGCTTAATTGTAGCAAATTTTAAATTCTCTGAGAACAGCTATGATTTATGAGAAGAGGCAACTGTTATTGAGAACTACTTCTGGCAAAACAGACCAAGCTAAATAAGCTTCTGGTTTATTTTTTAAAAAAGGAGGTAATTGACTATAAAGATGTTTAATAAGGTTAGTTTTCTTAAAAACTATACAGGCAAATTTAAAATGGGAATTCCAAGCTTTTGAGCAGCAACAGTATCTAAGGTAATAAGAGTATATTCCTATACAATGTTCTCTACTATGTTAGTTCTCTGTAATCTCCGAACAGTCCTGTACTTAGCACATCTACACAAATTTCTTCTTAGTAGCTTAACTGTAGTTCTGATGTTTTTTACTAGCTGTTCATGAGTTTTGAATGTTACAGTACTATTATCAAACCATTAGCCATTCCTTTAGCTTCAACATACCCAATGACTACTATCACAATTAAGGAAGGCCCAGAAGAAAGAATATTCAAACTGATAAACTTTAATTTGTAAGGTTATTATTAAAACTTACTTAGACACTACATTATGTGTGTATGGGATCTTCCTTTTTTAAGTTTAATAAAGCTATATATCTACTCTCACATTAGTCTACCTCCAGTTCAGACACATTATAGAAAACTAAATTACAGGAAAACACCACATTTATACCATATACAAGGATAAAAGAAAAATATAAGACATAAATCATCAATAGCATAAAATAAAATTTTGCCAAAAAGCTACTTTTTCATTACACAACTACAGAGTCCTAAGGGGCAAGACCATACAATTTATACACTTTCCCACTCAAGAAACTAACACAGGCACTTTGAGAATGTTACAGTATAATTACAAAATGACACAGGTTAATATTTAAGGAGAAATCAAGCTTCTCAAAATAAAATAAATATTTATAAGATTCAGTTTCTGTTATGTTAAACATTAAAGAAAGGTCTTGGAACTTAAAAGGAAATGTAAAAACAAAGATGGCCTAGTTGAAAGAATTCCTGATACGTTTTATTCTCTTAGGGAACCTTTTACCTAATAAATGATAAAGACTGTGGTTTGTGGTTTTAGTTTTCTTCCCAGTTCCAGAAATTGACTGATTCCTTTTGTAGTATTTACTTTTCTCTTCCCATCTGACCCCCAAACCTGCTTTGGATGTCTTTTGTAAAATTTTTCAAGACAGGGAGTGAATTCATGAACTGTGGAATAAAGAGTTAAAATGACAGTATCATACAACTATCCTGACTCTCTTTAAAGTAATATTAGTCTTCTAGAATACCGATCTAATTCTTAGAAGCAGAAAACACAGGAAGCTCAGTGTTCCAAGAAAAATTAATAGTAACTGATTCATCCTGGCTACCCAGGAAATACACAGCAAGGATCCTGTTCTATGTAAATACTGACAACAAATCTGTCTAGTAATGCCCACCACCCAAGGACAGGAAAACAAAAAAAGAGCTCATGGAACAAATGCACAATGACTAAAAAGTACAGAAAGAAAACATAAGTTTGGAGATGAGAAGAAATCAGAGCTAGATGAAACACATGACAGATCAGTGAGCTATCGAGATAGAAGTAGACTGAGGTGGTGGAAGAGAAGGGATCACCATTGACAGGAGATCACCATTGTGAGTGGAATGTAGGTGGACAGGAAGCAAAGTGGACAGAGGTGAGGGGTAAGACAGGAAGAAGCTAGAAATGACAGGAGTTGAATTACAAAAGACAACAACAAAAGCAGGGAGGTAGCAGACCAGGAAGGAGGCAAGCCCAGGGAAATAGAGAGTAGTAAAGAGAATAGAAAGTATTTTCAATGGGAGGCTGAATCATGGAAAAGGCAAGAAGTAGGCAAAATACAAAAATACCAAACAAATTATGAACAGACAAGAAAAAATGTAAGCAGAAAAGAGTAGAAAGAATTGAAGGGATGAAGTAAAACAGGTGTACCGAGGGAAAACATATTTTTTTTAAATTGTTTCTGAAATTTCACTTTATTAAATTTTAAAATCTGTTCTTTTGCTTATATTTCTTTGTTGGGTAAAACTTGATACATAAGAATAAAGGTTTCCTCAACTTACAGAGAAGAAAATTTTTTATGTGGTCAACTGATTTAACTGCAAAAAGTAAAAAGAACTGAAAAATATAAAAATTATCTTAGCATTAACCAACAAACTAATTTTCCTACCAATACATTAATGACCTTAATGACCAAAATGCTACATTTGTTAATCACAAAAGCTTTCTCTGTCTCTCTGACTCTGTGCTTACTAGTCAGCATTTGGAGAGATCCCCACTATACAGGAAGTTTGATGGACGTTTAAAACAAGGTTAAAACCATAACAGTTAAGATATGCTATAAATTTTCACTACCCAATTATCCTACGTAACTGAAAACAGAACACAGATGAACTGAAAACAGTTCATCCTTCATTTCCACTTAGAAACAGTAAAGAAAACAAACATTAAACAAGAACATAAAAATAGTAAAGAACAACCACTCTGAAAAAGAATGGCAATTGCTCTATTCTTGACCCTTGAAAATAACCTGGGGAAAAGAGCAACCATACCAAAGGTTTATTTGTGAAGATATAATTCTTATTTTTACTCTGAAAAAACAAGTCAACAGATCTTAAGTCCAAAAAATTGTGCAAAATAAAAGGAGGCACACACAGAGGCTGAGAATAGATAAAGATGAATCTAAAGTCGGAAAGACTGAGACAGAAGCACATCATATGAAGAAGCATCCTGCACTTTTAGTAATTATTCAGTGAAAGTCAATTTCTAGAGGCCAACATCCCAATAAATTGCTCCTATTTCTCATATTGTATCTACTAGTTCTCTATCCACACAGAATAAAACTCTGATCTTAAGTAGGTTCCTAACTATAGCAGTAGAGGAAAATAACTCAAATATTATATGCAAAAGCAGATGCGTTAACAAAGATAATATAAGAAACATGTAAAGAAATATGCTAGCGTCTTGTCACTTATATTTTCAGAACTATCTTCTTTTGGCTGCTCAAAAATCCTAAATGACATGGGGGGTCACTTCTTGAAATCTGCCATGTCTTCAGCTTTTGACCATTCCTCCATGAATATCTTAATGAGTCTCTTGGCCATACAGTCCATTCACAGGCATCTGATATCATTATTTACTTTTAGAAATAGTTGCTGCTCCACAGGATTTAGCAGACATCTTCAAGAAGAAACAAACCTGGTTCTTTGGTCTCTATTGGGGACATGCTGAAACTAGGATTCTCTCTCATACTCAAAGAGAACATGGGAGTCAAATTGTGCTGTTTCCAACGTAAGATGCCTTAAAAAAAAAAAAAAACAAAGTTAAAAGTCAACCACATTTTAAAACACAAAACTAAAAAAAGCAGTGCAAATTCTCACACATTTCTGGCTTACATTTTAGCTAAGATGGAAAATTAAGTAATTCAAATAAAAAATTTAATCTCTCACTTCAACTTTAAATATACTGTATTTTCCCCAAAATTTAACAGGGCATCACAGGGTATACAATAAAAATACTTCAAATAATTGAAAGTTCCTAAAATTAACTTAAAAAATCAGTTGAAATTGTAGAGAAATTCTGGTGATTGATACTTGAATTTTACCATGGCCAGGATAGAAGATAGGCTTTGAGAAAACACTATTTCTCTACATTCATATCTTACTTGGAAATGTTATGAACAAGCCTGGGTTATACAGAGCTGTAAAATGGGCTACTAAACTGATGACCTAGAAAATTTCTCCCAGACATGAAATTACATAGTATCTGGTGATAACACTTGGTACTACCAAACCAGCTATAGGCAAGTCATCTGACTTTGCCCTGATTTTCTTATCTATAAAATACAAGTCCGGTTCTTCTTACAAGGGCAGGTGGTTTAAAATACAGGTGCTTAAGCCATGCTCCTGGGCTTAGACTAAAACATGATACTTTTACAATAAAGCCTGGGTCATTCTGACGTATACTCCTACATAGAGAACCACCACCCTAGATCATGTTCAGGATCCAGTTCTACAACCCTAACATCCATAAAATGGGGGTACACATTTCATTAAATTATCCAGCTTGATAGGTTTAAAATATGAATCAGTGAATCCCCTTCCTTTCCCTAAAACCCCCCCATTTAGAGAAGAGCCTGCAATTAAGACTCATATGCCAATTGGGTAAAAATTTAAATATAGATTTTAAACCAAATTTTCCGAATTATTTTCTCAGGGATTTAAATAGAACAGGACTGTGGGACAATACTTATAGTTATAAGTTGTTTCTATGACAGGCCATCCCAAAACATGTGCTGATGTTAAAATGACAGCAGCATACATCATTTCTTCACTGACTCAACGTCATGACCTCCTACCCAGCTGGAGTGATCTGTAACACAGAATACTATACCTGCAGAGCGTGTGTCCTCCCTGGCTGCTAACCAGGGTTGTGGCCCATGCTTCTTCATTCAAGGGCACTTGCTCCTCTGATTCCTCAGCTCTGGGTCGGGTGATGTATGTATTCCCCTAAATGCAGTCATTTAGAGTCAGTGACTCTGTTGACGCCCAACACCCCCAAAATAATATTGTCAGCTCCCGACAAAGGGACACAAAACTGGGCTTTCAGAAAACACCATTTTTCTTCATCTTGCTGGATGTTGTTTGTGGGCTCTCATCTAATTCCACGTGGCTTCAAAATGACTTCACTCCAGGTTTGTTACCACATCAACTGCATAATTTTATGGTGGTTTTTTTCCCCACCAAAGAAATATAACTTGGTTTGAAGAGGCTTCTTGGCCCCAATAATGTACTCTATTGCCCAAGACAAGCTGAAAAAATGGATCAAGATTTCACACAACAAAGCAAATGGACAGACATGCACAGGAAACCATCAATAACACTCACATTCTGGTAAATTACTGCTGCTAGCGTGTAAATCCAGTAAGTGTTTTAAAGAGAAAAACAGTAAGATAGCAAGTGTCTTTAATATTACTTTATTTCACGTTAGTTTTCTGAGACTAAATAAAGGTCACTGTTCTATGTCCTGATGAATTACTGTTTCAGAATTCCATACCTAAAGAGTTACATTTAATCCTCACTCAGTTCTGAGATTCAAAATTTAGTTTCTCATTTCAAAATACAGTGTCCTCTTAAACCACTTCATTATCAACCTCTGCTCTCTGGAAAATGCAGCATTATTTCTGTAGCTCAGAGTCACAACAATCTTTTATGCTACCTTGAACTTTTACAGTTGAGAAGGTAGTGTCAACTTTTAGATGTCTCTTCCGTCTTTGGTAAAGTAAAACTCAGAGAAACCACACCAACTCGGAGCTAGACTGCCTGGTTTCATATCCCGTCTCCCTACTTACTACTTGCGTTGTGATATTTGGCAAGTGACCTAATTACCTTGCTGTGCCTCCATTTCCTCATTTGAAAAATGGGATTATAATGAACCTATTTCAAAGAATTGTTGTGAGAGTTAAATAAATTAACATGTAAAGGTGCCTAGGGCAGCATCTGGCACATTTAAAATCCTACATAAGTGTTAGCTATTACTTTGTTTTATTTAGCTCCAAATTATCATGCTGTTTCACGTACACAATGTATCATGCTGTACACAATGTTTGCCCAAGTAAACTCCTACCAACTAAAATAAACAGCTAACATTCAAAGGCTCATCATGGTCTGTGGACTCTGTGGAGAGGGTAAGTCGAGTGTGTTCCTGCCGCTAATGGTGAGTGGGACCTTCACTAGCGGAAAGAAAAGATTCCAATATATTTTGTTCATTTCACAAATATTTACTCAGCACCTTCCATATGCTAGGCTCTGTTCTAGGCTCTGGGCATATAGCAATGAGTGACACAGAGGAGGTCCTTGCACTCTGGAAGCTTAAAGGGCACTCCATGTGAGAGTCAAGTTTTGAAAAAAGGAATCAGAAGGACTTGCCTTCCAATATGATGAAACACAACATTGCTTAAATGCCTTATAAGCAGGAGCCAATGCTGGCATTATGGGTTACTCCAGCTTTCTAACAATGACAGAGCATACAGAAATGGCTGCAAAGAAAAATTCAGTAACTTTCCATGTAATGTACTCTAAGTATCTTCCATTGAAGCACATTAAAGGGATAGTCACCATATTTCTGGTATATAAATAACATATAAGAGGTTTACAAACACATACACTCAACCATATTTGAACGGTTTTCATAAGCTGTGAAGGCCCAGCTCCTAAATTTTGTCCAAATATATCCTATTTGCTGTATACCCGTGTGCTTTGTCCCCCCCCCCCCCCTTCCCCTTCTTTACTTTATCTCCAAGTGGCTGCATACAAATATCAAGTAACTATGAGGGAAGTGCCTGAAGATGCATGTGGTGGCAAGAGTCAGTTAGACACCATGGAGCATTAACTCCAAAACAAAACACATGCATCTTTTTGTTCTTACATCCTCCCATTGATGACAACTCTCCACTCATCCCTTCCCCAAACAGAATGCCTTTAGTTAAAGGAGCCCTCTTATAAAAACTAACTGGCAAAGCATTCTCAATCTTTCCTCGCCAATGATGGCCCACTAGAATCAGAAGATAGGTAAAGTCCAATATGCTCTAATCACAAATATGGCACATTTTCAAATACTTCCCTTACCCTTCCCAATCTTTTCAACTATTACTGCTCTCACAGGATACAAACTGTTAGGTCCCACCATCATTCTCATCATTGTTATCTATATATATATAAAAGCCTACATGACCATTATGACCAGTCCACTACTCCACAGGTCGACCAGTCACTATGATGAACATTGACCACCAGAGGGCAGATGCTCAATGCAGGAGCTGCCCCGTGCTGGTCAGTGTGCTCCCACAGCCACCCTCCTGCGGTCCCTCCCCCAAGCCAGATGCCCCATCGCCCTGATCAGTCCCGATCAGGATTGGGCAAGATGGTCCCCACCCGTGCATAGGCCTCTAGTGTCTGTATAAATCTTTAGACTGTATCTGTGGAAACACAATCAAAATAAACTTCTTGCTTAAGGAAGTCAAAACTGCTTAATTAAATCCAACCAAAAACTAAACTTCTTAATGCACAAAGTACTGGACTCAACACTGAATATGTTTAAGATATTTCATGGCAATCTGAAATATTAGGGAGAACCCCTGCAATGCAGATAATATAACATTCTTAACACTCATATACCCATGAATGTTAGACTTTTTTTTTAAATTTCTTTATTGGCTAAGGTACTACAAAAGTGTCCTCATCCCCCATCAACCCCCAACCTCCACCCACCCCCGAATGTTAGACTTATTAACAAAGCAATAACCAGCCCACTGTTTTTCATTTCCTTGGTTTGGTATTGGAAAATTACTCTTCCCGTTTCATTGTCATTTGTTAATCCTTAATTAGGAATGTCACTTAGAAACTAAATATGGAAAGAAGCCTTTCGGAAAGGGCCATTACTTTCCCAATGTTTACTTTTTTCCAATGTCCGGGTGACAATGATACATAATGGGAATTTGGATAAATAAAAAGATACAGGGCCTTGGACTAATTGCACTTCTATGCAATTTTAAAGCCATCTTCCACCTTGAAAAACACATTTACTCTAGGGGTCATTTTATATTGCCAACACCCTCATTTTACCAAAGCGGAAACAGTAGTAACCGAGGTATATATTCCACATTTGGGCACATTCAAATCAAATTCATGCATTCAAATACTTTTGAGCAACCTATGCTTATGCAAAAGTTACCCTGGCAGACTGAATGTGATAAAACATGTAGACCATTTGGCATAGGCCTGGCAAACAATCATTACTCAACATTACTCATTAATACTGTTTCTAATTTTCCAACTTTTTAGTAACCTACATGGTTGTAAAATTATATGATTATGCATATATATAACATGTATAAGCTCACATGCATTAATACTATAAATAAAGCCAGTACGTTAGTGTAAAGTAACGCTATTTATCTAGAGACAAAGTTTAACAGTAGCAAAATGATCCACAAAGCAGCAGAGAACACTTCCTAAGGGGTAGTGTTAAATATTAGCTCTTATCTCTGTTTATCAATTAAGAATACAACCTCTACATGGTCTAGCATGAATTATAATTAGCAGTCAGGTGATCCTAGAGAACTAGCTCAAAATGAATAGTTAAGACCTCAGCACGTGGACAAGTGACCATTTATTTGCAAGGCTGCTGCACCAACCACTGAAGTCTGCTAACTTCCAAACACTGGAATCCTACAGAAATGCATTGCCTGCCTCAGGCTAGAAAATATATTTTTCAAGTCCCTACAACACACATTTAAAAAAAATATCTACAGTGTCACTATCACAGCATCCAGCTTTTTATAGCACTTCAACAGTCTCGGCCACACCTCATTTATGACCATCAGAAAAATGGAAAGATAGTTTGGGGAGCACAGGCTTTCTTATTAAATATTTAGGTAAATATTAAAAGTAACCCTATGCCACCACTAGGGAAAAGAAAACCTGTGTGTTTCCCAGCCTCATCTCGATCCGTGGCACAAAGCACATTCCCCCTCCCACGCCGCGAGTCACACCCGGGGCGCGCCGAGGAGGGGCGGGGAGAGGCAGGGCGCTCCGGGGTAGCGGCCTGGCACCGCTCCTTCCCGCCGGCTCTAGCACGCAACCGCTAGAGCTAGACCCACGTGGACCTCCCGGCGGGGGCGCCGAGACCCACGCCCAC
>NW_006292095.1:1479552-1486143 GCF_000327345.1 Myotis davidii | reverse complement strand
CAGCTCCGGAGGCCCCTGCCTGCGGCCACTCTCTGAGAAGGATTATGTTCTGGACCCGCTCGACTCGATTTTTTTTTCCCCCTGGAGGAGCAGGTTTCACAAGTTGAGGTCAGGGCCGGAAGAGTTAAGGATGGGGAGTCAGATGCAAGTGACAATCCCCCCCCCCAAGACTGTGTGACATTTGGGCAGGTTATACTGTGTAACCACCACCGCCATCCCAGGCGCCGCTGTAAAATGGAGCGTAGTGCCTCCCAGCAGGTGGTTGTGAAGCTTAAAGGAGCATGTGGAACATGTGGCCTGCCCAGCACGTGAACCCTCGAATGTTACTGCCTGCCCCCCTCGGCTCTTCCTCCTGGAGGCCTGTGTGTGCCCCTGCGCCCTTCCGACTGGGGAAGCCCATCCCCCAGTGTTTCAGAGGACTGAGAAGGAGAATCAGTTATGCGATGGACTGTGTGATGAGGAACTCTCAGAACCGTATTAAGTCCGTGGTTCTCAACCTGTGGGTCGCGACCCTTTCACGGCGGTGGCCTAAGACCATCGGAAAACATATATAATTACATGTTGTTTTTGTGATTAATCACTATGCTTTAATTATGTTCAATTTGTAACAATGAGAAGGTTGAGAACCACTGGAAGTGTTTCTAATCTGAATTTGTATCAAAATAACCAAGCACTCTTCGACAGACAAAAATGATAACATTCAAGACACGGTGACAAGTGATAATCCATTTTAGAGCCACCTAGACATGGTATCAGGAAGCTAATTTTAAAATTTATGATATAATCACTAATCCCTAGAAAACGTCTAGTTGTCAGCGTAAAATTCTATCAAACTAAGACCAAACCCTAGTTGTCATATTTTATCAACTTTATCTCTGGGTGTTAATATGTACCTGGGACTTGAGTCAGCTCACCCTGGTATCTCCTTACGGAAATCGTTCAAGCATTCCTGTCCAGGGAAAACGTAGGGGAAAAGTTTAGTTTTCCCAGATGATGAATTTGAGAAATCCATGAATCATGATCCAAGCACATGGCTCGTTACATTGTGATCTTGCTGAAACATTAACTTGCCAAGAATGAACAATGGTATATGAATGCCCCTGGGCATTTTGCTTCTCACTCCAGAGGAAGACTGGTGGTATTCGGAACCGCTCGGGTGTCTGTGTGCGCTTGATTGGACTGTGGCATGCTGGAAGGGGGTGGTCGCAGTTCAGGCCACATGGGAGCCGTGGGTCTGTGCTGTGACTTCGGACCAAACCATTCTTTATTCCTGGCAGCCTTGCAAAGCTGTGCCCTTGGTCATGATGGAGAAGTGGACAGGAGAGGTGTACCCTCAGGACAGATCTTTCACCACAATACCTCCAGTGCGTTTCCCTGGAACTGTGGAACAGTAGTGTCATTGCATAGCAATGATGTTGTCTAATAGCTGTTATATAACTCACGTTGAATTTTTACCATCTGGGTTAGCAACAATTTGAAATCCTCTGTAATTTGTAATTACTGGCCTATTTGTAGCAGGAGGAAGATAAGCTCTGTGGGACTTCACCATTTAAACAGAATTTTGTGAAAAAATTGAAGCCAGAAAATTAACCTGGCTCAGATCCATTCAGGTGTTAGGAAGCAGGTAGGAAACAGTTTCATAATTTGTCAGATAAATGGCACCTGCCAAATGTCCTAGTGGCCACTTCTGCGTTTCCTGCTTCTCCCCTGACTTGTTAATAACTCCCAATCCTGAAAGCTACCACCCTTGCTGTTCCAGGCCTCTTTCAGCATCTTAAATCAGACATCTAAAGTCATCTCTTTTTGCCAAACACAGTCATTGTTGTTGTTTTTTTACATTTTGGAACCAACAAAATCATAAATCATAAGCAATTATTAGTCTCTGGTCTTCCAAAATTTTTCATTTCTAAAGTAGATTGATTACTATCAATCATAATTATTATATTCAGAGAAACTCTGGAGTTCAGTTTTAAGGAATAAGAGTTGAAACTCTGTGCCAAATCCCCCTGTGCCTCTTACTCTCTTAAAAGAAAATTCACGGCCAGACTTTAATATATAGGATATGGATATGGTCTGATGTTGAATGTTTAGATCTTGCATCCATAGATTACTATAATTTAAAGTAAGTTCTGTTTTATTATTTCCTGGCTAATTTTTACAAGACATCTTTATATTCATCAGACACCAATAGATGTTTTTGAGAAATTATTCTTGCCCTCAGTGTTAACAGTTTAAGTTCAGTGCCATTCACGATACTCACTTTATTGTAAATGAGTACCTTATGTCCCCAAATGTCTGACAAAGACTTCAGATGTCAGCAAGGGACAGACGTGCCACCTGGCTTGGCAGCGGACCTCTGAGGAAATTTCATTAATTTTATGCAGAGGCACACTATAAGAAAGAAAACAGACTCTGCCCTTAATACACACTTAACTTACTGATTAACTTACTGAGCCAAATCTACATTATAGATTATGTTGGAGGCTTGCAGGACAGGTTGAAAATATTTTAGTGGATGAAGTTCTGCAATGTCTTCATTGTTATAGAAGATCTATGGGAAACTTGCAAAACAATTTCTTGGACATTTCAGATATTCTTTTTCTTGGTATTAGAAAATGGCTGTCTTATTCTTAAAAACTACGGTACAGTTATCACCTATCATTTTGTTCAGCTTCCTTTTTATAGAATGTCTAAAATAACACTTCTGGATTTCTTTCACATATTAGGTCATTTTACTTAGACTTACCTTTTATGTCCAACACAAAGGAGGAACTCTCTCTTAAAGGAAAAATTCAGTTACCTTCCCAAACACAAATAAGAAACCATTGCTCTTTTACGGCTAGTTGATACAGTTGCTGTTACCACCCTTATTTTCTGTGGGAATGTCCAAAGAATGCATTTCCTTTAATAGAAGTCACAGCTGTGTAAATAGCAAAAAAGTAACTTTTTTCCTGTAGCTTCTTTCAACCACATTTGGCCAGTAAACCAAAACTAGATAAAGCTCCACACGGGAGGCTTGTGGAAGAGCCTTGTCATGGCTGTCACATCTCTGGGCTGAGGTCACGAGTGCAGCACTTTTCTGAACATCACAGCTAGTTGTTTGGGCCTGTGTTTCAAAGTATTCAGTTGCTTTCATCTGGGTGATAATCACTGTTTGGAGACTGTGCAGTGATATTCAGCCTGTGTCCCTTTACTAATATGATTTTTTAATCCCAAGTTTTAACCTTTATGTAGAAGCTGTAATGTTTCAAAGTAAAAAATAAGGGGAGGACACCCGGCTGGTGTGCTCAGTGGATCGAATGTTGTCTCATGGACCAAGGGGTCCTGGGTTCGATTTCTAATCAGGGCACACGCCCGGGTCGTGAGCTCAATCCCCTGTGGGAGGTCTGCAGGAGGCAGCCAATTAATGATTCTCTATTATCATTGATGTTTCTCTCTCTCCCTCTTCCTTCCTCTCTGAAATCAATAAAATATTTATTTTTTTTTTTAAAAAAGGAGAGGTGATCAACCAAAGAACTTGTATGCATAAATGCATAACCCATGGACACAGACAACAGGGTGGTGAAGGCCTGGGGTGAGGGAGGGGCAGGCTGGAGAGGGTCAATGGGAAAAAATGGGGGACAAATGTGATACTTTCAAAAATAAAGATTTAAAAATAAAATATAAGGGGGAATACGTTACATGCCTTAGTTATCTAGACCACGGGTTGGCCAACTTTTTCTTAAAGGACCAGATTGTAAATATTTTAGGCTTTGAGAGCTGTGAGGCAAAAATCAAGGTTATTATGTAGGTAATTATAACCATTTAAAATGTATCCGTTTGGAAATGTAAAACCATTCTTGGCTCCTGGGCCATCCAGAAACAGGCGGCAGGGCTGAGGTTGGCCAGCAGGCCGTATGCTTGCCAGCCCTTCTCCAGCCATACCACCCCTCACTGACAGAAACCCTATTCTTTTTTCTCTCTTTCAGCCACATGCCTGGGGATTACGGAGTGATGGGTGACGATGGCTCTATTGATTACAGCGTTCATGAGGCCTGGAACGAAGCCACCAACGTTTACTTGGTAGTCATCCTCGTTAGCTTTGGTCTCTTCATGTATGCCAAGAGGTAAATCTTTGAGTACTTCAGGGGAGATAAGAAACTGGGCATTTAAAAGCTCTGCAGGTGTGTTTGTTTGTTTGATCTGAATTAAACGCACAAAAATAATGTTATCAACGTTTTTGTTCTTCTCTGAAAGCACTGTCTGCTTGTGCCCTTGAGCACTGGGCACTGAGGTTTGGCTTGGAAAACCCTGTTGCTTTAAGAGGTGGAGATTTAAGCGCAGCCCTTGGCACCCAGCCCAGCTCACTATACTCCCATTCTATCGTTTCTAACACAGCTCAATTTTATCACCCAGCCTGTGTTCACCAGCACCCTTGGATGAGCACACATGTTGGCCCATGTCCCTAAAATGCAGAGACACTAACTCCTGTGTGCTTAGCAATTCTCTCTTTGCACATTTTAAGCGTCCCCTTCTGTTTCCTGTGCAAGACTATTTCATAGCACTTATCCTATATAATAAAAGGGTAATATGCAAATTGACTGAACAGCAGAACGACCAGTTGCTATGACACGCACTGACCACCAGGGGGCAGATGCTCAACGCAGGAGCTGGTCAGTGTGCTCCCACAGGGGGAGTGCTGCTCAGCCGGAAGCTGGGCTCACAGCTGGCGAGCCCAGCAGCGGTGGCGGGAGTCTCTCCCACCTCTGCAGCAGCGCTAAGGATGTCCGACTGTCAGCTTAGGCCTGCTCCCCACAGGAGGGTGCAGGCTGGGCAGAGGGACCTCCCCCGCCTCCCCCCCAGTGCACAAGTTTTGTGCACTGGGCCTCTAGTTGAACAATATTGGTATTATCTGATTACTTGTCTATTCCACAAAAACTTCAGTCCCTTGAGAACAAGGCCTGGTGTGTCACATAGTGTAAATTCTCAATAAATATTTCCTACTTTAATTCTAGATTCCGTAGCATAGTGTAACTGTTCTCTCTCATTCTCTCTCCTTTCCTTTTGTGGGGGGTGAGGGAGGGTGGGGAGGGTGGAGAGGGTGGGGAAGCTGCTTTGAAAAGGAAAAGCACTATTAGTTGAACTGAGTTGCTTCTGCTTATAGGCACATGCTTTATGGTATCCTCTGCCAAAGTCAAAAAGACAGTAGATAGCTCAAAATAATAGATAGCTCAAAATAATTAGTAATCCAGAAATTACAGATGTTTGGTTTGGGGAGTAGCTCAGAGCCTATATTTGCTCTCAGACATGCAGGCTCATCCTTCCTAGCTGCCTGAGCCCTGAAGGAGCCCACCCATTGGCTGTCTAGACTGTAGGGGATGATGGGTGAGGGAAGGCTCTACATATCAGCACTGGCCCACTTGCAAGAAACCATGTTCCACTAAAAATAGCCACTGCCTCCTCCCCACCCACAGTTTTAAAAGCAGGGGCACTGTTATCAATTTTAAAAAGATGGCCATACAGAAGCTCCACTGAAGTCATGCTATTGTATATGAGAAATATGCATATCCATTATTTTCCAAAGTTAAGGTCTGCTCACATTTTGTTTATTGTAAAACCCGGAAAGTTACCTTTATTTGGAGGACATGAGAGGGAAGGGGGAAAAATCAGGTATTTTCTTGTTTATGCATTTTTCCGTAGAATACTTGGCTTTTGGAAGGGTAGGGAGTGAAAGCACAATAGAGGTACATCACTGTTGTGTTAAGTGGATTGTTCAGCTACTTTTCTTTTGTATATTCCTGTGGCTATACATATACAGCTTCATACTTTTAAAAAATATGTTTGTATTGATTAAAAGAAAAAGGGAGAGGGAGAGAGAGAAACATCTATTGGCTGAAAAATCAATCATATATATATATATATATATATTTTTTTTTTTAAAGAAAGAATACCTGAGCCAAGGAAGCATTCACAGAGACAAATAAAAGATGGTTCCTTGCCACTTATGTCCTTAAATGTAGTTTCCGATTACAACAATCCTGAGAATAATTATTATAGTCCTACTAGAGGCCTGGTGCACAAATTTGTGCACTGGTGGGGTCCAGCCCACCTGCCCCGATGGGGGCCGATCAGGGGCGGGGCTGGCCGGGGCGAGGGCCTGCAGGTGGTTTGCCAGCCAGCCCTGCCCCTAATCAGGGTGGGGAGGCTCGTGGGGGACAGAGCCAACTGGGGTGAAGGGCCGTGGTCATTCCGGTGGTTCTGCCATTCGGTCACTGGGCTTTTATTACATAGGATAGGTATTAATACAGATCTCTCTTCTGCATTGGTTTTGTGTTTTAGGAATAAAAGGAAGATTATGAGGATATTCAGTGTGCCACCTACAGCAGAAACTTGTCAGAGCCCCAGCTTCTATGACACAATGAGCAAAATTCGTTTAAGACAGCAACTGGAAATGTATTCCATTTGTAAGTAAATTCTGTGCTTTACTGTATACAGAAGCATGTTTAAAGTAGAATTTTTGGAATTAAACCCAGTTAGTAAAAGATTGTCAGAAATAGTTGATGATGAAACCTGAGTGCCCTTTTCAGATGCTCATCACAGAGCCAGCAGAGG
>NW_006292095.1:1468218-1470455 GCF_000327345.1 Myotis davidii | reverse complement strand
TCCAAAGTTAATGTCTGCTCACATTCTGTTTATTGTAAAACCCGGAAAGTTACCTTTATTTGGAGGACATGAGAGGGAAGGGGGAAAAATCAGGTATTTTCTTGTTTATGCATTTTTCCGTAGAATACTTGGCTTTTGGAAGGGTAGGGAGTGAAAGCACAATAGAGGTACATCACTGTTGTGTTAAGTGGATTGTTCAGCTACTTTTCTTTTGTATATTCCTGTGGCTATACATATACAGCTTCATACTTTTTAAAAATATGTTTTTATTGATTAAAAGAAAAAGGGAGAGGGAGAGAGAGAAACATCTATTGGCTGCCTCCCAACTGGAGATTGAACCTGGGCCATGTGCCCTGACGGAGAATCAAATTGGCGACCTTTTGGTGCATGGAGTGACGCTCAAGCAACTGAGCCCCAGCAACCACGGCATACAGCTTCATACTTTTTAGTGAAAGAAAGAATACCTGCCTTAACTGGTGTGTTGCCATTCGGTCACTGGGCTTTTATTACATAGGATAGGTATTAATACAGATCTCTCTTCTGCATTGGTTTTGTGTTTTAGGAATAAAAGGAAGATTATGAGGATATTCAGTGTGCCACCTACAGCAGAAACTTTGTCAGAGCCCAGCTTCTATGACACAATGAGCAAAATTCGTTTAAGACAGCAACTGGAAATGTATTCCATTTGTAAGTAAATTCTGTGCTTTACTGTATACAGAAGCATGTTTAAAGTAGAATTTTTGGAATTAAACCCAGTTAGTAAAAGGTTGTCAGAAATAGTTGATGATGAAACCTGAGTGCCCTTTTCAGATGCTCATCACAGTGACAGCAAAGGAGGTTTGCATGAAGTTAATGCTTCAGGACCCTGTGTTTGTACGGGCCCTTCCAAGACTCTGAGAAGAACCCTAGGAATGAATACATGGGGTCGTACTTTTGTAAATTTTGCAAAAAATTAGCTATTTTAATAATCAGTTGAAATTGCTATCTCTTCCTACTGTAATTTGCCCTCCTTTGTACCCCTGTCCCTGCGGAACAGCATGAAAGTGGCCATGAACGTTTGGTAGAATCTACGGGAAAGTTGAGTTGGAGCTACTTTTAGTTGGGTTTTGAAGTTTTATTTATGGAATTTGCAGTCAGTCTCTTCTATTATAAGTAAATTACTGCAAGCCAAAGCAGAAAGGAATGGCTTCCAGGAATATGGCATGTGACATTAACATGCAAGGCCAGGGGTCATATCTCAATATTAATATGTTAGTAGTACTGAACACGGTGACTATGTAGGTGGTGGGGAAGAAACAAAGTTTAAAATGTATGGCGTCAGAATGAATTGTAGGCCATAGCCATTTATGCCACCATTTAAAAGAATAAGGGTGTTATTTCTGTGGTGTATCATTAAGCTCAGAAAGCAAAATATAATAGTATATTATACGATGCCACTCTTAAAGTCACATGACCAGAACATCCCTTATATTATCTACATATAATATAAATGTTCTATA
Organism: Myotis davidii; assembly: GCF_000327345.1. Classification (NCBI taxonomy): domain Eukaryota; kingdom Metazoa; phylum Chordata; class Mammalia; order Chiroptera; family Vespertilionidae; genus Myotis; species Myotis davidii. Next base: position 1,468,956 of record NW_006292095.1, on the reverse strand, counting down.
TAATTATGCAAGCATAGAGAAAGGTTTGAAGAGAGACTCATCAGACTGTTAACATTATTACCTTGATGGGGAGAGTGTGGGATTTAAAGAAAGAAGACTGGATATTTTTTAAAAGAAACATATGAACTGGTAACAGCAGTTCTTTTGGGGAAAGCAACTGGGCGGGCAGCTACAGGACTGGTCAGCTAAGAGGAATATACTTTCACTGTTTTTTCTTTTGTTCCTTCTGCACTTTGTACGATATGGGTGGCTTACCAGCTCAAGCTAAGCAGTAAAGCTAACATAGCAGCTTTATTCACAGTAGCCAGCAGATGGAAACAATCCAAGAGTCCTTGATGGACGAATGGATACACAAACAATGGTACATAAATACAGTAGAATGTTATTCAGCCTTTAAGAGGAAGACAATTCTAACATATACTACAAATGGATGGACCTTAAAGACATTATGATTCATAATTATTCTTATAATTAAGTAAAATAAGCAAGCCACAAAAGAACAGATATTGTATGATTTCACTTATATGAGGCAAATTCATAGACAGAAAGTAGAATGGTGGTTGCCAGTGACTAGGGGAGGAGAAAATGGGGAGTTATTACTTAATGGGTAGAGTTCAGTTTGAATGATCAAAAGAGTTCTGTGTCTGGATGGTGGTGATAGTTGCACAACAATGTGAATGTAGTTCATGCCACTAAATTAAACACTTAAAACTGACTGAGTTTGGCTCAGTGGATAGA
>NW_006292095.1:1449449-1449857 GCF_000327345.1 Myotis davidii | reverse complement strand
TTTTTTTTTTTAAAGAAAGAATACCTGAGCCAAGGAAGCATTCACAGAGACAAATAAAAGATGGATTCCTTGCCACTTATGTCCTTAAATGTAGTTTCCGATTACAACAATCCTGAGAATAATTATTATAGTCCTACTAGAGGCCTGGTCTAGGTGAAAACAATATTTTTCAACATTGCTTCCAGAAATTCCAGAGAAACCTTGGTTGATAATGGAGGTGTGATCTCATGATGAAAACACATATCCTGAAAGATTGCTGATCTCCTCTCACAAATGAGATGGCCACAGTTCTGTTGACTAAATGCTGAATAAAGACACACAGTTAATAAAATGCTAGTTATAGTCATACACTTCTTCCAAAATCTTTATTTAAAATTTTAAATAGAAGGTGCTTAATTTTAATAAAGA
>NW_006292095.1:1446748-1448806 GCF_000327345.1 Myotis davidii | reverse complement strand
TCTGCACTTCTGCACTTTGTACGATATGGGTGGCTTACCAGCTCAAGCTAAGCAGTAAAGCTAACATAGCAGCTTTATTCACAGTAGCCAGCAGATGGAAACAATCCAAGAGTCCTTGATGGACGAATGGATACACAAACAATGGTACATAAATACAGTAGAATGTTATTCAGCCTTTAAGAGGAAGACAATTCTAACATATACTACAAATGGATGGACCTTAAAGACATTATGATTCATAATTATTCTTATAATTAAGTAAAATAAGCAAGCCACAAAAGAACAGATATTGTATGATTTCACTTATATGAGGCAAATTCATAGACAGAAAGTAGAATGGTGGTTGCCAGTGACTAGGGGAGGAGAAAATGGGGAGTTATTACTTAATGGGTAGAGTTCAGTTTGAATGATCAAAAGAGTTCTGTGTCTGGATGGTGGTGATAGTTGCACAACAATGTGAATGTAGTTCATGCCACTAGAAAAAAATCCTTAAAAAATGTAAGCATTTTTTTAAAGTATAGTCAGAAGCTTTGTAAAGAAAATTATAAGGGAAGAATTAAGTTTTCATTGATGCCTAGTCAAAATAGAAGTTACCTCCTATCAGTAATATATTCAGTAGTATAACATGTACAATTATAAACCCCATTGTACAGGTTTTTTTTCTTCTTTGATGGGAACGGCATAAAATAAGATCAGAATTCCTGTCTTTGTAAGGCGCATCAGTTTTCTATTGCTGCTGTAACAAATTATCACAAATTTTGTGGCTTAAAACAGCACAGATGCATTGTTTACATTTTTATAGGTTATAAATCCCACAACAGTCTTGCTGGGATAAAAGTCTAGGCGTGAGCAGGGTTTTCTTTCTGTTCCTTCTTCATTATATCTTCCCTCCGTCTGAACTCAGCCAGGAAAGGTTCTCCAATTTTCAGAGTCCATGTGATTAGGTGGGACCAGGTAATCCAGGGTAGTCTCCCCCTCTCTTACCTTAATCACATCTTCAAAGTCCCCTTTGCGCTGTAAGGTAACATATTCACAGGTCAGGGGGATTAGGATGGAGACAATTTCGAAAGCCATTATTCCTGTAAACAATGAGTGTGTGTGGGTCTGCACGTTTATTGAATTCCTGCTCATTGGAGCATTCTTAAGTGCTTGTGACATATCTAGCCCTAACAAAGTCTGCCGGTTCAAGAGGAAATAGCAAACAAAATTCTTTTTCTTAAAAAGGACTCCCGAAGTTGTAAAAGCTTTAGCCACAAAAATCTGAATTTACCCCCGAGTACTGAAAACAAGTAGTATCTCTTTCTTGGCTAAGAAACAGTGAAGAGACTGAAAGTTTTAGAGCTAAGTAGTCAGTGACATTCCTAAATATTTTAGCCTGTACTTTCTCTAGTTTTAGGTTGGGACCATTCATTTTTATTTTATTATTTTTATTAATTTATTTATTTATTTATTTTTCTTATTGACAGTTTTATAGATGTCACCCAATTTCCCATCCCTTTTCCCAGCCCAGGCAACACCATTCTTCAAATAAACATTTCTCAGCAGTACAAAGAGAATACAGAATTGCATTTTTTTTTCGTCAAGTTTATATTAATCACAAAGTTCAATAATACGTCTCTTAGGCTTATAAGTTAAAATATAGTCAAATTCCTTATTGTGTGGACAAAAGCATTATTTTTCATTTATCTTAAAGTGGAAATGGGGGGCAAGAAAAGAAAATTGCAGAGTGTTAATTTAACAGCTTAATTAATGTTTACCCTATATTTTTAAAGCTCTGAATAATCCTGATATACAAATAATAGTAATAATAATAACCTATAAAATGGATATCAGCAGTGTTAAGATATTAGAGGATCATAATGTATAATAAAATTTTCCTCCAACAGAAAAAAAGTTTAATTCTAAGCTAATTCTTTACTGAGATTCATGACTGGTCATTTAATGATATTAACTAGTAATTATTTTGCTGTTTTATTAAGTATATCTCTTTTTTCTTTCTTTCTTTCTTTTTTTAATAGCAAGGAAATATGACCATCAACAGCCACAAAACCAAGCCAA
>NW_006292095.1:1437625-1446736 GCF_000327345.1 Myotis davidii | reverse complement strand
GAAGCAATCAGACATGAATGAAAACCCATCTTTGGAAGCGAGCATCTGAAACTTATGCCACTTTGAGCTGATTTTTTTGTAAAATGAAAAATGAAAATCAAGGCATTGGTATAATTTCCTCTCAGATTGTATTCTGTGATAAATGTAATGTGAATAACTGACTGATTTGTGTTCTCATTGCTCTTGGTTACCACTCTTTTTTAAAAAATATATTTTATTGATTTTTTTACAGAAAGGAAGGGAGAGGGATAGAGTTAGAAACACCGATGAGAGAGAAACATCAATTCAGCTGCCTCTTGCATGCTCCCTACTGGGGATGTGCCCGCAACCCAGGTACATGCCCTTAACCGGAATCGAACCTGGGACCCTTCAGTCCACAGTCCGACGCTCTATCCGCTGAGCCAAACTGGTTAGGGCCTGGTTACCACTCTTAATTGAATTACTACTTGCTTCTTCAGAACCTGCATAGTGGACTGTCTTTCTATATCATGAAGTGTACCCATCTGCTGATTATGGAAGCCTTCTGGAATTTTTCTCTCGTGTTCCTAGGAGTTCATTTGCTTTTTTCTTTAATCCTAGAGTTTCATTTCCACCACAAGCGTCTTCTTTAGACCATACTGCAACCATGTTGTCAAACACTAGTAAATGAGCACCTCTATAATTGCTTTTCATCATATGACTCTTGGTGTTTAACGTTAACGGTCTGGTTTCTAATGCTTTCTTAGCATAATAAGCTTCTCTGAAGACTCATATCTTGTACCATTTTCTCCTGTATATTGAAATGTTTTTACCTACTTTGTCATCATTATTTAAGTAAAAGCTGATTGGAGGTAGTGGTAGAGAAGTTTAACTGTCCATGTAACTGACCAAGAATTAGTTTTTGAATCCAAGGTATTCTTAATTCTAAGAGTTAGGGTTAATATTATTTTCCTTTCCCTTTATAATTGTAAAGTAAAAGAATATAAATTTTAAATGAAAAGGTTTAGACCAAATAAAATCATTCAGGGAAATTGCATTTTCTTTTAAAATTTAATTACATCATTCAAAAACATATATATTGTTCAAGGTAAATTGTTGACCAAATGGAGTAATTCTTAACTCACGAGTGAAGGCACTGCCTATACGAAGAACGAAACACCGTGTATAACTACAACCGTGTGTAACTAAACAGTTATAATTACAGGCCGGGGGTAGCAGAGTGGCAAGGAGACAGTCTTCTTAAACTTGGCTTTCCTCAAGGAGACACTATATTTCCATCAGCAGAGAATGTACTCGAGCAGGAACAGTTTACTTGCTGTCACTGACATGTGACATGACCTGGACAAATTACAAACCCGGCCATCTCAGGTGATTTGTATAGTGTATATAAATAAATATAAATCACAATGAAGTTGTGATTGTTTTTATCTGTGTCCACTCGATAGAGACAGTCATAACTAAAAACTGGTTTATCATTTGGTGAGCATCAAACGTTGGCCAGTAAGAGCGGATGAATTCCTGATTTTTTTCTCTTAAAGCTAACATGGGAATCACTCACCCCCACTGGCAGGAACAACAGTAAGTCTGCCTTTGAAGTTCCTTCTCTGCTTCAACAGCTGAGCTAGGAAGGGTGGAAGCCTGCAGCCACACTTCAAAGCGACACCAGGTGATTGTCCTGCTTCTGCCCCGGAATCCACCAAAGATTCCGTGGAACTATTTTCTTTGGAAGAAAAGTGGAATGACTAATAAGCTGGTAAATAACATTTGTGTTCTCCTTTTGTTCTTTTTTTTTTTTTTAATGCAGAAGATACTGAGCTGTAAGCACTGGTCAGCCTCTCTTGGTGCACAGCTTGAGCATGTTAAATAGTTATTTAGCTGATACCAGCCAGCTGCACTCAGGGAAGCTGTTGGCCCCTAAAGGACACAGATGTTTGCTATAGACCTCACACTGCTTCAGGTGGAGTTATTTATATGATTCTTCTGAAAATGAAATGTGGAGTTTATGGCAAAATTGGTTTAATGTCAGAAATATTTTCAATATTGAGTAGAAATAACAAAATGATAAAAATAATTTCAGATATTAACAAATACATTGAAGGAAAAGGACAAAAGTATGGAATGAAGTTTTTCAAGAAGTAGTTATGAAATACGTAACTGTGCTAGTCATGTGTCATCTATAGACCATTTGATTCTAATAACAATTATAATAGGAACAGATGCAGGAAAACTAAAAGGAAATATGGTTATTTGCATACCTTTAACATCTATACAAAATAGTGAGAATAGGGACTGGAGCTTATTCTTTTTTTAATATATTAATTTTTACAGAGAGGAAGGGAGAGGGATAGAGAGTTAGAAACATCAATGAGAGAAACATCAATCAGCTGCCTCCTGCACACCCCCCACTGGGGATGTGCCCGCAACCAAGGTACATGCCCTTGACCGGAATCGAACCTGGGACCTTTCAGTCTGCAGGCCAACGCTATATCCTCTGAGCCAAACCGGTTAGGGTGGAGCTTATTCTTAATCTGTTTTCCGCTTGACTCCCTAATAAAGCCAGAGCCAAACTTGCACAAAACTATAAAGCAAGAAAAGTTTCCCACCTACCTTTTGACCCTCAGCAGTCTCCTATAAGTCTGTATGGGTAAGACAGGTCTTAAATGAGGATTGAAAAGTTAGGATGAGGAACTAAGCTGAGAACTGAGGTGGTAAACCCTCCTTAGTCCTGTAGCATACCTGTAACACATGGGGACTTTCAGCAGCAGGTCATCTCTCTACTGTCATTGACTTCTCACCCAAAATAAAAGTGGCATTTAGCATTGGATTCTATGCTGATGTATTTTCCACCTTTACTTGGAGATAGTAAAAAACTAAAGCTATTTATGTAGATTAGTAACAGTCCATATCCTACGTAGGCAGGTGGGATAAGTTAAAGGAGAGGCCACTTATTGTCCAGGTTCATTGGTAGTTGAGCCCCAAATTTGATACTGAAAGAGCACTGTGTTGTGTTAGCTTCTTTTATTTTTATTGTTTACTAGTTCCAGAGGTTCTTGAAAAAGACCTCCATTCCAGGGATTTTATTTAACAACTAGAGGCCCCGTGCATGAAAATTCATGCACTGGAGGGGAGTCCCTCAGCCCAGCCTGCCCCTCTCACCGTCCGGGAGCCCTCAGGGGAGGGAAGCGACCCAGTGATCCAGGGAAGGTGATGCCCCATCACACCTCTGCTGCTGCCACTTCCGGCAGCGCAAGCCTCGGCCGGCCCTGGTTACCTGATCCTCGGGTGGCCCTGGGCGGCTGGGAAGTTGCCATCCGAGGCTTGCCTGCGCCTTGGGCCAGCCCTAGGTGGCTGGGGGGCTGAGGGGACTGGGGGTGTTTGGAGGCAGGCACATGGAGTGGCCGGGTTCACCTGAGAGTGGGCCCGGCCTTGCCGCATGCCTGCCACTCTGGCGGGGTTGAGGGGACTGGGCACTGCCTTCTTTGGGGGTATGGAAGTCAATTAGCATATTCCCTCATTGGCTGTGGGCGCCGCCATCTTTGTGATGATGTGAGGGTCAATTTGCATATTCACTCTTTATTAGCTAGGACTAGAGGCCTGGTGCACAGATTTTTGCACCAGTAGGGTGTTGGGGTCCAACCCCAGCAGGTCCAGGGGTCCCCAAAGGTGTGGACAGAGTCAGCGAAGAAGGAATGACACGGGGACAGCGTTAAGTTGATCAGCAAGCCTAGCCAGGATCTCCAGCCAAGTTCTGTCTTTTATTGTCTTGTTACATGTGTATTTATACCATTTGCTTTTGTTAAAACACATAGCGCCAAGAAGGTGAGCAAATATTAAGAACAGTATGCCATATACGCCAGGTCCCTTGAAACATATGCTGTGCAGATGTTTCTTCCCTGCAGCAACTGTGTCAAGCAGCAAGGATGGACCGGCTTCCAGCAGTGGGGTCCCTCAGCCTGGCCTGCGCCCTTTCACAACCCAGGACCCTTTGGGGATGTCAGACTGCTGGTGTCATGCCCGAGGGATGTAGTAGTGCACAAAGTGGCAGGCAGCCAGGGAGGAGCCCAAGCCCCAGCCAGGCGCTACACCGCTCCTGCTCATCCTGCCCCACTGCACCTGTCGCCATTATCTCTTGGTAGTACTGCCATGGAGGCAGGAGAGGCTAGCACCACCACAGCTGTGCTTGCCAGCTGTGAGCCTGGCTGTTGGTTAGCTGAGCAGTGCTCCCACTGTGGGAGCGCACTGACCACCAGGGGGAAGCTCCTGCATTGAGCATCTGCCCCCTGGTGGTCAGTGTGTGTCATAGCGACCAGTCAAACTGGTCACTTAGGGTTTTATATATGTACACTAGAGGCACGGTACACAAAATTCATGCACGGAGGTGGGGGTGGAGGTGGGGCGTCCCTCAGCCCGGCCTGCACCCTCTCCAATCTGAGACATCCCTCTCACAATCCAGGACTGCTAACTCCTGACCACTCACCTGCCTGCCTACCTAATTGCCCCTAACCGCTTCTGCCTGCAGCCTGATCACCCCCTAACTGTGCTCCCCTGCTGGCCCAATGGCCCCCAACTTCCCTCCCCTGCCGGCCCAATGGCTCCCAACTGCCCTCCCTTGCAGGCCTGGTTGCCCCCAACTGCCCTCCCCTGCCGTCCTGATCTCCCACAACTGCCCTCCCCTGGTGGCCATCTTGTGACAACATGAGGGCATTGTGTGAGGGTGCAAGGACCATCTAGGCTTTTATTAGTATAGATGTTTTGACAAATTTCAAACTAGCTGAAGAAAGTGGAGATTTTTCAATGCAACCAACTGTGTTATCAACTGCAAATGTTTTTGACTTCAGAAATCTGAATTTTTTCAAAAAATGTACCATGAAGTGTAAAATTTGACAGAATAAGTAAATGTATATTTACTGTATTCATTTTTTTTAAGGGATTGCAAGTGTCTGAAGTTTAAAAATCCAGGTCTATTCAAGTTTATTACAACTTAATATAAATCCTACCTAAATGCTTTCTGTCACCTAGTATTAGCAAAGTAACTAGACCAAAGTAAATGGTTGGTGAATACTTATTGAATTAATTAATTTACTTCTAATAATTTATAGAACCAATGTTTTATTTTTATGTTTTTGAAAAGTATTTGTAGGTTCTGCTTCTGGTAATAGAAAAGTAATCATATCAGACTCACAGATAATGATTATGAATTCAGAACAAAACACAAAAAAAACTAACAGTGACCATAAGCAGACAACAGAAGGAGGCTGATCCTTGAAAGAGGGGACTACACTACCTGAGATTTTTGATTATGTTTTTGTTTTTGTTTTTGTCTGAAGGTATTTCTAAGTCTACCAGTTGAGAGTAGCTAGAACTCAGGTAGAAAACTATAGTGAAATTGGTCTGAGAATAGGACAGAGGTCTGAGAATAGGGCTTCTAGAGGGACTGGAACATGAGGAGGAACATCACAGAAAGAAGTGAACCACAGGAGGGGGAACCCCAAAATCTGCATATAAATTCTGACAAGTCCTGGCTGACCCTATACTATGAATATACAGAGACTCTTAGGAACCTGGCAGAAACAACTAGCTAAAAAACCTGAAAGAACTAAGCAGAGTTTTCAGTTACAGCCTACCATAGGTGAGACAGTTTGAGTCCTCCCAAAAAACAATTTCAGAGAAAGATAGACTAGACTCTCTACACCATACCATCCACAGTGTCCAATGTACAGTGAAAAGTTACGGAAATGAGAAAAACAGTAAAATGATTCACAGTTAAGAGAAGAAATGAGACAATGTGGTACATAGTCAAGAGAAAAAATAGTTGATATAAACTGACTCCACAATGACCCAGATATTGAATTAGCAGACAAGGGCTTTAAAAGTAGCTATTACAAATATATTTAGATAATGAAATACTTTCAGAGACATTATAATTGAAAGGCTTTATCAGCAGCAGATCTTTCAGTACAAGAAACACTAAAAGAAGTTCTTTGGGCAAAAGGGACATGATAACAGAAGGAAACTCACTTAAGCAAACTCTGGGCATAATGAATGACCAGATGCGGAGAAATGAGCAAAATCTAAGAAGTCATTACTGTTTTGCATATCAGCAAATATCAATTAATAAAATGTTGATTGGAAACCAACTTCAACTGAGGAAATATGTCAACAGTCCAGAACATGAGAGGGGATGATGGCCTGGCTAATTGCAGACAAACTATACATGCACCCTTTGGGGGCTGTGGAGTGTGTCAAGTTTATGTTTGTTTGTTCCCCCCACATACCACAGGGTTCAGGGTTCAGGATCTGGAAGAGGGGCCGCACACAAGTGAAAGAGACAAGACAAGAAATAATAATTTGGAAATATTGGGGAGCCAGGCGGGCAAGTCCAACTCAAGGGGAAGGACTTCCCCTGGTGCTCAGGCCTCACCAACCTTTTATTGGTTTGAGATACACCCATAGCCCTTAGGCAGGCAATTTCCAGTAACAGGCAGACTAGCCCAGCAGCAAGGATTTATATAATAATAAATGGGGAAGTTGCTTCAGCTACCATTGTCTGGAGTAATAGTGGGTGCACAGCCCTGACCTTTGCCAGGGCTTCAAGGGTCACCAGCCTTCTGGTTCCTTATCCACACCTCTCTGCAAGTGGAGACAATAGGTGGCTTCCCATAGTGGAGACTTTTATCAGCAAATCTTTTGGGGAAAGGAGTTGCTCCTTTTCTTTCTTTCTTTTTTTTTAATATATTTTATTGAGTTTTTACAGAGAGGAAAGGAGAGAGATAGAGAGTTAGAAACATCGATGAGAGAGAAACATCGACCAGCTGCCTCCTGCACACTCCCCACTGGGGATGTGCCTGCAACCAAGGTACATGCCCTTGACCGGAATCGAACCTGGGACCTTTCAGTCCGCAGGCCGACGCTCTATCCACTGAGCCAAACCGGTTTTGGCTGCTCCTTTTCTTCCTTAAGACTCTGCTCATCAGAGTGAGCTTTCTCTTTTCATCTTCAAGACCTGTGATGTTTTCTGAGGAGGAGTGGAGGCTGAGTTTCAGAAACGCCAGCCCACGGACAGATTTTCACTTATCTACCATTGATAAATGAATACAGGTGTTTGTTTGGAAACTTAATTACTCAACATTTGCTTATTTAGTTGCAGTCTAATTTACTTAAGGTGCTGGATGCTTTTGACTACTTCTTAGGTGCCTTACTTAATGGCTTCTGGCCCATTGCTATGGTGAAATAGAATTTATAATAATTCTTACGTATGCTAACTTAATACTTGTAAAATATACCCTTTCTTTGTTTATTAAAAAAAAAAAAGGACCCTGGCAAATCTAATATGCTTTAAAAGGATTATAAAATTTTTAGAAATGCTAGTCCTTAATTAAAGCTGTGGAGAAATTTGAGCTGAATGTATTAACCCACATATGACAAATGTAGACACTTAAATTGTTCTGCTGGCTGACAGTTTTGAGTGAAGCTTGACGTTTCCTTTTTCAATTTAGTTTAAACAATTCTGAATGGAGGGGAGTCATTTCATGATCCAAATAATCTTTTACTTGTCATTTTGGGCCAATCCAAAGGATATAGTTTATCTTTCTCCTAAGAAGTTAACATAAAATTTGAGGTAACAATTTAGTTGCTAGAACACAGAATTTGAAACTTAAGTTCCAGCCTGTTTTGATTTGTGCTTGTATCTGTGTGAATTTGAGCTTGTCATTAATCTTACTAGGTCTCAATTTGTTCATCTGTTAAATAGGAATAAGACTGCCTTTACCCCAGGGGTGGGCAGATTCGAAATGACAAACCAGCTGAGCACCCTGGAAGGCAATGTCAAGACCTTTGGTGGTTGTTGGTGGTGGTCAATACTCTTTCACTGTGTAACCAATTTATATTTTTAAGAGTTCTAAAGAGCAAAGTCAAACATAAATGGAGTCCCTAATCCCTCCAGGCCACTAGAGTATGTATTCTTTAGCTTTCTCTGAAGTCCCAGGAAAAGCAGCTAGCTAAGGAGAACTTAAAGTACATGAATCAAGTCATCTAAACATAATTATCACTCACTTCAAGTACATTTTAAAAACCTTCACTGATACTATCTCCGTTTTTCAGGTGGAAATATGGGCACAGAGAAATTACGGGAGAGGCTCAATGTTGAAAACCAGAATTACTTTATCTCTTGAGATCCTTTCCATTCTATTTCTCTCTCTCGCAAACGGAATCGTTAGGAGGTTCAAGCATTGTTTCCAGTTGAGGCTAATGTCAACATTATTGCTAGGAAATAATATAGCATGTCCCTTTGAGATAAAAGTCACGCAAATGGCAGCAAGTAAGTTTTCCTTACAATATTTTGAAAATATAACTGCCAAACACTCAAATATAGAGGACTCTTTTTCCCCCTTTGTATTCATTTGATTACCCATAATTTATAAAGTACACTTTGTCCCAGGCACGCCTGGGCATGCAAAGACTGTAGTGAGTTCACAAAAGCCACTTAACATATTTGGTTGTCATTTAAATTATGACTTTGAAAACGAAGAAGACAAGCCCTTGTACAGTGATAGGCTGGTTTACAGAAACTGCCTAGCAAACTAAATTGAAAACCAGTTCATATAGGAAATGTTATTTTTTCATTTCCATTCTGCCATAATACTCTCTGATGTTTTTTTAAAATATCCACAGTAATTAATAAGCATGACATGAAGGTTTCAGTCCCTCTGCTCCTGTGCGTCCATTTTGTAAGTTACAGAAACTACAGCCACCAGGTCTTTCTATGGATGATTGGATGAAATCTAGTGTTTCCTCCAAAACACTTATCCTGACATATTACAAATCAGGGAAAGAAAGCCAAGAGACAGCCTTAGGAGCACATACGGGTCTTGGGGTGTGTTCATTCGCTTCATCTAGTACCTCTTTTTGCCACAATTTCAGTTTAGTGACTCAAGAATATGCAAGTTAACAAGGCCATCAGTGTGGCTCAGTGAACCTGAAGTGAGTAGGTGTGTTCTGAGGGCCTGTACTTGGGGGGCTAGCAGAGGGCTGTGGCCAGAGAAAGATCTCTTTACATCCCAGCTCCTTTTCTTACCAGCAGGCTTTCTACCCTCTTATGCAAAGTGGAGATAATAACTCCCACCTCAAAGAACT
>NW_006292095.1:1436693-1437253 GCF_000327345.1 Myotis davidii | reverse complement strand
CTTTAATAACATACAGTACCATGAATGAAGTATGGCAAACCTGTTTTAATGAACAAATAAGAACCACTTAGCACTATCATAGCAGGATATAATGGAAAGGGGTGTGAGGCAAATCAGCTTGATTTCAATTCTAGCTCTGTCCCTTGAGCAAATTTATTTATCTTTGATCTTTGGCTTCCTCGTTTGTTAAATTAAGACTTGGGAGGAGTGTAGCGAGGGTGACATATTAAAAGTATATATATATATTAGGATATTAGAATAAAACTGAATACATCTCTGTCTGTCTATCATCTCTCTGTAGAAAGTACAAAATATATCGAGTAGTTGCTGGGGTCCAACCCCAGCAGGTCCAGAGGTTCCCCAAAGGTGTGAACGGAGTTGGCAAAGAAGGAATGACACGGAGACAGCGTTCAGTTGATCAGCAGCCTTGCCAGGATCTCTAGCCACAATCTCCAGCCAAGTACTGTGTCCATGTTCTCTTGCTAGGTTCTCCAGCCAGGTTCTCCAGGTTCTCCAGCCAGGTTCTGTAGCCATGCTCTCACACTAGGTTCTCCAGCCCG
>NW_006292095.1:1416273-1417573 GCF_000327345.1 Myotis davidii | reverse complement strand
AAATGTTATGTTTTCATTTCCATTCTGCCATAATACTCTCTGATGTTTTTTTAAAATATCCACAGTAATTAATAAGCATGACATGAAGGTTTCAGTCCCTCTGCTCCTGTGCGTCCATTTTGTAAGTTACAGAAACTACAGCCACCAGGTCTTTCTATGGATGATTGGATGAAATCTAGTGTTTCCTCCAAAACACTTATCCTGACATATTACAAATCAGGGAAAGAAAGCCAAGAGACAGCCTTAGGAGCACATACGGGTCTTGGGGTGTGTTCATTCGCTTCATCTAGTACCTCTTTTTGCCACAATTTCAGTTTAGTGACTCAAGAATATGCAAGTTAACAAGGCCATCAGTGTGGCTCAGTGAACCTGAAGTGAGTAGGTGTGTTCTGAGGGCCTGTACTTGGGGGGCTAGCAGAGGGCTGTGGCCAGAGAAAGATCTGTTTACATCCCAGCTCCTTTTCTTACCAGCAGGCTTTGTGCCCTCTTATGCAAAGTGGAGATAATAACTCCCACCTCAAAGAACTATTTTCAGGGTTAAATGAAATTCACCACATTAACTGGTTAACCTGGTGCCTGATAGAATATGCATTCCATAGAGTTGTTATTGTTGTATACTCTCTTTGAGCCAGTCTATCTAATTTATGCTAAAATTAAGAAGTATTACTAAGATAAATCAAGAAAAAAGGCCATTCTTGGGAGTGAAATATTTGTATAATTTAAAAAATATGGTTTCTTACTTCCAATAACATACAGTACCATGCATGAAGTATGGCAAACCTGTTTTAATGAACAAATAAGAACCACTTAGCACTATCATAGCAGGATATAATGGAAAGGGGTGTGAGGCAAATCAGCTTGATTTCAATTCTAGCTCTGTCCCTTGAGCAAATTTATTTATCTTTGATCTTTGGCTTCCTCGTTTGTTAAATTAACACTTGGGAGGAGTGTAGCAAAGGTGACATATTAAAAGCATATATATATATGCTTATATATACATATATATATATATATATACACATTTTTTAGGATATTAGAATAAAACTGTATACATGTCTGTCTATCATCTATCTGTAGAAAGCACAAAATAATCTATATCAAGTAGTGATTATTCTGATATTATAATACTTTTTTACTGTAAATAAGATTTTTAAAAAATTTAGGTGCTAAAAATTAGTCTGATAGGACTCTTTTCCCATAAATGGCTTGGGGGTAACCTCTGAAAATGGTTTGCTATTCACTTGACCCAGAAAACCCCACAAAATCATGGAAATTAAGAAGTTCAGATCTTTGTGTTTAC
>NW_006292095.1:1399752-1416035 GCF_000327345.1 Myotis davidii | reverse complement strand
ACAGCAAGGATGGACCGGCTCCCGGCAAGTAGTGATTCTAATATTATAATAATTTTTTACTGTAAATAAGATTTTTTAAAAATTTAGGTGCTAAAAATTAGTCTGATATAACTCTTTTCCCATAAATGGCTTGGGGTAACCTCTGAAAATGGTTAGCTATTCCCTTGACCCAGAAAACCCCACAAAATCATGCAAATTAAGAAGTTCAGATCTTTGTGTTCAATTTAAGAATATTCGTGAATCAGAGTCTCCCATTAAGGGTACTGTTGGAGGAGTAGCTCTGAACTAAAAGTGCTCAAGGAACCCTCCTGCAGTCCCTCCTGCAGTCCCTCCTGCGGTCCCTCCTGCGGTCCCTCCTGCAGTCCCTCCCTTCAACAGTGGGGCTGGGAGCAGGGTCGGTGACCCAAAAAGAGTGCCGAGTTTTTGCTGCACATGCTTAACAATGCAGAGAGTAATGCTGAACTTAAGGGTGTAGACGTGGGTTTCCTGGTCATTGAGCACATCCAGGTGAACAGAGCTCCCAAGATGCAGAGCAGAACCCACAGAGCTCATGGGTAATGAACCCACACATAGGCTCTCCCTGCCACATGGGAAGGATTCTTACTGAAAAAGGGCAGCTTGTTCCTACACCAGAAGAGGAGGCTGCACAGAATGAAAGTATATCCCAGAAGAAACGGAAAGAACAAAAACTTATAGCCCCAAAACTTTATAGCATAAAATAATCCTATATAATAAAAGGTAACATGCAAATAGACCAAATGGCAGAAAAACTGAACAACCAATCAAAGTGTAATATGCAAATGATATGCTAAGGCTGCTCAACCACTCGCTATGATGTGCACTGACCACAGGGGGCGGATGCTCCAACCAGTAGGTTAGCTTGCTGCTGGGGTCTGGCTGCTCAGGACTGAATGAGATGGGCAGGACATGCCCTGGAACCCTCCTGCAGTCCCTTGCAGTCCCTCTAACCTCCTGCTTCTCTCCCTGGCCCTGATCATGCACTGATGGGGTCCTTCAGCCTGGCCTGTCCCTTGCCCAATCATGCACTGGTGGGGTCCCTCAGCCTGGCCTGTACCCTCTCACAATCCAGGACCCCTCGGGGGATGTCGGAGAGTCAGTTTCAGCCCAATGTCACAGGCCACTCCCCTTGGAAGGGTGCCAAATGCAGGGCTCATGGCTGGTGAGCGCTGCTGCAGTAGAGCGAGCCTCTCCCAATTGGGGCTGATTGGGTGTGAGCCTGTGGCAGGCACAGTGGGGCTGGGATGAGTGGGAGCGGCAGGTAGGAGCTGCAGGCGGCGTTGGACTGCTGGTTTCAGCCTGATCCCTGCAGGCCACCCAGAGGGACCCCACCCATGCACGAATTCACAGCCATCTTGTGAGGGTGTGAGTGTCAATTTGCATATTACCTCTTTATTATATAGGATATGTTTCAGGTGTCCTTACATAATGGATCAAACAGTATTCCTCTGATGAAAATTTTAAAAATAGTCTGATATAAGGAAACATTCTCTTTGAAATTATTTGCACTATTGTTACCTAAACCTTTTGTCACCTATATAATCAAACTTTAACCTCAAGTGGGTTGTGATTGCGATTGTGAGTGGCTTCTGGAGTGTGTGGCAAAGTTCTATTTCTTGACCTGGGTAGTAATTACAAGGTCAATTAATTTCTTATTAAACTATATATTTGTTTTGTGTAGGTTTTGTTGGCTGTGTTTTATTACACAATAAAATATTTTAAAGTAAAAACATTTACTCAACTCAGTTACTGCATGAACTACTACAAAGTGAAATCATAGAGGACTGATTTAGAGAGGTTTCATTAGGTTTTTAATAAAATAGAAGCAACATACAAATATTTTTGGGGGGAGTCCTTCTGTCAAGGCACCAAATTACATATCTGAGTTTTCCATTCTCATCTGAAAAAATTTAGATGCCAACAACTGTAAATATAAAGTATAACTAATGTCATCTTAGACAGTAACAGTTTACATGGCAATGTATATGATCAATGTTGTTAATTAAAAAAGATGAATCAAATTGTAATGAGTCACATTACATTAATTCAGTCACAGTAAGCATGGCAGTGCCCACTTAAAGAATAAAAAGAGTCTGGCTGGCGTGGCTCAGCAGTTGAGCATCAACTATGAACCAGGAGGTCAGGGTTCAATTCCTGGTCAGGGAACATGCCCAGATTATGGACTTGATCCTCGGTAGGGGGCGTGCAGGAGGCAGCCAATCAATGATTCTCTCTCATCATTAATGTTTCTTTCTCTCCTTTTCCCTTTCTCTCTGAAATAAAAATATACTTGGAAAAAAAAGAAGAAGAAAAAGAGATCAGTAGATGACAGTTAAATCTGAGTCCACTTTTGTGTGGCTATTAAAAGAATAAAAAGATGTCTGAGCTATAATAAATATTTATTGAACAAGTTACTATTATTTCTATCTCTTTCCTTTTCCCTTCCTCTCTGAAATAAAAATATTTTTTGGGGGGGAAAAAAAGAATAAAAAGAGATCAGTAGATGACAAGTTAAATCTGAGTCCACTTTTGTGTGGCTAGTAAAAGAATAAAAAGATGCCTGAGCTATAATATTTATTGAACAAGTTACTGTTATCACTAGTGAAAACTGTAAATATTCTGTTCATATGGAGAAAACATATGAATAGGTATATTTAGGCAACGTTGCTTACAAAGAAGAGAAACCTACTCAAGCTTTCTCTAGATAAAGGAACATAGAGGTACCTCATGACATCCATGAGGGCTCAATGCAGAAAACCTGTTAAGAATGAAGGAAAAACCAGTCTCTCTCCCCTTGCCCCCAAAGGTTCTTGTTCTCTTCTCTCTGCAGTCCATTCCCACTTGTTCACTGAAATTGTAGAATAATTTATTCATTCTACCACCACCAAACTATCATGAGTCAGACTGTGTTGGGGATTTAAGGATAAATAATGACCAGAGATCAGACTTCAGAAAACATGACAGAACAGCTAAAGGAATTCTTTAAAGGGGATAAAATAAAATAAGTATGAAGTCTTTCAGGATCCTAGAAGAGGTGCTAACTAATTTCACAGAGGAGATTATAGTAGAGCAATCTTGAAGCATGAGTATTAAACCTCCCAAAGCACAGTCAAGCAAAAGATGTGTTAATATACATACAGCAAAGCTGGGAATTTCTCTTCAATAAAGGACACTTTGGATATTGTCTTAGGTCCAAGAGAAGATTTTTGCAATATTCAATACTGAGAAGGAGCTAATACAAACCAGTAAGGAACAATGATGGGTGCTCCAATAGAAGATGGGAAAACATTGTGAACGAGCAATTAGCAGAGGAAAAAACAAAAAGCATCACACCTCATTCATTCATTCATTCATTCATTCATTCATTCATTCATCATTTTACACTAATTAGACTAGTAAAATGAGCAAGCTGGATAGCACTAAGTGTGGGCTGGGGCTGAGGGCTATCGGCTCTGGGATAGGAGCAGTATTAACCAGTGCATGCACCCTGCAGAGCACTCCAGCAGAGCCTATCAAAGTCTGCATGAACACTGCATCCAGTGCAGGAGGAGGGGACAAAGTGGAGAGGCCAACTTTTATGGGTTTTCTATGTCACAAGTTTTGATTCTAAAGACAATGGAGAACCAAGAGAACGTTCTAAGCAGACCAGTGGCATGGCCAGAACAAAACTGATGGCAGTGTGGAGTTAAAAACCGAGTGAAGAGGAAATGGAAGCTTAGAAAATGAGTTCAGGGTTTCAGGGCATGTATATGTGAAATGGCATACAAAACTGTATGCAGACACAAGCTACTACTAGGTAAGGGTGGCAGAATATATTTAATAAAGATCTTATTTAATAGTCACAGCTTTCTTTTCTCCCTTGCAGCAGTTTGCTCATGATTTTTTTTTATTGTAAAAAATATTCTTTAGAATTCTAGAGTCTAAATATTAAAAGTGTTTCTTTAAAAAATATACATAGACTATGTAGTCTGGTTCATTTTGAATAAAGGATTAACTGATGATTTAAAGAAAAAGATACATGGAGATTTAAGAATAAAGTTATTATGCTTTGATCCTGTTTGGAAGATGGAATTTTAGCAGCTTTTGGTGGTTCCAGACAGTTCCTTTTTACATGGCTATTATAAAAATTTAGAGCCTAGTTATACATAAATTGTTCTGTGTAGAATGTAACTACAGTGAGTTTATTGGACTATGGATGATTTTTCAAAATATCCTATATAATAAAAGGCTAATATGCAAATAGACCAAACGGCGGAACAACCGAACAACCGGTCACTATGATGTGTGCTGACCACCAGGGGGTGTGCACAAAATATGGCAGGCATCAGCCATGGCGGGATAGTAGAGCAGGTGAGCGGGGGCGCCAGACCAAGGCGGGGTGCTGGTCGCTGTCATTGGGGCAAGCCTCTGGTGGTTACTGAAAATTCTTTGCTCCCATGTGCCGAGGTCCCGCCCAGCACTTACACCTGCGGCTGGTGTCAGCCCAATTGCTCGGCGCCTGTCAGCAGGTGTGAGCCGTGGCTGCTGGCCCTGATTGTCCCTCAGGGCTTCTCCACCTCCCCCTGCTCCTGAGGGGCAATCGGGGCAGCAGCCGCCGCTCGCACCCACTGACAGGGCTGGCCCTGCTTGCATCCAGTGCTGGCTCCGGCCCCAGTCGCTCCATGCCATAAGTGGGTGTGAGCAGGGCCAGCACCACCAGTGTGTGGGAGCGGGGCTGCTGGCAGACAGGGAGGGGATCAGGGGCTGCAGTGGGAGGGGCCAGGCGGGGGCACAGAGGATGGGCCGAGACTCGCCCCTGTGCCCACAGCAGTCTCGCAGCCCACAGATCCTTTCAAGGTGCATGAATTTGTGCACTGGACCCCTAGCGTTTTATATTTTCTATGGTTTCTATAATGAAATTGTGCTCCCACAATCTACCATTTTTCCAACTATATTCTAATTTTCATTTGGATGAATTTAGGATTTATTTTAGGCCTGGGTGCAATTAGATTATAAACCTTTAAGCTGAACCTAGTTTCTCTTGTGAAATTAATTGCTTGGTCCAGCTAGTAGATGACATCATTGGTGCCTCAGCCAGAGGGCAACCCAGCTGTTCCTCAGCCCTGAGGAGTATGGGCATGTCCGGCCTGGCTATCATAGATTCTGTGCAGGGACGTCACCTACAGAGATCCTGTGGTCTTAGAAGTATGAAACTCACCAGTCCAACAAGGTAGACAGCCAATAAGTGCTTGTTAGCTTCTCTGCCATATGTGCAGAGAGTTAATTTCCTCTACTTTTAGAAACTGTTCTTTTTGGCTTCTGTAACCTGAATGTTAATTAGCAGCCCTTTCTCTTTCCTGTACATCTACCCATCTCAGATGGCGCCAGTGCTGAGAATACACAAAGTCCTTTTTCTTACTTGCTTCTAGTTTTCTAGCTTTGCTTTCTCCCACTGTCTCTGTTTTTTTCTCAGCCCCAGTCTGTTGTGTTTCCTTTGGTATCCCATGTCCTAGGCTCAATGGCTTGTTTTCTCATTCATCTCTGAGAAGGCTGTATTGAGACCTAGACACAATCTAGACTAATGAACTCTCTGGGTACAATGTCTGTGTGGTCTTTTCTAATAGAGCTTCACAGAAATTTAATTGGGAGGACTTATGGTCATTAGGCAGTGATGTACGCTAAAGCTGAAGAACCAATGTAAACATTATGTTCCTTGCTAGAATGCTAAAAAAAAAAAAATGCTTAAGATGCAGGCTAGCTCTTTATTGTACTGAAAATATCATCCAACTATTAGAAATGGTATGCAGCTGTGCCAGGGATCATGCTATGTGGCCATGTTGTGTCAGGCCTAATTTCCTTGCTCATCTTAAACACCTTTAAAGAATTGCTTCACACTTTTTGGCCATAATGATATGACTTACTATGTTAAGGTAATAAATGGTAATACATAATTAACTGCACTATACTTCATGCACTAGGTGACCTCCTGAAACTAGCCTGTAAATTAATTTATGAATAGAAAAAAAATTTAAATTACTAAGCTCTGTAACTTTTACTGTTATGGCTTAAAATTTCAAGGAATCCTCTTATAATAAGGAGGCAGCGTTATAAAGTGGAAAAATAATGAAATTTGGAGGAATAAGCACTAGATTTCAGTTCCGATTCTGCCGGGGTGAGATGCGTTTCATCAAACCGCTCCTGCCAACGTTTTCGTCTGCCGAACAGGAATTATTTCACAATGTTATTGCACTTTGCAAATTATAAAGGGCTCTACAGGTGTGAGCTGTTGCTATGATTACCTGCAGAGCCTTTTATATACATGGTCTCATGGGAGTCTCCTGCAACCTGTGGTTGAGACACAGCTGATTTCATTGTACTTTTCTCTATAGATGGAGAAACTAAGCATCAGAAGAGTCTTCTGATTGATCTGAGGTAACATCACCAAAGCCGGCAGAGGCAAAACTAAACTCCAAATGATCTGACTCCTAAATTGGTAGATTTTCTACTATACTACACTACCCCAGACTCTGGGAGTGGGGAGGGGAGAGGGAGAAAAAGAGGAGATGAATATTTATCCTATATAATAAAAGGTTAATATGCAAATTGTCCCCTCGGGAGTTCGACTGACCTGGAGTTCGACCGCTCGCTATGACGTGAGCTGACCACCAGGGGGTGGTGTGAAACAAAAGAAGGCTCCGGCCGGCAGCTGGCAGCTGGGGAAGGAAGGCCCTAATCAGCCCTGATCATCGGCCAGGCCTAGGGACTCTACCCATGTACGAATTTCATGCACTGGGCCTCTAGTACATAATATGCTTTTCTCCACTACAGTGGAAAGTGGGAAGGAATGGGAAAGTGTTGCGTGAAATTCTAATAAGCTGTGTGAACTTGGATGTAATACTTAACCGCACTGAGTCTTCATTTATAAAGTAAAGATGATAATATCTAATTTGGGGGTGGCTAGGATTAAATAAGATGATGTGTGTGCTATCCAGGGTACATAGAAAGCATTCATTAAAGAAGATATTAGTATCAAATGCAGGCCCACATGTGGGAGAAAAGAAACCAAATACACCTAACCTGGCTTGGGGGAAGTCAATAGTTCACCAACTCTGAACCCTGAAGGGGCCATTTGGGGGACCAGAGGATTGAAATATTCTCATCTTCCGTGAATTTCCTCCACTCCAGTCGTTCTAGCCATTAAAGCTGCCTGCAGTTCAGAATATCCTTCCCATTTCTTCCTGAGGTTTTCAGTCTCAGATGGCAGACTAAGTACATGCACTTACAAACTCTGCATGAAAATGCTAATAAAAATTTTTAAAATTCAACCATAAAGAGAATAGGAGGGGATGTCATCAGCAAACCAGGGAGTTCAACAAATCTCTGTAAAACAAAAACCATACGGGAGGGGGCTGACTGATGAAGCAGACCCTAGGAAGCCTGGATTACTGAGTGGGACTGGACTCCAGGCATTGATGGAGGTGGGGCTGAACACGGGGATTTAGTAAAGTTCTCTACATTAAAGCAATCCTCCCTCCACAGTTCTCTCCCACTTCCTATGCAGGGTGTCCTGTAGCCAGGAGTTTAGCCCCCTCGAGCAAAGAAAAACCATCTTTTCTAAAGAAATCAAAAGAACTCTCTGGGGAGAACTATAGTCACTAGCGTGGGATTGGTGACTCAAGTGAAACTTCCTCTTTTGGGATGGCCTCCTCCCATCCTGTCTGCCCGGTCCAAAGCAAAGCGTGTCCTGGTGACAACTCCCACCTCTGTCCCCACCGTTCCCAGTCGGTCATTCAGTTTCCTCATTTTTCCCCAAATATAAGCAGGCACCCAAAAATCATCAGGCATTTGAGTCAAATCTATGAAATGGAAGAGAAAGAAGAAGGGAACAATCAGAAGAAATGCTCTTAAAAGAGATTCATAAAACACTTAAATTAATGAAACAGAAGGCAACACGTTAAGTAATAGAATTAGTGCCACCACAGAGATATGAATAGACCCATGAAACAAGGTTGAGTATCTGTGGAAAAGAAACAAAATTAGAAAGAGCTCTTGGAAATAAAAAAGAAAGAAAAATATTGTTTAGATGACAAATTCCACAGAAAGATAAGATAAAATCAAATAAATTTCTCAGAAAATAAATCAAAATGAGCAACTTACAGAAAACTGAAGGGGGGGGGGCTTAATATCAGAGATCCAACATATCACTAATAAGAATTCCAAAAACAGAACAAAGAAAATGGAAGAGATGAGTTTATAAAAGAAATAATAATAACATGCTTTCCAGAAGTTGTAGAGAAAGAGACTGCAAGATGTCCAGAAAGATAGTGCAAAAAAGAGCCACACCTAGAAATTTCACTGTGAAATTTGAGAATCCAAGATTAAAATATTCTAAATCCCTCTAGAGAACAAAACAGGAAGGAAGACGTCTATGAGACACTCCTTCAGCCAGAATGATGGTAGCATAAAGGCATTTTCAGACAGGCCAGCCCAGCGAAAGCTTACTCCTACCCACCCTCCACTTGGAACATGTGGGAAGGTTCTCTGGTAAAATGAGGAGTAAGATGTAGGATGCTGTGGATGTGAGCCAGGGGAGAGAAGAAGGATGACAGCGCATGGGGACAGCTGTGTAGCAGCCCCAGGAAACAACCAGGTCCAGATAGGAGCATGGTGCTCTGGGAAAGAGGTTCCTGGAAGAAAATGGTATGACCACTTATTTAGACCAAATGGAATGACTGTGCACTCAGGAAAAACAAGTGAATTTGTAATAAAGGCATTGGTTCCAAGAAAGTAACCAGAAACCCCAGGAAAAACAAAAAGCTGTATCAGAAAACCACAGTCTAAATATTTAAAAATCTGGAGTTTCAGAAAGAAAAATGGAAGTTTTCAAGCAATGGAGAACATGAATAAGAACAGGGAAGACAGTAGGAATATGGTCAAAAAGACATATTATGCTAACACTATGTTCCTTCTTACAACAACAAAAGAGTAATGAGAAACTCCAGGGAGAAAAAAATAGTATATGAAAGACACAAGGCAAACTGAAATGAGAGGGGTGCCTGAACTTCATATTAGAACCATTCATGTTTGAGTGGCAAGGTGCCTAGAAGAAAGCATCATACTCACAGACACTATTTGGCTATTCAGTGAACACTTTTTATAGTCATAATAATATAAATTCTATCAATTATTCTTCCTACTTAGAATCAACCTATAGACAACTAACAGAAAAATTGCTTTTGGTCGCCAAGCAGGCTATGAATGTAAGCAACTTGGATGTTTTAAAACTAGAGGCCCAATGCACAAAATTCGTGCAAGGGCTTGGCCCCCGCAGCTGTGGCCGCTGCCTCGGCCCTCACAGCCCCGGCTTTGTCTGGACGGTTGTTCTGCTGTTTGGCCATCTGGTCTAATTAGCATATTATGCTTTTATTATTATAGATAAAGTTTCGGCAGATAACGGTTGAGAAGGAGAGAAAGAGCTGAGCTGCTAACATAATACAAAATGAGGACTGGGATCATGTTTAAAGTGAGAAACAGAAAGCCCATGAATTTGAGTATTTTGTATACTATCTATAATAATAAAAGTATAAATGCTAATTAGACCAGATGTCCTTCCGGATGAAGCCGTGGTGGGTGGAAGCTAAGGCAGAGGCCCCATAGCCGCCGCCGCCACGGTGGGGGCCGAGCCCCTTGCACGAATTTTGTGCATCAGCCCTCTAGTTTAGAAATACAAGAAATAGAAAGATGTGAAGAAATAACTAGGAAAGATGAACATGGTTTCCTCTAGGAAGATTAGGAATTAGTGCCCTTACAAAAAGAGGAAGACACAGGAGAGGAAGAGATGAGTGGACATAACCAGGAAGAGAGCCCTCACTGACAACTCAACCATGCTACCGCCAATACCCTGATCTCAGACTTCCAACCTCCAGAACCCTGAGAAATAAATGCTGGTTGTTAAAACCACTCAATCTATAGAAATTTGCTATAGCAGGTTCAACTGCTATAGCAAATTACTGTAAAAAAGACCTTTCTTCTTTTCTAATATAAGCATTTAGTGCTATGAATTTCCCCTAAGCTGCTTTAGGTATATTCTACAAATTTTGTTATGTTGACTTTTAATTTTTATTCAGTTCAAAATATTTTCTAATTACCTTTTAGACTCCTTATTTGACCCATAGGTTATGTAGGTGCTTATATTTTGAGGTTTTTCGGGTATCATTCTATTAGTGACTTTTATTTGCTTTGGTCAGGTCAAGGAACATATTTAATATGATTTCAATTTTTAAAGTTTTGTTACAATTTGTTTCATAGCCCAGAATATGGCATATATTAATGAGCTGATAGCTTTTCTTGTTGTTTAAGAAAGAGCAGGTTATGACTTGCCGGCAAAAGCATTACTGTTAACTGACTGAAAGCAAGAAGCAAGATAATGGAAGTAGCTCCAAACAAATTATAGCACATCTGGCTAACTGCTTCTCTCTGCTTCGAAGTATTCCATCCTGTATATCTACCACATTTTTCTTACCCATTCCCTCTGTAATGACACCTAGGTTATTTCCAAGTCCCCACTATCTCAACCAATACTGCATGAACATCCTCATATATGTCCCATTATGGAACAGCGTGAGAATTGCTTTTTTAGAGGGGAACAGCTGGATACAGGCTGAGAGAATAGTACCTGATTCGACTAAATATCACCAGATGGCCCTTTGGATCCCACACAATTGCACCCCTGCCACAGCCACATCTCCATTGGCTCTCAGCATCACCAGCTTTCTACACTTCATGCCAATCTAGGAAGTATAAAGGGGTATTCTTGTTTTGTCTAATTTCTATCACTACCACTGAGATTGTGCTGATTGTTAACTAGCCTTTTGGGCTTCCTCTTCCTGACTTGCCTGTTTTGTTGTTGCTGCTGTTGTTCGGGTTTGCACTTACCCTTTTTTTTTCAATTGAAGTTCCTGTCTTTTTTTTTTTCCTTTCCCTGTATAAGTTACAGGTATTAGACCATGTTTGGTTTAAGATACCATGAATATCCTTTCCCCATCTGATTTCACTGTTATTTTTTCCCCATGGTCTCTCATTTCCCGTGCGGTTAGAAAATTCAACTTGCCTCCACCAGAGCCAGGGCCAGGTAACTGCCCAATATTCACACGAGTAGAAGCTCTGTCTAGCACAGACACTGTCTGACAGACCACAGATGGGAGAGATGCCTGATGCTCTGCCCCATCTGGCTTCACCATGATAACCACTATGAGGTTCCCTCACTCCTGCTCCCCCTCAACAACTATAGAACCAAAGATAATCTGGACACCCAGGGAGGTAATGAGGGAGGAGAACTCTCACAAGAGCGTGTGGGAGTTGGGTGGCGAAGGGGCCGAGAGCCCACAGGAGAATTCTGAGGTGGGACAGTGGGCACAAACACTCCAGTAGGCTTTCCAATACAAAAGGCTTTGGGGAAGGTAGGACTTGGTACAAAGAGTAGGTTTATGAGTAAAAGATGCTTAAGAAAATATTGAATTAGGGCTCCTGAGGATTTCCCTACCCCAGGAAGGAAGACTATAGGCCCTTGAAGTTAAGGCTTAAACCAGACTCAAAGCCTTGAGTAAAATGTACCAGCAAAGTGACAGACTCCAGACCAAGGTGGCTTGGCTGGAAACAACAACAGCAACAAAGCCAAATATTTGAAAATGCGAGATCCAGTCTAATAATTATGTCACATTGCGATAACTAAATTCTATACTTTGCTCCCACCTCTACTGCTAAGGGTTAAACCTTAAGAGCTGGAGTCTGGGGATTGCAATGGGCAATGTATGGTAGGAAGCTGAACTGTTAGGAAACCCAAGCTTCTAGGTCTTGCTGGGGCATTGCCCACCATGCACCGCTGCCAGAGAAAGGTGGATATACCTCCCTTTCCATGCCTCTTTGGGTGACAGGATTAAAATGCAGCGTAAGTGGGTGGCTGTGTAAAGAGACATCCCTTCTGCACCCTCCCCCCACAGTCTTCTTTCTCTAGACGTAGCCCAGGACTAAGAAGTTTTAGTGAGAAGCAGAGCTTAGCCTACTATTTCTATAAACACACAAATACACACACACACACACACACACACACACACACACACACACACACACTGAACAGGAAGGTGTGGTCCAACTCCAACTGTTCAGGTAACTGATAAAGTTATCCACAGAGCTGCCTGGCCCAGCATGACAAGATGGGTTTTGACAAAGTGACTGATAATGACACTGACAGGCAGCCTACTAAAGCTCCATGGAGTTATGTCACCGGGACAAAAAGAGTCTGTTAATGGGGCTTGTGGTTAACTTAACATCTAGTCTCTATTAATAGCGTACATACTGCACAGAAAGAAGCAGAGCCGAGGGACAGAGAGGCAAATTGTTTAGACATCCTATAAATCACTGAATTTAGCCAGGTTACAAGTAACTTCTGTCTATTCTAGTACTTTCATTTCTTACTTAAGACAGTTTAAAATGGATTTCTAGTGTGGGCAACCAAAACGTTCTGACTAATATAAGTGGTGTAAGAAAGATGGAAAGGACAGTAAAATTTTCACTAGTTACATTATCTAGCTGTAAAACCTAAAAAAAATCAACTGAAAACTTATTCAAACATATAAGAGAAAAGATAAATTATTTTTTCAGTAAGTGGTGTTGGGACATTAGATCCCTACCTCACACCAAAATAAATGTCAGGAAAAGATTTAATTAAATCATAAAAGAAAATATAGCCCTGATTGGTTTGGCTCAGTGGATAGAGCGTCGGCCTGCGGACTGAGGGGTCCTGGGTTCAATTCCAGTCAAGGGCATGTACCTTGGTTGCGGGCACATTCGCAGTGGGAGGTGTGCAGGAGGTGGCTGATCGATGTTTCTCTCTCATCAGTGTTTCAAACTCTCTATCCCCCTCCCTTCCTTTCTGTAAAAAAAAAAAAAAAATCAATAAAATATATTAATAAACGAAAAAGAAAATATAGACACATTTTTATCTGCTTTGGAAATAGAAAACGCCTTTCTTAACATTGAGGCAAAAGCAGAAAACAAGCAACAAAAAGGATAGACTTATGTTTTTGTAATAGTAGATAACAATAAAGCACAGAATGAAAAATTCATTGAGACAGGAAACTTCGGTGGAAGACCAAGTTTGGGGCTTCCATGGGCTCTCACTGGAAGTGGAGAAGCTGACTAATTTGATTTTGGACGTAGTGGTATTTGTGGGAATGGCTCTCTCTGTCCAAATGAACTAGAAACAGATACACATGTAAAACTGATGAGTGACCGTAGGTTAGAGTTGTATGTTTGGGACAATTCAGCATGTAGATGGTAGTTAATTCTACTAGAGTGGATGGGATTACCCAGGAATGAGAAAATAAGTGGTCCCCAGAACCTCACAGAACACTGATATTTAAAGAGCAGGGAAGAAGAAAACCTAGGAAGACTTAGTTTTTTTCAAGGTAGAAGATATTCCAAGTCAGATTTGTCTTGTGGCCTAGATAATAGCTAGCACTGTGCAGGATATGTTTTGGATATTCAATATAAACCCAATTGATTTTTCCCAATTGTTTCTTAAATTTAATTAATTTAAAAATAGATACATTCATATGATTCAAAATTCAATAGGTGTAAAAGGATATTTTCTTGATACCCCTGTTCTCTATTTTTTCTCCCTGGGATCAATGAATATCAACACTTTCTTGTGTATCCTTTCACAGATAGTTTATGAATATGCAAGCAAATAATATGTTTTCTTCCCTTTTTAAAACCTTCTGGTTTCAACTCCCTGCTTTAATTGACACATTATATTAGAGACTGTGTCATGTCAATATATAGTGTTTTCATTCTTTTTATGATGATAACATTTCAATTTATAGGTTATCATAATTTTTTAACCAGATCCTTTGTAATAGCTATAACTAATAATGCTGGGATAGAAAGCTTTGATCGCAAGTCATTTGATGGTGGTAGTTTTAAAATGTGTCAACTTGATTCAGCTAAACCATGGACTTCACAATTCTTTTCCTTGTATGTTCCCTGTGAGGGTGGGACACAGGAGACATTTTTGTCACATGAGATTGGATTGAAGTGAAGATGCAGCCATACTGTTTTGCCTTGGAAGGTCAGGATGGGGTCACCAAGTGCTTTTGCAGCTCATAAGAGTTGTTGCTTGGCTGCGGGACCTTCTCCTTAGAGAGCAGTGGGCTCTGCCCACTCTACCTCTAGAAAAAATTCTGCTAAGGTTTCTCATCTGCTTTTACAGCTTACTTTTCTATATTTAAATATGTAGACCCTCTGAAATAAATTTTTAAAAATATAGTCCCTTTGGAATTTGTCCATGTGTTTACTCAGAAGTTCCAAGGCCATTTATTGAATACTCTGCCCCCCGCCCCCCCCCATAGATTTTAATGCCATTTTAATCATATTATACATTCCTGTAATTATTTGGGTCTATTTCTAGACTTTTTCATGCTTTCTACTGGTTTTGTATAATGGTATTTTTAATTTATTGAAATTTATAATATTTAAAAATATATGGTTAGTCCATTCCCCTTTAATTACTCTTCATTTTTAGAATTTTACTGGCAAATCTTGTTTCTTTTTTTATATAAGTTTAGAATCAACGTGTCTAATTTAAAAATCCACCTAACATTTTTATTGGAATTACATGATATTCATAGACCAACTTAGGGAGAGTTGATATTTTTATGATATTGAATCTTCCTAGCTAAGAACACAGTATACTTCCTACTTAATAAGTTTTTTTATTGCTTCCAAAAGTAAATTTTAAAAAATTTCTTTTTGTAGTGACTGCACGTGTATTGGTAAGTTTATGTCTAGCTATCTTATCTTTTTGTGAGACAACTGAAATATATTTTTTCTTCCATTATATTTCCAAACTGGCTATAATTTATACATTTTCCCCCCTTGTGCTCTTAAGTGGGACACACCTGAACTGTTGCAGTCTGGTTATTTATTGTTGTTCTCTTTCATTTCCCGGTAAGTTTCCAGGCAGTATTAAAAACAGTAAATTATATACTGCAGCTCTCTTGCAAATTTCTCTCAGACACTCGGTTCCAAAATTCCTTTGCAAGGTCACAGATGGTGCCCCTCTCTGCTGGTATTTTAGTCAAATCAAGGTTTTTGTTTATTCCTTTCTTTCTGTGGGCCAAAGAGTGAAAATGTTTTTGGTTAAAATTGGAGTTTGATCTCATCAAGTCTGCAAACTGAGCAGTCAGGATGCTGCCAGCAGTGCTGTTATCTGTTCTGAGGACCCCCCTGGTGTGGATAATTGTGAAAGTCTGTAGAAATTGCTAAGGCCATATTTTCATACCCTCTTGTGAGCTGACACAACTTTGCAGTGCTGGGAGTATACAAGTCACTGTGATTTCATCACAATAATTAAATAAAAATGGTTAGAACAGCAGGAGATTTGAGATCACACATCTAGTCTAAAGCTTTCATTTTATAGATGAAGGCACCTATGGTAAAGAAACCATAGTTAAAAAGTGATACCTCAAAATATTAAATATAGAATTACCATATAACCCAGCAAGTCATCTTCTGGGCATTTATCTGAAGAAACCTCAAACACTACGAAAAGACATATGCACCATATGTTCATTGAAGCATTATTTACAATAGTCAAGATATGGAAGCAACCTAAATGTCCACTGATAGACAAATATATAAAGAACTAGAGGCCCAGTGCACAAAAATTTGTGCACTCGGCGGGGAGGGGGAGTCCCTCAGCCCGGCCTGTGCCCTCTAGCAGTCTGGGACCCCTCGGGAGATAACGACCTGCTGGCTTAGGCCTGCTCCCGGGTGGCAGAGGGCAGGCCCAATCCCTAGGTGCAGCCCTTGGTCGGGCTCAGAGCAGGGCCGATTGGGGAGTTGGGGCACCGCCCCCTGTCATGCAAAGAGCAGGGCGGATTGGGAAGTTGTGATGCCACCCTCAGTCACGCTCAGGGTAGGGCCGATTGGGGGGTGGGGCACCGCCCCCTGTCACGCACAGAGCAGGGCCAATCAGGGGTTGGGGAGCTGCCCCCTGTCATGCACAGAGCAGGGCCCATCAGGGGGTTGGGGAGCTCCCCGCTGTCAGGCACAGAGCAAGGCCCATCAGGGGGTTGAGGAGCTCTCCCCTGTCACTCACAGAGCAGGGCCGAAGGGGAGTTGGGGCACCGTCCCCTGTCACACACAGAGCAGGGCGGATCAGCGGGGTGGGGCGCTTCCCTCTATCACCCACAGAGCAGGGACAATCAGGAGGTTGGGGGACCACC
>NW_006292095.1:1396694-1398670 GCF_000327345.1 Myotis davidii | reverse complement strand
AAGAGGGGAAAATAAGGGTGCAAACGCTGATGATTGGGCCTTAAACAATATAGAGAGCACCTTGAACAATGCCTGACCCATAGAGGGCTCTCAATAGATGCGAGATATCTATGTATATAAAAGGCTAATATGCTAAGCATTTGACTGTCCGACTGGTCACTATGACACACACTGACTACCAGGGGGCAGACGCTCAATGCAGGAGCTGCCCCTGGTGGTCAATGCGCTCCCACAGGAGGAGCTCTGCTCAGCCACAAGCCAGGCTGATGGCTGCCAGTATAGCAGTGGTAGTGGGAGCCTCTCCCGCCTCCTCAGCAGCACTAAGGATGTCAGACTATAGCTTAGCCCTGCTCCCTGTTGGCAAGCGGACATCACCCGAGGGCTCCTGAGCTGCCAGAGGGGTGTCTGACTTCCAGCTTGCTACTGATCCCCCAGGGAACGGGCCTAAGCCAGCAGGTGGTCATCCCCCGAGTGGTCCCAGACTGCGAGAGGACACAGGCCGGGCTGAAGGACCTCCCTCCCCGAGTGCACAAATTTTTGTGCACCAGGCCTCTAGTATACAATAAAATATTACTTGGCCATAATAAAGAATGACATTTTGCCATTTGAAGCCACATAGATGGACCTAGATTATGTTAAGTGAAATAATTCAGACAGAGAAATACTAATGCCATGAATTCACTTATTTGTAGTCTAAAAAACCAAAATAAATGAACAAATAAAACAGAAACAAGCTCATATGATACAAAATGTATTTTGCTGGTTGCCAGATTGGAGGGAGGTTGTGGGGATGGGTGAAAAGGGGAAGAATTAGGATGTACAAATTGCCAGTTATGAAAACAATCCCAGGATGTAAAGTCCAGCATAGGGAGTATAATCAATAACCCTTTCTAATAAAGAAGAAATATGCTAATTGACCCTCACTCCATTGCAAAGATGGCAGTACCCACAGACAATAGGGAGGGAATATACTAATTGACTGCCCCACCCTCAAAGATGTCGGCGCCCAAAATATTAGGTTGGACTATCTGAAGTTACCAATAACCCAACATTTCTGACTTACAAAAACCAGCAATTTCACTTGGTTCAATCTACTACCCCTGGAAGTTAGCTTTAGAGCTGTGAAAGAAAGCTTTCTTTTTTAAATTTTTATTTTTCAATTACAGTTTACATTCAATATTATTTTGTTTTAGTTTCAGGTATACAGAATAGTGGTTAGGCAATCATATACTTTACAAAGTGTTTCCCCAATATTTCAAGTACCCACCTAGCACCACACATAGCTATTACAATAGTACAATAGTACCCAATATAATAAAACCCTAATATGAAAATCAACTGAATGGCCCAATGACCAGTGGAATGATCAGTCACTATGATGTGTACTGCCCCCTGGGAGGGAGGAAACCGGTGGGGGAGGGAGAGAGTGGGGCTGGCCAGCAGGCGGTGCCAGGCTGCCAGCTAATGCGGGTGCCAGGAGGGGCCCCCAAATCACCCTGCCTGCCGGTCACCCTGTAGATCGGCCCTGATCACTGGCCAGGTCTAGGGACCCAATCCTATATATTGGGAACAGTCTCTTAGATTAAAAAATTAAAACCTGACAAGGCTACTCTAACACTGAAAAAACAGGATGATGCAGCAATGACATGCATGGACTCTGGCTTGCACATTTTGTGGTCAGCCCTGACTCTGACACTTATAACTGTGTGACAAAGCCAATTACTGAACTTCTCTCTGCTTCAGTTTTTCCACCCATAAGATGGGGAAAATGGTACTACTGCCTCAGAAGGATCATGCTATGTACTACTTTTTATAATCAGGGCAAAATGTAACTGCCCATACAACAGCAGGATGCCTTTCACCTGTATTAAAAGTATGGTCACTGGTGCATGCAGCATCCCGGATTGTGGGAGTGAGTCCAACTGCCTGAGATTGGGCCTAAACCGGCGGTTGGACATCCCCTGAGGGCACAGGCG
>NW_006292095.1:1394229-1396546 GCF_000327345.1 Myotis davidii | reverse complement strand
CCCTTCACCCCCCCCTTTTTTTTTTTACCATTGTTTGTCATATAAGCAATCTGTGGAGTCTCATTTGTGAAAAAAAGTACATTTCAAAAGTATATGTTTGATATTTCAGTTTTTCAATGGAAAAGACCAAAATGTAAAGGAATGAATGGCAGCAACATAGATGAATTTTATTCATCTCATGACCCTGGGTGGGTCACATGGATTGGACTATGATTTCTTAAGTTTTATAAAAACTATATTATTTTATTGATTTCACAGAGGAAGGGAGAGGGAGCGAGAGATAGAAACATCAATGATGAGAGAGAATCATTGACCAGCTGCCTTCTGCACAGCCCCCCACTGTGGATCAAGCCTGCAACCCGGGCATGTGCCCTGACCAGTAATTGAACCGTGACCGCCTGGTTCATAGGTTAATGCTCAACCACTGAGCTACGCCGGCTGGGCTTTTAAGCTTTTAAGAGTCTGAGAACTCGGCTATCTTTTTCACTAAAATGGTTTAAATTTAAATTAGAGAAGAATTCCACAGTAAAACGTGTGGCCTTTTAACACCTTCCACATGGGATAAAAACATACCAACCACCAGCTAAAATGAACTTGATTTTTTCAAAACACCAAGTATTTGGCAAATGCTGTGCTGAACCACTCACCACCCTGCTCAGTGATGCCAAGTGCTGGGGGCCCCCTGTCACCACTCTGCCCAGTGTTATGAGCAGAAGTGGCACACATTGTGAAGCTAGGCAAGGTGGCCCAGAAAAAGAATGTGATGGCCTCACATGCCCTCACAATCCGTTTCCCCTTAGGACAGGACAGGGCAACCAGGTTTCCAGAGGCAACACCCCTCCCCTTTGATGAGTACAAGGGAGAGAGCGCAGCCGGCATCCAGGTGTGGCCTCTCCTCCAAGGGGCAAACCTGCAGGTGATGAGAGGATTATGGGGTGGGGATGGGGGTGTGGATGGGGGAAGAGATGTGAACACTCAGAGGTTCACTCTCTTTGCAGAGGGTCATTTTCTGTTTGGAATCCGAGTCTGCGCCCTAGAATGCTGATGTGGGCCTATTCATGCCCATGGAAACCACCCCGTGGAGTCCTGGCCTGAGGCCACGTGGTGAACTACACTTGTACCAGGAGCAGCGCCAACTCAGGAGCTCCCTGGTGGTCTGAGTCTCAACCCAAATCTCTCTTTTGTTTCCCAAATGGCTTCTCTCCCAAGCTCTGGGAAGCTAATACAAGCAATGTTAAATGGGAAATGATCCTGAGGTCTATAGGGACCCCAAGCTTGGCCTCGGGGCCTGGCCTGCAGGACTGGCATCCTGAGTCACCTAGGGTCAGGTATTTGGGCTCTTTTTGGAGCAGGTGTGGGCTGAGCAGCCTATGCCTAGACCTCCCAAACTTGGCTGTTCAGGACTTCTGTGCTTGCTGCTTCTGCCTCCCTCTGATCCCCCTCTCCCCGCTCCCCACACACACTCCATGATAGGCGTTATCTCTGGTTAGGGGAGGGAGCAGGATTGGGGAAAGAAGAAAGACAACTTCAATTTTATTTGCAATACTCCATTTCTTTCACAAAGTTAAAGGTCTCTATATTTTCTTTAAATTCAATACAGTACTTCAAATGTTAACAGTAGTGAAATTAGTAGTGATACTTTTTTTCTCCTTTTAATGTATTTCTCTCATTTCTTCTAATGAGCATATGTTTTTCTTCTGATGGGGGTAAGGGGAGAAAACATCTTTTAAAGTGTGAGTTGAACAATTGTTTATATGAGGCGCTGTAAGATAGGTGCTATGTGGAGAGCTATTTGGGGGGCATGGGCC
Organism: Myotis davidii; assembly: GCF_000327345.1. NCBI lineage: Eukaryota > Metazoa > Chordata > Mammalia > Chiroptera > Vespertilionidae > Myotis > Myotis davidii. Next base: position 1,394,738 of record NW_006292095.1, on the reverse strand, counting down.
CTATGTCACACATTAGATCTCAGAGAGTCGCTTCACTCTCAGCAAATACTTTTGTTACTTTAAGATGTCTCAAGTTAAAGAAGCTGTCCAGGTATTGTTGAAGGTTTTGACTTCCCCTGTCAAAATTCAGCTTCGAAGAATGAATAAAAACAGGTCATTAGTCCTGCCTTCCTGATTTACAGACCATTCTTTTTTTTTTTTTTAATAATTAGTTAAGGTATTACAAATGTGTCCTCATCCCCCCCCATTAACCCCCAACCTCCACCCCACACACAAACTCATGCTCCCATCCCCCTGTTGTCCATGTCCATTGGTTTGGCTTATATACATGTATACAAGTCCTTCCGTTGATCTCCGCCCTCCCCTACTTTCCTTCTGGGGATTGATAGCCTGATCGCTGTTTCTCAGTTTTTGGGTCTGTCCCTTTTCATCAGTCTATGTTGTTCTCTATAATCCACAAATGAGAGAACCCTTCTTTATGCTAAGCCACTAAAGCTTTGGGACTACAG
>NW_006292095.1:1386952-1391541 GCF_000327345.1 Myotis davidii | reverse complement strand
TTGTTGTGTTTTCATTGTCATTTGTTGCCATGATGTTTTTTATTTCTTCTTTGATCTCACTGGTAACCCAGTCGTTGTTTAATAGCATGCTATTTAGTCTCCATGTGTTTGATTTTTTTGGATTGTTTTTGTTGTAGTTGATTTCCAGTTTTATGCCTTTGTGGACAGACCATTCTTTTGATAAAGCTTGTGCCTCTCAGCTGTGGTGGGAGACATAAGCATCTGGTATACCTTCTCATTCCGCCAGTACAGACTGAGCACACATTGTGTATGCCAGGCACTGGCTTAGCCACTAGAATGCCATAGTAACTAAAAGAGATACAGCCCGACATCCTGGAGGTATTCCCTCAATAGACGTTGCCTTTCCTTCCTTTATAACATTCTACCTGGCCTGCACAGGAACTCAGAAGAATCTGGACATTGTGGAGAACGAATTCTTTTCTCCATTACAACTTGTTTCTAGGTGAAACCAGCTGCTACATGTTGTCATAGTTAATTTCATGTGTCTACTTGGGTAGGCCATGGTGCCAGATATTTGGTCAAACATTATTCTGGATGGTTCTCTGGAAGCTAGGCAAGGTGGCCCAGGAAAAGAATGTGATGGCCTCACATGCCCTCACAGTCCGTTTTTGGATGAGATTAAAATTTAAACCAGTGGATTTTGAGTAAAGCAGATGACCCTCCAGGATGTGGGTGAGCCTCATCTAATCACTTGAAGGGCTTTACTAGAACAGACGGGCCTCCCTGAGCAAGAAGGGATGCTGCCAGCAGATGGCCTTCAGACTTGGACTACATCAGCCTGGGTTTTCAGGCTGCTGGACTATGCTGCAAATTTTTGAATTGTACGTCCACAACTGTGTGAGACAATTCCTCAGAATAAGCTATATATTAATAATATAAATTATCTAAAGAGCCCTGACTAATACACATGTACACCCATAAAAATCTCACATAACACACACAGAAGACTGAAATATCAAGAAGAATGAGGGTTGGAGAGGGTTCACAGCTACTAATACTTGCCACTGTCAGTGAAAATACATGAGTTTTAGTTGCTAAGGTTGAAAGAATTCTTAGACATAATCTAGATCTGTTTAACAAACTCCTGTTTCCCAAAATCATACCCAGAATTCCAATATGTCAAAATGGGGTAAAGAAACCAACTTATTTTAACTGCCTTACTTTTCCTACTCCTCTTCCTCAGGCACCCCTGGGCATACAACTGCTTGAATGTTTCAGCCTGATGCTTATATATTAGATTAATGTATATGCTTTACAGTAATATATTCTTGCATACCACAGTTCTATTTTTATTGTAGTACTAATTAAGTCTATACCAATATTATATAGGTATAAGTTCCTTATCCTCATGGCTCTTGAACAACTATAATAAAGCAGTTGCAAATTCAATAAAAACATTACTACCAAACCAATAAACTTTAACTTGATAACATTAATTTAACTTGCCAAATGATGTTGGTTTGCTCAAACTAAATTGCTACTGGAAATATGAATATGATAACAATTTCCATGGAGAAGGCTTCTGTGTAGTTAACCTGCCCACTCCTTTCATTGTTAAAATTACTGGGCAGACTTCATTTCCATGAGGCCCCCTGATATCATTTAGCCTTCCCTTGATGTGAATAACACTGGGGCCTCTTCAGTGCTTTTCTGGGTATATCATGGAAATTAAAGCATAATGCCTGATGCCAAAGGGAAGGTAAGCATGAACAGATTCCAGGCTCTGGTGGAGGGCAGCAGCCCTTGGTTGAAGTGGACAGCTGAGGGAGTCAGATAAAAGCTCGTATGAGTTTTAATCAACATGAAAAACTAATAGAAGAGAAAAGGCTAATAATTAGTGAATCTAAGTGAAGAATGTGTGGATGTTCTCATCTTATTCTTGTGACCTTTTTTGTAGGCTTGAAATGTCTAAAATTAAAATGTTGGGGGGGAAAGAAATCCTCATAGAGAGCTCACAGCTCCCAAGACTATATCTAGACCGCCCTGCCCGCAATGTGAAAAACATTGATCTACTTCAACCCTTTCTTTGACAGATTGGAAAGCTGAGGCCCAGAGAGCAGGTATTACTTCTGGGGATATTACCAGGCTAATCAGTGGAGATTCAAGATTAGAATCTCAATCTCCTTGCCCAGACTCTTCACCATATTGACTATGAATTATAAGGCTTAGAACCCTACAATTCTCACAGGGGTATATTTCACTGTAAGAAATCAGTGAGAGATTGTGATTAGCTCTGGGTGCGGGGAATCGGCGGCCGGGAGGGAGTCTTCGGAGCCGCGGCCGCTGCAGACGGACGCTGCCTGCGGGCCGAGAGCCTCCTGAGATTCTGCTTTGGCACCTCCAGCATTTGGCCTCCGCTCAGGTAGGCTCTTCCACGACAAGTCGGGCCTCATTCCCTCTCCTTCCTGTGCCCTGGCCCCCACATTGCTGCTCTGAGGCTCCTCAGTCGCTATTTCAAAGTCAGAGGCCATTGTCTGCCTATGCGCTGTGATGTCTTAAGTTCTGGAGTGTCTCCAGCCTTGGGCAAGATTGGGTGGGTTTGTCTCTCTAAAGCCAGACTCCTACAGCCACCCATTGGCCGGAAAGGTGACGCAGGTTATGAAATCCCTGCTCCAGAGTGCAGGTTACAGGATGTGCTCTGGTCCAGTCCTACCCTCAGTGGGCCTCCGTTCACAGCATTATCTTCCTCAAACCGAAAAGACGGTCAGTTCCTTGAAGGCAGAGACCCTTGATTTCTACGTCCCCAGACCAGAGTCATACCTCGGGCATAGCCAGTGTCCTCGGGAAGAATGCTGATGAAGAAGCTTGAAAAAAATCTAAACTTCCGTTTGTGGGTTTTTGTCAGCCTGTTCATAGAAACCATCCTGTTTTAATGCAGCTGGGTTGGATCTAAATTGTTTCACAGTCATAGAACTTGAGGGCTAGAAGCCCATCTTCTACTCTGTACTAACATGTAGTTGACGCTCAGGAAATGTGTCTTCCTTCCTGTGTTCCCGGTCAAGTGAATGGTGCCACCCGCTACCACTCTCCACCCGACTCATCCTCGATCCCCTCTGATCTGTCCCTGAGCGTTGAGTTCTTAGACTCCGTTTCCAAAATGTGTCTCCTCCATCACCTCCTCCTCCTCAGTGCCCAGATGCTGGCGGCCCTCAGCATTAAGTCTTCATTTACATGGAGACATTTTCAGCCGTCTCCTTCCTGTCTCCCAGCTCTAGGCTGATCTCCACTTTGCTGCCAGAGTGGTTTGTTGAGCTGTCATCTCTGACTGCTGTGCCCGCTCAGGACTCCTCTTTGGCTTCTCAGTGCCAGCTTTCGTTTGTTCACTTCATAAAATGTGATCTGTGGATTTTAGGCCGATGATCTACTCAGCAGGCTCTGGGATACAGAACTGAATAAAACAGGCATGGGCCTTACCTGGACTGAACTGACCATTTCTTCTAGTGGGGAACACAGATTATTTATCACATAATCACACAATTACATAACCACGGCTGTGATAACAGCTGTAATGAAAAAGGACGTGGTGCTGAGAGAGAGCACAGGGGTGTTAGGAGAGTGTGGTGGTCAGGACGGTGACCTTTAAGCACAGGCAGAGCGAGCCAGCCCTGAGGAATATCAACTGACTTGCCAGGCCGGTGGGTATCCACCCCGTGCCTCCCTGTCTGACCTCGTCTCCTGTGCCCGGCATGTGTGTTTGTCCCAGAAACACCCAGCTCTCTCAGGTCTCTGCTGGAAGGCCTCTTTCCCACCAAAACCATGTTTAGCTCTTAGTTCAAACTCAGAAAAAGCAATTTCTCTGAGCTCCTTCCTGTGAACTCCAGATGGAAACACCTTGAAGCAGGGACCCTCCTTGCATGTCCAGCGGAGGTGTATGGGGGCAGTTCGTGGGCCTGTTAAGAGTGAGGATACTGATATTAAAACAAAAACAAGATGGGGAACTGAGTGTGCAGCCCTCAGTATTGGACTCTCCTGGGAGGAAGGCCGGTTCTGGAAAGGTGTGCAAAGATGTGTGATTTTGATCACACTCACACCTTGCTCATATGTATTATTCCACGTAGCTTTCATAGTCACTGTCCAGGGTGGCCAGTATCTCTGTTTTATAAAGACACGCCTGTTTGAGAAGTTGGGTCACATGTTGGGTTCCAGATCCTGTGGTACTGGTCCCACTGCATTGTGATGCTGTCCTTTATATTTGCTGAATAAATGAATTTTGATCATTTTTAAATGATGGATTATGGTGGATTTAAGAGAAAAGTTGGCCATGTGGTATTTTGAAATGCCAAATCTTAGGGTGCTGTCCCAGCTCCTCTCTGATGTCCCGCCCCCCTCTGTACACACACACCTTTCAGGCCATCATATTTTCTTCATATTGCACAGCAAGGGGAACATGTTTGAATAATAGATCTAACTGAGCTTAATTAATATTCAGCCACGTTGGTCCTTCCATACTAGAGATTATATTTTACATAATGTAAGTTTTACTGTATTGCTGGAAGCCGGTCCATCCTTGCTGCTTGACACAGTCGCTGCAGGGAAGAAACATCTGCACAGCATATGTTTCAAGGGAC
>NW_006292095.1:1381779-1386781 GCF_000327345.1 Myotis davidii | reverse complement strand
CAGAAATTGGATCTTATTGAATTTTGGTGTTCTTTTTATTTTTTCTCTTTCTTTTTTTCTTTTTAAATTATATTGTTCGACTATGGAAGATGGATTTTTTTAAAAAAATAATCCTTTGAATTTCAAGTTCATCTTTAAATGAACTTTTTTGTTTGTTTTTTGTTTTTGTTTTTATTTTGAGGAGATAACTAGCGATAGCTGTCTCCAGTCTGACAAAGGTTGTTCGAATGGACTTAATCTCCCAATAGTTGGGAAATGTTTTAAAAACACATCCTGTGTTTGAATTGTGGCTGAGAGGTTTCCTTGGCAATGTGAGGAGGAAATTTTTTTCTGCCTCATTATTATTAATTCATGGATTGAGTGTTGGTTCGACCTACAGGCGTGATAGATTGGAACTCAGTGAAGACACAGATGTTCTTGTTGAGGGCAACCAGCTAATCATTACATTTTAAAGGCGATTTCTGTGATTGAGGTATGTTTTGGAGGACTAAGTCCATTTCAAGAGGACTTGAAGCTGGTCCTCAGCTTGAGGAAGCAGTGGCTTGTTTTCAAGAAGCCATTCCTGATCTCAGGATCTACCCAGCATGCGTCATCAAGGAGAAGACTGCTATTTTTTTTTTTTCTATTCTACATGTACCAAAGGTGACAGCTGTCCATTCCGTCACTGTGCAGCTGCACTAGGAAACGAAACTGTTTGCACATTATGGCAAGAAGGACGCTGTTTTCGCCGGGTGTGCAGGTTTCGGCACATGGAGATTGATAAAAAACGGAGTGAGATTCCTTGTTATTGGGAAAATCAACCAGGGGGTTGCCAAAAGCTACACTGCGCTTTTCATCACAACAGAGGACGTTATGTGGATGGCCTTTTTCTACCTCCAAGCAAAACTGTGTTGCCCACTGTGCCTGAGTCACCAGAGGAGGAAGTGAAGGCTTCCCAGCTCACAGATCAACAACACAAACTATCTGTCCAGTCCAATCCCTCCCCTCAACTGCGAAGTGTGATGAAAGTAGAAAGTTCAGAAAATTTTCCTACCCCCACACATCCGCCAGTTGTGATCGATGCTGCAGATGATGATGATGATGATGAAGATGATGATGATCAGTTGTCTGAGGAAGGTGATGAAACCAAAACACCAATCCTGCAACCAACTCCCAAAGTTCATAATGGATCACGAGGGGCTTCTTCCTGGAAACCCAGGGTCAGTTTAAAACAAGGTGAACGTTTGAATTTTGGAATGAAAACTCTTGAGGAAATTTAGTCAAAGAAAATGCAGGAAAGGTTCAAGAAGCAAGGTGAAGGTTCTCCAGGAGTTTCCAGTCTTTTACTCCGGCCTCAGCCCCTTCCAGGTCCCAAAAAAGAGAATGTCCGGACTGCGGTGAGGACAGGAACTCTCTCCAACAAACAAGGAGAAGAACACTTGATAAGACTGAGTCTCACCGAGAGACTGGGGAAGCGAAATCTCTCTGCAGGTGGTGACAGTGGTCCTCCACTTAAGCGTAGCCTTGCACAGAGGCTAGGGAAGAAAGCTGATGCTTCAGAAACTGACACAACACCAAAGAGAGTTCAAGTTTCCAAGTCTCTAAAGGAACGATTAGGTGAGTCAGCTGGTCAGAACAACGAGGAGGCAGCAGAGAGAGTTACTGACGTTGGCGAGATCCACGTGAAGACATTAGCAGAAATCCTTCTGGAAAGAGCCAGTCAGAAACGCCGAGAATTGCAAACTAAACTCAAGGCAGGAGGCCCTTCAAAAGCTGATGATCCTACTTCAGGAGCAAGAAGCTCTTCCACCGTTCCAATCAAAACCTCTGACATCCTGGCTGAAAAGAAACACCGGCAGCTGGAAGCAGAGAGACAGAAAAGCAAAAAGGATGCTGCCTGCGGCAAGTTAAAGACGGACAGTGATACTAAAAAAGCATCGGTTTTGCCACCAACGGTGGCCAAGAAAGGACAAGCAGAGGAGCCTGCAGGGAGAACAAAGTCTGTGCAGGAGGTACATGTCAAGGCGCTGGAGGAAATTAAACGGGAGAAGGCGCGGAGGGTGCCGCAGGGCTCCAAGAGCAGCCCCAGCTCCCAGCCTCAGCCCGAGGCCACCCCGGGGGCGAGGGGGCTTCTCCGAATCACCGAAAAGTCAGGTATAAAAGAAGAGAAGAAACTTCAAGAAGAAAGTGAAGTTGCATGTCAGAGCAGTGTTGCTAGAATCGAGGCTAAAGAGGCTTCAAATGAGACAACAGGAGGGGGCATTAAAATTCCAGTCAAGAAATGTGAGACGACGCAAGAAATGCACATACAGAAACAGCCAGGCCCCCATGGCGGACAGCCTCTAGTTCTTCTCCGACCACGTGGCAAACAGCACCACTGCGCTAGAACGGTTACAGAGAAGGAACCTGAAAAACAACGTGCTCCAGCTACCTCTGTGCGAAAAGGCCATCTCTGTGAACATCCAGCGGATCCCCAAGGAGGGGCTGCTGTGTGCCTCTGGCCAGGCCACCTGCTGCCACGTCATCTGACAGTGGCCGCCTGGCCACTCGCATGCTCCCTGCTCAGAGTAGTGAAGACTGGCTTCCTTCACTGTTTGCTCTCGGTTTTACCCTCTGAACGGGCAGTTATTCATTATGCTTCCCTTCGTTGGCCTGGCGCTGTGGCAATGCATGGTCCTCGTGCATGCTGCTGCTAGACACTGCTTTTCTGTTCCAGCCGAAAAGTCAATCTCGTGTGTCACTTTTACACTCAGAATTTTAGTGTGGATGATCAGGATTAAATTAAAATGTGTATTTGGAACCTCATATAAATGGAGCACTTAGAAATTTGATGTTCCATACTTAACCTAGACAGAGAAAACATGCTTGTATTTCCTTGTTGAAAAATCTAAATTCCTGTCCTGACCTTCTGATACATGGAGACCCCGTGCTCTGGGGCACACTCTGGTGTCCGATACAGAACCAAAGCAATAATGGTGAGATGCCGACAGGCCTGGAGCCCGCGGATGTGCCCGCCAGCTTTCCGAGGCTGTGCGGGACAGAGTACAGCCAACATCTGCACTATTACCTTAAACCGAGATTTCAACATACCCACACCTGTTTGTCATAAGCTATAGTGTGAAAAAAGTTTGGGCTCTTAAAAATTAACTGAAAAAGATTTTCTTGTTTTGTAATAGGTGAGATAAAGTACTTAGATTTATAAGGCAGCTTCCCCTGTAGTGGTAAGTGACAAGCAGACAATCTTCTTTTGTAATGTGTGAACTGATGATGTCTTAACTCTACTTACAGAGTGTGTCTGTGTAACAGAACAAAATGACGCTCCTGTAAACTCCTTCCTGCAGGGTTTCCTTCAGAACCACGTAGATAGAAGAAACTGTAGGGCCTAACGTGGAGGCAAAGTGCACTCAGAGGTGGGCAAAGTCAAAGCCCAGTCAATGAAAAAAACATATATAAACACACACACACACACACACACACACACATATATATATGGATTGATTTTTATGAGTTTGGTGATTAGGTTGTCTTGCTATTTCCATTTTATATCCTTTAGCTCAATTAGCTATGATAATTGGCTAATCAAAAAATACACATAAAACGGTAGAATCCACAGAATCAACAAACAAAACCTGCTTCAGTTTTGGTTTTTTGCTGAAAATATTTGTCGCTTTGCCTTCCTGCCAAAACAATAATCAAGAACTCTTGCTTTAAACTATTCCTGTACAGAGACTCCTTTTGACCAGATAAACATCTTTCGAGACAAATTTTATCTGTAGGCACAGTGTATTGCACATTGCTGATTGCGGAAGGGGCCAGATGCTACTTTTCTACGCTGTGCCCCGAGGGGTCTTAGATGCTTAGCCGCATTGGTGATAGGATGTGCCTGGGCCTGGGCCTTCCCAAGCTCATCAGCCTCCAGTGAGGTGTCTGGTGCTCCAGGGGATGGCATTCCATCGGGCAATGCCTTCAAGTATACACTGACCTTGCTCTGTTAGTATCCATCTATTTTACTCAGAACTCTGAATTTCACTGTATACTTACTAGACTAAGTAAAGATGATACTTCAAACACTTCTTTTACTTTCTAGACCTAGGCTAGATGTGTTTTAAGCTATAGCTCTAGCTCAGTGTGATATTTACAATTGAAAGCTATGAGAATAGGTGTGGGGGTGAAGCCATAGAACACATTTGCTTGAAGTTCTTGAGCAGGGATCTTATAAAGGGCCAGAAATAAGATGTGTGGTTCACATAGTCAGTGAGCGTAACATCTGTATTAAACATAGGAGAGAAGTTTATAAAGGGCATTGGCAATAAACTCTTTGTTGCAGCTGTTTTCCAAGCAATGTAAATACCTTTCCCTGTGATTATGTATAGCTTTGGAATGGCACATTTGAATATATATATATAATATGTACTTCTGACAATTCCATCTGTATTTAAAGACGTGACAATCTTGACACCGACTTTAAGAATAGCCATGAGACTGAATCAAATTAAAGCTATTTCTACCACGTAAGCGCTGATGTGTGTGAAGCGCATACAGAATGATTAACTGATTGGTCATTTGCATCCACTGCAGGTTGATTTTCCTCATCGTGTGAACATGGACAGGTCTGTGACAAGTGGGAGAAAATCCAAACAATAAAGTGGCATATCGGTGTTCAGCAAAAAAAAAAAAAAAGAAAAAAAGAAATCAGTGAGAATTTTACAACCTGTGTTTTGAGAACATTACTAAGCCAGCCTTTGAGAAGATACCAGCTTGAATATCCCAAATACATCAGAGGCATAATAAAGAGACCAACCTACAGGGAGAATGAGCCAAGACTTCATTTAAACCAAAAAAATATATATGTATTTGTTGTTTTACCCCAGTAACCATTAAATCCTCCAGTCAATAACACCTGACACAGGGCAGGACCAGGGGACATGACTGGGGCCTTGTCCATGCCTGGATCCACCTGAAGGCACCTTCTAGTCACTAAGTCCTGCCTCTAGCTCTGTCCTTTAATTTTTCATCAGTGGGG
>NW_006292095.1:1378122-1381724 GCF_000327345.1 Myotis davidii | reverse complement strand
GAAAGAAGCAAAATTAATAGATAATAGCACCTTGAAAACAGGAGAATGAAATAAAATACAAAATGTTTTAGGAACTGCTCATCAGTTAAACTATCACTTTTCTCCAAAGGACAGGAATCTGATTCCAGGGTTAAATAGCGGGATGACTAAAAATGTAATTATTGGCAAAAGGACTAAAATGTCTAAGGAGTTAAGAAGAATTTGTAAAATGTTTGAGCAAGTAGTATTGTCTCTAGCATACTGGAAGGGTCAAGTTCCTGGGGAAAAGCCAGGGGGCAAAGTCATATCCTGAAATGTGAAATACAGACACTATAGGTATTCATCAGAGGAAATTACATGCAGAGAGAGCTATCCAAAGGAAACCTTATTCCCCCTACTGCAAACATACAGAACTGAAAATATATGGCCCAAGTGAACCATCTTTTGGTTTTCAATAAACAGTCAACAACTTCTGTACACTATAATTTAGTTCTTAAGAGTCTACACTTACAATTAAGTTGTGGATGGATCCTTTTGACCGCAGTCTTAGAAGTTGCACAATGTTTTCCACAAATGTTAGGTTCACAGTCCATTAGAAGGATCCTGGATCTTGGGCCAGGGTGCCAGCTAGCCGTGTGGTGCCTTTGGGAGAGTCTGGTGGTGGGAAATGAAAGTCTGTGAACTGGGCAGTTGGGAAACAAAAGTTTATAAGCTGTCTGGGCAATTCCATTCGTTCTCATTTCACCTCCCTTTGGAGCACAGCAGAAACCAGCCTGGGCAGATGCAGCCAGGGGCTGAAAGTCTTGGAATGACTCCGTGGAATGGCTGGACTGGCCAAGAAGGTGGTTTCTGGAGAGAGGGGCTTAGATATTTGCTATTCCCCAAAAGTGTTGCCTCACTGTACTCATTCCTTTTACCCATACTACCATTGAGTATGTCACCCAACTCTGTGGGTGCATCCACCGTCCATCTGCTCCTAATGCACCTTTCCTAACCTGGATCTCCAACTCAGATCGGTCTTATACACACACATGTTGAATAGCTCCACTTGGAGTCCTGCAGGCAAACTCAGGCTTATGTTTCCAGCCTCATGCCTTTTCCTCCTTCTGTGTTTGCTGTCTCCTTGGAAGGCATTGCCAGGCACCTGAGGGTCGTTCGTGACCCTGCCTGACATTCTCATAAATACTTGTTGACTTTCTCCCCTGTCCATGACTAGTTGTTTCATCCCCTCTTCCCACACTGCTTGGTGTTCCTATCTTGAATTTATTCTCCTTGACTCAATCCTTCAGTGGGTCCTCATTGCTCACAGGAATACATTCAAGTTCCTCAGGACAGCAGTATAGGCCTTTCAGTCTGATTTCTTCCTTTCCTCAGTTCAACTCTGACATTCCACCCATGCCAGAATCTTGACATTCTACATACATCAAAGCCACATGCCTCTTTCATGCTTCTCCTTGTACTTGAAATGTTTTTGTCCGGCCTCACTCCTTACTTTGTCTGGCTAATTTCCGACTCATCCTCTCAGGTGTAGTTCAGGGGTCTGCTCTTCCTGGAAGTGGTCCTTGCCTTCCATTATGGGGTTGGGTGTGGCACCTCCACACAACTTAATATCCACAACGTACCTTTGTCATTTTGTGTATTAGAATGATCTCCTGGTCTCACTTACACACTCATCTGTGAGCTCCATAATGAGCAGGGACTCTGTATCCTCAGAATTCAACAAAAGCACTTCAAAAACATTTGCTGGATAAATGAATAAATGATCCAAGTCAGTGATGGCGAACTCATTTTTTTGGTTGATTTTTCTTTGCTAAATGGCATTTAAATATGTAAAATAAATATCAAAAATATAAATCTTTGTTTTACTATGGTTGCAAATATAAAAAAATTTCTATATGTGACACAGCACCAGAATTAAGTTAGGGTTTTTCAAAATGCTGACACACCGAGCTCAAAAGGTTCGCCATCACTGATCTAAGTCTACTTTGCTGGTCCTCCAGGAACTACTTCCAAAACAAATATGCACAATATGAGACACCTATCCCCCAAAGGGGCCTGTTGGGCATCCCTAGAGGGAAGGTGAGCTCAAAGTTCTACTACTTGAAGCATGGTAAACAATAATAGGCTTGGGAGGGCTGGAAGGCTGATGCTATATGCCAAAGATCTGGATGACAGTGCAATGAAGGTCTTGAAGAACTCAAGAAATGAGGTTATAATCATGGTTTACTAGTTCGATGGATTGAGCTCCCTTCTGGGCCTTAACCTCTAAAGGGGACCCTTGACTTTGATCAACTCTAAATTTCCTTTAGATTTCAAGAAATGCCACCAGTTAGAGCAAAGTGGCTTTGCCCAGGTATAAAAAGTGATGAACTATGAGAAGAGGATAGATACACGTGCTGCAGACAACCTACTGTGACACTGTCATGTGGTATCCCGTTCTCTGGAACAGTGGTAGATATTTGGCAATGCTAGAGACACCTAATTTGTTCTGATGGGGGGATGCGGGGAGAGGGGTCCTACTAGTACACAGTGGGCAAAAACACAGGGATACCACGGAACAACCTACAATGCACAGGACAGCCTCCCACAGCAAAGAATTATCTGGCCCCAAGTGTCATTGCCAAGATGGGGAAACTCTTTGTCTTTGTCTCAAATTTACCAACAGGCCCATGGCTCAGGCACAGTGATTTCATGCAAAACAGACAAGCAAACACACCTGTGCCTTTTTCAGACACTGGAGAAGGTCACCATCAATGGACCACCAAAGGGAGTTTCAAGTTGTGTGTGTAGGGGGAGGGGGCAAAAAGTTCAGGCTGCACTTTGGCAAATTTGTCCTGACTAGCACATTCCAATGGCAATGGAGGTAGGCAAGATTGATTCTGGACAAAATAGTGCTGTAGTCAAATTTATAATATTCCAGCTTCTCCCAGTGAACTCTCCACTGTCATCTTGGTCCCTTCCCTCTAGTCGAGTGGAGGATGTGACACTTTAGTGGCCACTTTCCCTCTTCATCTTGGAAACATTTCCACGATACCTTCTAAGATACTGGGAAACCCTCTTTGATCCATGTGTCTTTAATGCCACAGTTTTTATGGCTTCTATTGCACACCCCAGTGCTTAGTATGGTTCAATGTTATCCACTGAAGGTACCTGTAACCATTATCACATCCTTAACTGGACTGCAAGCCCTTTAAGAGAGTTTTGTGCCCGCTCCCCCACCCCCCAGCCCCAGTGCCCTCCATACCACTGAGACTGTGGCAGAAATTCATTGAAAACTTGTTTGATTGATTTCTACCTTCTAAGGATAAAATTAGCTAATTACAATAAACTCAATCTTGATAATGAGGAGATGCTGCCCCTAACAAGTATACTCTTAATGCCTCCTTTTCTCTGTACATCCCCTCCCCCTTGCACCCCTACAATGTTTCGGTAGGAGTTCAGACTGGGGGAGATAGTATTGTGAAGAGGGGAAGATGTGTGGGTCACCAAAGGTTAGAAGGCTCCTTTCCTTCACACCTGGCCAAGGTGAGAAGTTGGCAGAAGAATACTTTCCTAGACTCCTCTCACAGTCCTATGGGAAGTGGTTGGAGCTTTGTTCTTATTACCTCTTTCTAAACTCCTAG
>NW_006292095.1:1376875-1377912 GCF_000327345.1 Myotis davidii | reverse complement strand
AACCAATGGACATAAGACACTGGGGGATAGGGAAGGCTAGGGGACTGTCTAGGGCAGGGGGCAAAATGGACACATATGTAATACCCTTTGTAATAAAAAATTTAAAAAATATATAAATAAATAAAAATAAATAAATAAATAAATAAAAATAAATAAATAAAAAATTAGTTCAGATATCAAACTATGAATATTATTTACTAATATGAGAATGATTTGATATCTTTAGCCCCTTATTTTTTATTTTTATAAATGTAAAGTCCAAGAAATAAAAAATAAAATAAAGTAAAATAAACTCCTAGTTGAAACAGAAGCCAAAGTGTGTGGGGCATGGAGAAGTGATGACAGGACCTACAGATAGGAAAAGGGTTTGTGGTATCCCTTAATCCCATTCTTATCTTTCCAAGTTCATGTTCTAGTTATTATTCATGTCTGCTTAGGTTAAGACTTGGGACTGTAACAACTGGGAAGTTCATGGGTATAATATACTTGTGGCCCAGTGCACAAATTTGTGCACATTGAAAGGAAATTAATTAGAAGAAATATTTTAATATTGATATTTGCCTTTCTCTATAATAAAAGGATCAACCAAATTCACAATTGACAATGATAGATTAAAACACATGTGTGTGATTGGCGCCAGTGAGAACTTTATATGTATCGCACATGCACAAGTCAACTTAGCCTTTTATTAGATACTAGAGGCCTGTTGCATGAAAAGATTCGTGCAATAGGCTTTCCCTTCCCCTGGCTGCCGGCACTGGTTTTCCTCCGGTACCCGGGACCCAGGCCTTTGCTCCAGCCGGCCACCCTGGGCTGGGTCGCACATGGGGCACCCAGGCGGGCCGGTGGATTGCTGCTGCCCCGCCTGGCTGCCCTGGGTCGGGTCACACATGGGACGCCTGCCACCCCAGGCCGCAGATAGCAGGCCAGGATGGCGGCAGGGCAGGAGGGGTGGCGCTGTCCCACCCTGCCTGCAGTATGCAAATTAGCCACCATCTTAGTTGGTGGTTAATTTGCATATCACGCAGATTAGCCCA
>NW_006292095.1:1349483-1376840 GCF_000327345.1 Myotis davidii | reverse complement strand
AGCCCAGTGAAGCACCCCAACTTCTCTTTCAGGTAATTGTCAGCAACACAGCAGTAAATATCAATATGAAGCAGATTATTATTGTGGATCCTGCAGGAAGAACAAAGGGTAAAATATTTAACTGCAGCAGTGTTTGACTATATTCTGTGCAGTGAGAAAACCTGAAGTCATTTTCAAGGTCCACCATTTCTTACTTCTTTCCAGTCGGGTTACATTTCTAAGCTTTCTAAATCACCATTTTCTGGCTAAAGAAAATAGAATTCCACTGAGTCTCCTATCTACCTACTCCAGAACTTCTGTGAGGATCAAATGAGATGAGGCATGGGAAAACATTTCAGAGACATTTGGTTAAAGTGTAAAATGTTTGTACCTGCAGCGGTTCTCAACCTGTGGGTCGCAAACAATGAAAATACATCTTGCATATCAGATATTTACATTATGATTCATAACAGTAGCAAAATTACAGTTATGAATTAGCAACAAAAATAATTTTATGGCTGGGGGTCACCACAACATGAGGAACTGTATTAAAGGGTCGTGGCATTAGGAAGGTTGAGAACCACTATGTAAAGCAACCATGTTCCTGGGCTGAAGAAACGCCAAGGAGGCTAGTCGCTAGGGAGAGGAAAACAGGTGTTGCTACATGATGTCATTACCTGGCACCCACAGCCACCATTTCCGGGCTGGGCTGAGCTGGGGGCCACATTTTGTGCCATGGGGTCTTGGCAGCATCGGCTGCAATTTGGTGGCTGTTGCTCTGGGGTGGTGGTGGGGCCTGTGTCCCACTTGGGGGAAGCTGCGTGTTGCTCTGTGGGCACAAGGCCCACAGTGCCATTTCTCTGTAAATGGCCAGTGTGTGTCACAGCAGCTCCTGTGTTGAGCGTCTGCTCTCTGGTGGTCAGTGCACATCATAGTAACCGGTTGAAAAGTCAGACACTTAGCATATTAGCCTTTTATATATATATAGATAATGCTCCTACTTTTGTAATGATACTGGCCAGTTACTGTCACATATTCTTGCACTAGCAGAATATATCAAATTTTCATGACCACTGCCCACTTTCCAAGTCTATGAACACAGAATGGGAAATACTTTCAGAAACCACCTGATTAGAGTTTTAGAACTAAATTAGTCAAGATATGGACATTACAATGACTATTTTCTATGATTGCTTATAGTAGGTAGTCATTTTTGAATACTAGCTCATCAAAGCATAACTGAGGAGGTAGCAATTAATGTTAGATCCCTGCCTTCAAACCTTCATTAAATTATGTGTTAATTAAGATACTTATGCATAATACTAAGTATTATTGGAATGAATCCTTGAGTAAGAGTCAGGAGACTTGGCACTGGATCTCTGCTTTGCCACTGACCTTCAGTAAGGTACTTTACCTCTCCAGTCCCTTTTCCTAAAATGTGGATAATCGTACCTGTTTTACCTGCCTCCCAGGTTTGCTGTGAAGATGAGCCGAGTACCTGGCAGTGCTCTCTCCCTCACCAGCCCCCTGTTGAAAAAAAAAGACCTCTGAGAATCATGTGACTCTTGTTAGCGTAAGAAACATTCAAACCTGTAAAGAATTTTTGTGAGCTTATTTGAGCCAGACTGTTGACAATTGCCTGGAAGCAGAGTCTCAATGCTCCACCGTATTGAGATAATGCTCTGGAGAATGGCAGTTTTTCACCGATTTTTATAAATTACCATCAAAGGAGGAGATATAAGTGCGTTACATGAAATCCATTGGTGATAGATTAGGGAGGTAGGAGAAAGCAAAGTGGGGGCACCTCTGGGATTGGGTCAACAAGTAAAATGATAGACACATGCTTCTTTTTCTTAAGTGGGTACAGGATAGTTAACAGTCAACAATTAACATGATAACAGTAACAATGAGGGAATGTGTGGTCTCTGCCCTGGTAGCCTGATGCATTGGTTGTGCCCGGAGGGGTCCAGAGAAAGGGAAGTTACAAGTAACCCTGACATTCCAAACATATGTTATCAGATGCAAAGAGGCAGTTGGCTTAGTTGGTCTTTGTCAGGGAAGATGCAGGCCTAGGACATGACTACCCACCATAGACTGCTATTTAATTTTAAAAGTTTTCTTTCAGACCATCCTTGGTGGTTCCTTTAGGTCTCTGAGTTCACAAGGCTGCCATGCAGGCCTCTCCTAAGTTAGTCGGATTAGCATGTGGTTCCTTTTGTCCACAAGCTTTTCATCTGATGAATAGAAGCCCTCACCTAATGTGCTCTGCATAGTTATCACAAGAACAGCTGGAGGAAAGCACCAAGGTGGGCTCAGGAGCAAGAGAAAGAAGGCCCACGGCCAGGCTGCTCCCCTTCGCTCCCTTCTGGCCTGATCGCCTTCCATTTGCAGGCTTCCACTCTAGTCCTGGGTCCCCTGACTCCACTGGAAAGCTGGAGGCCTCGTTAGCACCTCACAGATGCTGCCTGTTAGCAGCCTATGTCCTGCATTCTCACCGTTCTCATCGTGGCAGAGCTAGGGGGAGTCAAGCCCAGCCTGAGTTTCTCCATTTCACGCGGGGCAGCCAGGCAGGCGAACTGACTTCCAGGCTCCCGCGGAGGTGGAGTCTTTTTCCCAAGCCCAGCTCTCCCACGGCATCGCCTGCCAGTCTGGCTGGGATCCTGCATTGTGCAGAGGAGCGAGGAGCTCAGTGTTGGTGGGAAATGTTGTGCAATTCAAAGGGATCATGGTAATGTGTATTCACCCTCAATTTAATCATAAGTAGAGACAGTCAAACACTAGATTACAGACATCAGAAGTTGTTGATTGTTTACTAAAGCCCGAGAGGGCAGTCCAATGTGATCCGACAGAACATATTCATTAAGGGAAAAAGAGGAAATGCTTTTAAACATCCCCACTGCATATAATTTTCTCTGATGAATACCCACAGAGTATGTGTTTCATGTCAAACACAAGTTAATTTTCCCTCTGGCTCTTTCCCATGAATTTGCCAGTGGGTCGTAACTACTTAATCTCACTAGCCCTGGCGTTTCAGAAAATCCTTACTAAATTATAGCACTGGAAGAATTCCCTCTCACCCTATATCTATCCCTGACCTCACTCTCAGAATCTGCTAGCCCCTTTGGCTCTGTCAGCCCTTCCACCTTTTACTACGTCTTTCCTGGGGTCCCACACGCAGGACATCCTCAGAGTCAGTTCTCTGTGCTATTATCGCCTCAACAATCTTCTTCCATGAGTCCTTTCCCTGACCTCCGAGAGCCCATTCTTATTTTTACATCATAGAAGAGCGAGAAAACATAACGAGCAATGAGCCCAGATATATTTGCTTAAACACTTCAACGCACAATTTTTGGGATTACCACCAAACCCAACTCTCCGACCTTTTCCTGTTGGATGGGATCTCTCTGATTTACAACTCAATCAATCACCACCTTTAAAGCGGGAGATTTCAAGTCTCATCAACAGATCCTTGATGTCTACTGTGCACGAGTATGAAACTACTTGCTATTTCCAGAAACAGAAATTAAAAATCAGGTGTTTAACTGAACTATTAAAATACAATGATGTTGAGGCTGGAAAAACATGTAATTGGGTGGGTCCCTGCCCTATTGAAAGCCCCCCCATCCCCCACCCATTCCTCCCCTGCACATGCTCTGGATCCTTCTGGCCTTCTCAGAACCTTCATCTCCCAGCTTCCTTTCTCTATTTGGCAACATCATTTTCTCTCCCTCTATTGAATCATGCGCATAAACAAACAACCATGCTCATTTCACCTTTAAAAAAGCAAAACTGTCCCTGGACCGCAGGTCCCTGGCTGGCTGTTGCCCCTTTTTTCTTCTTGATGGTTTGTCTTTAGTCCCTGTCTCAGATTCCTCACTTCCCATTCTCTCCTTGCTCTGCTCCAGCTGGGGGATGGATCATGGAGGCCAGCTGGGTGGCCATGTGCCCAGGTGAAGTGTCAGGTGGGGAATTCTGTTACTAGAAAGAAGGGGAGGACACAGTTAATAGTCTGCTTCTCCGGGATACTACAAGGACCTCAGAATGCTTTAACATGAGTAAGGGTAAATTTGCCTTTTTGATTTTTTAAACTAAAAATGTCTTTTTCATCCTTGTTCTTGAATGAAAGGCTGTCTAGGTTATCTAGGTTGACCGTTATTTTTCCATAACTTGAAAAATATTATTCATTTGCTTTATATTGCAAATGAGAAGTTGGCTGACAGTATAATTGCTATTCTTTTATACACAAGTGGTCTTTTCTCCTTGGCTGCTTTTAAGACCTTCTCTTTATCTTTGGTGACCTGCAGTTTTGCAACACTTGGAGTTGATTTGGAGTTGGCTTGGAGTTGATTTCTCATTGTTTAGCTTAGTATTCATTCAATTCCTAAATCTGAAGATTTGTATTTTTTATCAACTGTGGAAAAGTTCTTGCTTTTGAATGTTTGATAATTATTTTTCTTTTTATGGAATTCTAATTCACTGTGACTTAAACCTTCTCTATCCCTCATCATGTTTCTTTTTTTCTCTTTCATATTTTTCATTTCCTTGTCTCTCTGTGCTACATTCCGGGTAAGATCTTTGGGTATTTTTCTATTCATAAGTTTTATTGTCTCTTATGTTACATCAAAATTAAGTATTATAGTAAAGCACAGTAAAGTCTTATTTAACATTTTACACACACACACTCATATCCTTGAGCAGGTTTCAGCATTAAACAGTTGCACACATCAAGATCCAAATGTTTATTAATAAGGAGAATCCCAAAAGATACACCAACATTATTTTTGTACAGTTACGGGGGAAATATCATCTCCTGTCTAAGTAGAAAATTGTGTGGATGACTTCTAAAAACCTACATACTAAGTAGCTTTACAAAGAAACTTCTCATTTAGAAGTCCAACCCTCCCTTCCTCATTTTGCTGCAATCAATCGGCATCGAGTAGGGTTTAGATTAACTAGTGGAAAGTCAGAGGTTAGGACTTATTCTTCCTGTCCTACTTGACATAAAGGTTGAATGTTATAGTTCTGCTCCAGCTCCAAGAAGAGACAGACCGAGTTGAATGCTTACCTGTGACTCCTGAACATACACAAAGACAGAAAACGGAATTTTCAGGAAATGACCGTCTCTTCCAATTCTTTCAGTGATGTCAACTCTTCCTTTTAACTTTATATTGAGTTTTCACTTGCATTATTATTATTATTTTATTTTTAGAAGTATTTATAAAGAGTTTTCAAATCTCTCTGGTCTTTTTGATAGTATCTTATTTCTTGCTTCTGTTTTTTTTATTTCCTTTTTAATTCTTTAAACCTTGTAAAAATGCTCATTTTAGAACCTATAGGGGATAATTCCAATATCTGAGATCTTTGGGAGATCTAACCCTGCTGTCGCTGTTTCTCCTGACTCTTGTTTTATAACTGGGGTTGTGTGCTCGTGTCCTGCATATTGAGTTGTATTTGTGGAACCTTGGGAAGCTTTGGTTAAAAGTATAAACCTCTAAAAAGGTTTTACCTTTAATTCTGCCAAGAGCCCTCAACCCAAGACCTCTGTAAGTTAAAGTTCTCAGCTCTGGGTCTCTGGGTGGCCCAGGTGATTTCAGTTCATTCCCCAAATCTATGTAAGTGAAGACCAGGGTTATACATTTTCAGGGGATTTCCTCCCCACATTTAGAGTCAAGGTCAAAGCAGACAAGTTTCTTTGTCATGTCTTTGCTGGAGCAGTTTTCCAGGTTAACCTTTATCCTGAGGGTGGCATAGGCATGTGGGGTTCTTGTCTCCTTGCTCCATGAGGCCACTAAAGCCCACGGCTCTTGGAAACTGAGATTGGTAAACTCCCTCCTGGTGGTCTATGTCCTAGGAGAACCTGCTCATCACTGTGGTTTCGGGGTCTCTCTACATTTCAGACTATGGAGACTTTCCCCTGCTTTCTTGAAAGTTCAGTCACTTGCAGCATTATTTACAATAGCCAAGACATGGGAAAAACCCAAGTGCTTATTGACAGATAGATGGATAAAACGTGGTCTCTCTACAATGGAATACTATTTAATCATAGAAAAGAAGGAAATCCTACCATTTGTTACAATTTGGGTGGAACTTGAAGGCATTAGGCTAAATGAAATAAGTCACACAGAGAAAGACAAATACTGTATAATCTCGCATATACGTGGAGTCTTAAAAAACTTCATATAAAAAAAGATCAGTTTTGTTACCAGAGTCAGGGGGTGGGGACAAGGGTAATTGGATAATGGTACAAACTTCCAGTTATAAGATAAATGAGTACTTGGGTGTACTGTTCAATACCATGACTATAGTTAACACTGCTGTATGGTACATTTGAAAGTTGCTAAGAGAGTAAATCCTGTAAATTCTCATCAACAAGAAAAAAAAAGGTGGGTTTTTTTGGTACCTATATGAGGAAATTACTATGATAACTAAAGTTATCATAGTAATCCAATTCAATATATATATGTTGAGTATGTTAAAATACATATACACATATCGAGTCATTATGCTGTACACTTTAAACTTATATAGCGCTGTATGTCAATTATATCTCAAAAAAACTGAAAAATAATTTGCGAAAAAATTTTTAAAAAGAAAATGCAGTCACGTACATTGTTTAAAAGCTTTAAAAATTATTGTATCCAACATGTTTAGTTGTTTTATTGAGCATTCTTTTTGTAGGAAGTTTCCTTCCATATTCAAGATCACTTTTTCTTTAGGAAAAAATATCTTTGATAGAAAAAAACCAACAATATTACCATACATTCCTGCCTAGAAGTCAAAGTGCCTAGATATCTGCATATGGCTTACATCTCAGTTTGGGCTACAAACCCAGAAGTAGTGACATGAGAATGCTTAAATTAGGTTGCACTCTATTTAGGCCATTTTAACTTATATAATTTCATTTTTAAAAATTATATATCCTTGTGTTCCTAACATGAGTTCCTTTCGAGCATTAGTGTAATTATGTGAGCCAAAGGGAAGAGTGGTTGAGAAATACACAACGTCACAGAGGGAAAATGATGTTGCTACGTAAGCGAGTGAGTTATGCTGGTGGCTCAGAAATCCCTGTTAAGTGTAATGGCGCTCTTATGTGGGGTATGGACACCTGGATGCTAGATGCTGACCAGGCCAGACCCACTCTTAGCCTAATTTCATTGTTGCCTAGAAGAATGATTCGAGTGGCAAATTTGCCAGCTTTGATGCCTGAATGTCTCACGACAATTAAGACCCTGGAGTTGCCTTGGTGAACACACCTTCAGTTTCCATAGTATACATTTACTTAAACAGTGAGTTCTAAAACCCTGGCCCATTGACCTTGCAAAACAGAAACTGCTTCAAGTGTAGGAGTAGCAATGAGGTTCTTTTTAAAAATATATATATTTTTATTGATTTCAGAGAGGAAGGAGAGGGAGAGAGAGATAGAAACATCAATAAGGAGAGAGAATCATTGATAGGCTGCCTCCTGCATGTTCCACACTGGGGATTGAGCCCACAACCAGGTCATATCGGAGAATCAAACCCTGACCTCCTGGTTCATAGGTTGGTTCTCAACCACTGAGCCACACTGGCTGTGCAGCAATGAGGTTCTTTATGCAGCTCCGTTACCTGATGAAAAACGTCTTTATTTTGGCTGGTGAGAGCATATGCTTAGATGCTGTGGCAGGGCCTTGGGAGGGTGTTTTCAACACTCACAGTTCACTGGGTCTGCTCCCTTGAATTCTAAATGGTTTGGGGTGTGTGTGTGTGTGTGTGTGTGTACGCCATTTTCATACCACCTTTCCTCTGTGGTCATTGGCAATAGTCTTGGGAGGCAGTCGAAAGCAGTAGCTAGGCTTCGATGTCACACAGTCCTAGTAAAACATCCCAGGGCGGACACTTGCCACCTATGAGAACTTAGAAAATTACTTAACTCCTCTGAGCTCAGCTCCCTCAGACAGAAAACATGGATAACAATAGTGCATATCTCGTATGAGGACTGAATAAGACACAAGAAATAAGACATTTCTTGGCACATGTTCAGTACTTGAGAAATGTAAGCGCCTCATTTTATGGGTGGTGGTGGTGGTGGTGGTGTGAGTGAGGGTAGAACAACTATGGAAAGACTGAGCAAGACAAATTCCCAGGCTCTGGTTTCACTTGACCTAGCCCTCTGTGATTCTTTTTCTTCCTCCCAATTAATTCCTCGTCCATAGCACAGGACGTGGAGCAGTCCTGCATCCTTCTCATATCCTGGTCTTGTCATTTACTGGCTAAGTGACCTTAGAGAAGCACGGTGCCCGTTTCTTGGCTTGACACCTGAAAGTTTATTTTTCACTCATGCGACGTTGGCTGTGGGTCTAGGGAAGCAGTCTTCTCTATAGTGACGAGGCGGTATAGGCTATTCATAGCTCACAGCTCCCTACACAAAGTCTCCACAATGGCCCTGGTGCGGGAGGAAGGCGTAGAGAGCCCACCCCTTTCTTCTGTGTGTCCAGATGGTGCTGCTTCTAGCAACCCCTGGGCCAGAACTAGTGCCATAGCCTCTCCGATTGCCGGGGCCCTGGGATGGAGGGGCAGGGGCATTTGCCTCAGACTTTCTTACCCACAAAATGGAAGTCATACTGCCCAGGGCTGTCAGGAGGGTTGATATACTTCTAGAGGACGGAGAGGACCTTTGTCAACATCCTGGCAGGAAACAGATGGCACACTGACAAGAATGTATTGTTCCTAAGAGATGATGGGTGAGGGGACTGGGTACAGAGATGTGAGCAGAGTTAAGGGAACCATTAAGGGATAGTGTCTGAGGTCTGATTCCTTAGAAGCAGTTCAAGCCCGACTCTGAGTTAGAGGGCAAGGGTGATACAGCCTCCTGACCTCAGGGGAGGGCAGATCTGAGAGGGAGGTGAGTGGCTAATAGAGAATAACTACTAGAGTACATGAAAACACTCATTAGATCTAAAATGCTCGACCTACATCACCATTCCATTGGGTTTGTAGAGTGTTGGTGACTTAACCCCACCCACCCCACGTTAGTCTGGCTTCATTCTCTGGTCTTTTTCTCTCCCTTCCCTGAAGCTTCTAGTAGAAAGGATGTGACTGTAGACCCCATGTTGTAGCCCAAATCCAGAGGAATGTGGATCTGTGATAACTGTCACAGTCATCACACGTGTGTCCCTTCGATGCTGCTTGTATCCAGTGTTCTTCTTGGTGTGGAACCCTAGGAATTCAATCCCTATGGTTCAAGGTCTTTGTCACAGGGCCCTGGTAATAGCCTCTGAGCTGCCCCCATCCCCTCTCTGTGCTGACTCCATTCTAACAGTATCACTCACATTGTAAAAAACCTTCAACGGCCCAGCTGGTGTGGCTCAGTGGTTGAGCATCCACCTATGAACCAGGAGATGCCGGTTCAATTCCCGGTCAGGGCGCATGCCTGGGTTGTGGGCTCGATCCCTAGTGTGGGGTGTGCAGGAAACAGCCAATCGGTGATTTTCTCTCATCATTGATGTTTCTATTGCTCTCTCCCTCTCCCTTTCTCTCTGAAATCAATAAAAAAATATTTTTAAAAAACCCTTCAACGTTCCCTCTTTCACAGAAAAGTAAGTCCAAACACCTCAGCCTGCTATCCAAAGTTCCTACTCTTTCTCACCTCCCACCACACCCTCCACCTGAGGACTACTCCAGCCACACCTAAAATTCACAACTCCTGGCATTTCCCATCCTTGGATCTTGGCTCCAGATGGCATGTCCCTCCCACACCCACCATCACTTGTTAAAGTCCTACCCTTCCTCCAAGGGCCAAGTCAATACCAACCTATGCACAACTCCCTCTTTTGATTCTCCTGGAGGAAAGATCCCTTTTTATTCTTCATCTTCCTATAGGACCGTTGGATGCTTGTGACGTCTGCATGGGTTTGTCTCCTTTGCTAGATCACAAGCATTGCTGAAGTCATCTTCATTCCTCTGCCCTTCTCATGACACTGGGTGTGGCATTGCACCGGCAGTAGATACTCAATAAGTGCTGGTGGAATTGGATTAAATACATTTTAAATATTTTTCAAAAGTACCTCCCATATGAGCTCAGGAAAGAGAAGGCTCCACGGGCAGCCCTTAATATAGGAACATCTCTCTTTAAAAAAAAAATAAAAAAATTCCAAACCTCAAACTTCTACCAACAGTAGAGAGCTATAGGAGACAGCTGGGGCACATGGGTAGGTCTTTCCCCTGCCCCCAGGAGGACTGTTGAAAGAATATGAAGGGGTTTGTCCTGCTTTCATTTGCACTGGAGTCTGGGTTCTGGGGTCAAAGGCGGCCTCCTCCTTTGACCTTTCACTTTGCATCGCAAAGGCAACGCTGGTTCTTAGCTTGTGACCTTCCTTGTCAGAAATCAGCATGGGCAGGGGGACTGCCTCTCCCTGAGGTTCCTGTCAAGAAGGACGCAGGGGTGCTCTTCAGGAAATGTACCTACAAGGGACTCCCTGCAGGAGAGCGTGCCCTGCCAGGATCCCTGCTTACCCCCTGCACGCCCTCTAGCCAAGGATCTGTTTGCACAATTGTCTTCATCTTATAAAGGAATTGCAAAGGGGGCTTTGCCTCCCTCTAACAGTCTGGGAAGTGTGGGCAGCCTCCTTCACTGAGGTGAGTCTAAGCCTCAGCCCCCACTGCTTTGCTCTCTCAAGCGCTCCGGGAAGTTGCTGGCCATTTCCTGTTCCCCTGCCCTGCCCCCTGCTGCTGGCCCAGAACATTAGAAGACCGCTCCTCCCTGACTCGCCCTTCTTTAAGCAGCGGCTCAGAAGTCATATCCTGTGTTTGTGTAGCATGTTCCAGCCAAGACGTCCAAAGCCCTTTGCAAACATCAGCTCATCATTACCGCACCTCTCCCTTTTCTCACCATGTCGTGGCAGGGAACCTGTTGAAAGGGCACAATGTATTACGGGGTGGGGAAGACAGCATTTGGAATAGAAGACAGGAGGTTAAAAGATGGGAAAGGCCAGCAAGCCTCAACTCCTCAGTAAAATTCACTCTGGTTCTAAAGCAAAAATTTCCCTTCTTTGACATTCCAGTCTCCTGGCTGTTGTCTTGGTGACATGCCAGTATGATGGCACTGTTTTATAACACTGTGTGTGGCAGGGGAGGGGAACGGCAGTCTCACTGTCTTTTGCTAACCTGATATCATTGAAAACAGACTCCATGCATTTATGAGGCAATTCTAACTCAGCTGGTAGGAACTAAGTACCTAAGACTTTAATATACTCGAACCCTTTCACCTTCCCAATGAAGTCTCCATTTTACAGGTGACAAACTGAGGCCTCAGAAATGAGCCAGGTCCCGGGGCCCACAGCTTGTTCCACTGGACCACAGGTCCAGGCTCTGCTGACTTTGATGGGACATGGGACCTGTGAAAAGCTCTTTAGGCCACACAGGTTCCCATCTGCCTCTCCGCCTCCATGGCTGGTGGGGGGCCTGGGAACGGTGACGTGGACTTCTCCAGCTTCTAGCTGCTTTGCCTTCTTCCTTGGCCTTGGTCTTTGAGTGTCTCTACAGATCAAGCCCAGACCTCCATTCTCTCCCCTCAGCCTTCCGCCCCCTTGGTTCATCCTGTCTTAGAACTTGGAAGTTCACTTGGCTCTCACCTCCACCTGTCCTGCCCGGCACAGCCAGATAAAGCCTATTAAGGGTAAGTTTAGATCACCACCCAAACCTGCTCAAAGCAGGGGCCTGGCGCCCTCCCACAGCCCACAGACATAGGAAACTGCACCTTCAGCACTTCATAGTATAACCTTGACCTCCCCAAAGCTTAATCCCCAAAGCTTAATTCCCACTGCTCCTGTATACATAGTCTGTGCTCACATTCCAACCGTGCTTCGTGCTAGCAGGAGAGCTGCTCCAATCCTTGCCAGCCCGTGCATTAGTATCCACTTGCACCGTTTCCTCTCCCTGGAATGCCCTTCCCAACCCCCAGCCAAATCCTCCTCTTTCTCCAGAGCCTGTTTTGAATGCCACTCCTTCAGGAAGCTTCCCCTGATGCTCCATATCCTACATGCCTCCTATGAAACCCCAGACCCTGATTCTCTTACACAATCCACCTTATGCTGCCCTGCAGCGTCACTCTTGTTGTCTAATCCAAAGGCTACGTGAAATGTAAATTCCTGAAAACAAGTCTGTGTCTCCTTTATTTTTATTCTTCCACAGTACATAGTGCAGTACTTGGCACCTAATAGATGCTAAATAAATGTTTGTGGATTACATGGATGAATGTTTATACTATGAGATACTCATAAATATCTGATTATTGAAACTGATTTGTCAATAATCCTCAACGCTATTTCTCCATCAAGCCCCACTTTTGTATTCCAGATGCCTTCAAAGATGTACACGGTCACCTCTGACCTTTGCCTGGAACATAGCAGGTGGAAAACTAAAATAACTGTCCCCACACCCCAGCCCCAGCCCCAGCCCCAGCCCCAGCCCCAGCCCCAGCCCCATTACTTTGGGCTTCTTGCCTACAGATCCTCCCAGCTTGTACTTCTGTCAGTTCCTTCACACGGGCTGGATGAGCACCAGAAAGTTGATCGGGTTGCCAAGTTCCCAGCACCTAACAGCCATGGATTAATGCGTATCATAAAATTATAGGATGCCAGAGCTGGAAGCGACCTCAGTCCAACCCCTTCATTATAGATGAAGAAACCAAACCCTCATGGGGATTTGCAAGAACTCGAGGCAGAACTATCACAAGACTCCAGTCTTCTTACTCTTGGCCCAGGTCTCTGTCCTCATTAGGTAGGACATGACCTTCCTAAGCTCTTTTGTTTCGCTCGGTGCTTCAGGTGGTGATTTTTCAAGTGCCTGCATGTCTCAGCGTAGCTTTCTCTGGCTCCCACAGTGAGAGTTTACAATGCAGGCCTTTGGGACGGCGGCACAGAGCTCAGGCAGAGCTGCTACCTTTCCCAGAGCAGGCTGCTTTCCTGCAAAGCTCATTAGCCCGCCCCAGGGTCTGAGGAGCCCGTTTCTCTAGAAACTTCCTAGCCGTGAGCTGGTAGGAACTTTGCATTACTAACCCAGCAGTAAATTCAAATTCTCTTCGTTTTATCTAACATCCCCATACAAATCTAAAGGTAACCCAGGTTACTGTAGGGCTTTGAATAATTAATTAATTCAAAAAGAGTTGTTCCCGGCCTGATTAGAAATGACCAGAAGGCCATGGAATACAATTTGAACCAGATAATATGCACTTGGGCTAAATCGTTTAAACTCACAGGCAGCCTCACAGTGACCCTGATTAGAAATCACTCCTGTGCATCTGGTCTGCAGAGCCAGACAGGGCCAGAGGGCTCTTCCAGCTGCCCTCCTCTCCCCCAGGCAGGGAGATGCCAGCAAAATACCACTTTTGAGCACTAGTTTACACTTTACATGTGTGAGCTCATTGAACTTGATCCTCTCAATAACCCTGTGTAGTAGTATCCTCATTTTTCAAATAATAGAAGGGACACATTAAAAGGTGTAGTCGCCCTGCTGGTGGCTCAGTGGTTGAGCGTAGATCTATGAACCAGAAGGACACAATTCGATTCCCAGTCAGGGCACATGTCCAGGTTGCAGGCTCAATCCCAGTTGCAGGAGGCAGCCAATCAGTGATTCTCTCTCATCATTGATGTTTCTATCTCTCTCCCCCTCTTTCTTTCTCTATGAAATCAATAAAAATATATTTTTAAAAAGTGTAGTAACTAGAAACAGCCAACCTTCAAGCCTGGCTCTGTCTCTGGCTACGAAGAGTGAGCTTTTTCTGTTTCACCAGTGGTTCTTTCCTCCCTCCCTCCCTCCCTCCCTTCTATCCTTCCTTTCTTCTCTTCTTTCTTTCTTTTTTTAGAAACCAAATACTTTTTTCAACCGAAATGATGGACTGACGGACTGAAGTGGGAACACAAACAAAGCTAGGCTGATGCCGGATTGGACTGTGCAGACTATATAATGTTGTCTAGTTTATATTTAAGAACTGATCTGACTGTAAGTACTAAGCACATGTAGAAGTTTCATTATAATCTCTCTGTAAGAGGGAACCTGTCCGGCAGCCATGACTCACGTTTAGTAGCATGCATGATATTATTGGCTAATGTAGGCACAAAAATGTTCCTTCTGCCCTTCTAGGTTCTTTGACTGGTCTATTAATCTATTGACATAGGCAGATTAATAGGAGAAAATCAAATTTAATTTCATAGGTAAAGAGTATGGTCCAAGGACAGAATCAGCAGGCGAGTCTGAGGCAGGTGGCTGGGTTTCAGGCCACAGTCTTGATGGCCGACCCAAAGGGAAAGCTAAAGCTCTGTAACTCCACTGTGTGAGGTTGCTGCTCTCCAGCACTTTGGGAGCAGTGGTTACAGCAGAACATGCAGGCTAAGGACAGGGGGAGGCAAGTGAGCCACTTACCTTGCTGGGCTCAACTGGGTGCCAAAATATTCAGTACAAATAATTATTTTCAAAATAATTTGTACAAATAATTATTTTTAAAAGTTTTAATTTTAAAATAATTACAGATTCACAGGAGGCTGCAACGAGGGTATCCCCCAGTGTTGACATCTTATATAGCTATAGTACAATATCCAAACCAGGAAACTGACATCAAAACATTACCTGTATTCAGGTGTGTGCACAGCTGTATAGTTTATTGTAGA
Organism: Myotis davidii; assembly: GCF_000327345.1. Classification (NCBI taxonomy): domain Eukaryota; kingdom Metazoa; phylum Chordata; class Mammalia; order Chiroptera; family Vespertilionidae; genus Myotis; species Myotis davidii. The sequence continues at coordinate 1,362,219 of NW_006292095.1, read as the reverse complement.
GCTGAATGCCATGTAAGGTGAATATTTTAATGCAATCATCCTAAAGCTCAACATCAACACCAAAAATCCATGATGAGCAAAATATCAAATTTTAAATAAAGACAGGATCACTAAGCTCCGTGAACCATATCAGAGCAGGAGGCAAAGCAAAAAATTAGCATTTTGTTCATCATAGATTTTTTTCCCATTCATTTTGATTTTTTTAAAAAATATTGCATTAAAAGATGACTTATCTTGACTGCTCAGGTCGCCTTAGATTGTGTGCCCCAGGCAAATGGCTCACTCTCCCCACCCAGCTCCAGGCCTTGCAGTAAGGGCTCCGGGGCAGCTGGTGCTGTGGCAGGACCTGCTGAGACGGAGAGGAGGAAGGAGTCTCTCCCTGCTGCTCTTCTCTGCCACCATCTGCTCTGTGTTGGGGGCCGACCAGGGGGGCGCTGGCCCTGTGATTCAGCCCTAATTACATGCAGCCAGGCACAGGGCTTCCTTTTTGAGGCCAGACGGGTCACCGCTGTCAGTGGCTGTCCCCTTCCTCTAGCCTTGGGCTCCTCAGCAGTGGAGCGCAGCTCTGCACTCAGTGAAGCCATCTCCGGGCAAGTAGGGAAGCCCAGTCCCCTTACCTCTCCTCCACCCCCTTCCCTTCTCTGATGGTAAGTGTGCATATCTACTTCAGCATGGAGGCGGGAGTGAGAGATGAAACCCTCTGTGTGAAGACTAAAGCACCTGATTGACATCTAGGCTGGGCCTTCTCATTTCTGAAAACCTAGAGTGACCACAGAGCTGACTTTTATCTAAGAGTGAGCCCAGAAGTCAGGGGTCTGCCCCATGTTCCATCCAAGACCAAGGACACTTGCCTTCAATGAACACATTTAAGAGGAAAAAGGGAGAAAAATAAGTTTGTGTTGAACATATCCCATATGTCAGCGGTTAACGAAAGGTTCTAATGTAATGGTACTAAGAGCTAAATACCAAAAACTAATTACAATGGAAGTAGCTCTTGTTCAACCTAAGGTGTTTACTGCGTGTTTGCTGTGGGCAAAGCGCAGTGCTGGGATGTTTTTATCAGGTCGTTTTTACCCCTGAAGCTGGCAGCCTAAACAAGGAAGGCCACGTGGGAGAAAACATTTTCCTTTAGTCCCGTCTAGATTCTTTGGCTGGTCTAATTATTAAATTGACATCAGACAGATGAACAGGAGAAAAAGAATTTTATAGGTACCGTTAACAAAAGATTCTAATATAATAGTGTTACATGCTGAAAAACTGAGACAGCCCGGCCAGCGTGGCTCAGTGGTTGAGTGTCGACCAATGAGCCAGGAGTTGAGGTTTGATTCCTGGTCAGGGCACATGCCGGGGTTATGGGCTTGATTCTCAGTGCGGGGTATGCAGGAGGCAGCTGATTAATTGTTCTCTCTCATCGTTGAAGTTTCTGTCTCTCTCTCTCCCTTCCTCTCTGAAATCAATAATATATATTTTTAAAAAAACATAAGACACAAAAGGCATCCAGGTAATTGAAACTTGTACACCATCCAGAGCTAAGGAAAGGATTAAGGGTCTAGGGGTCTTGAGGGGAGGAAGGCCCTTCACAGGGAGATGTTTAAGGTTGCCCTGTTATACAGATAAGTTCCTTAGGTAAAAAAGTTCTCTCTGGCAGTGACTGTCTTCCTGGTACAGGCCCTCTTTTCAAGGTAAATTTAGGCAGTTGATGGCGGGGGGCAGGGGGGGAGGGGGAAGGTAAAGAGCTTTCCTGAATTTGCTGGGCTTTGATTGCCTTTAGCTCAAAATAATGCCAAAGAGACATATTTTGGGATAGCAAAATCTGTGCCGCGTCAACCAACACAGACATGAATAACTGACTGACTGCAGGTTGACCAGGAAGACGCTGTCCATCAAGGTGCACACCTCTCGCTAGGGAAAGCTTTGGCAGCAAGTGGGTGCTCCGACAAGGGGTGGAGTGCAGCCAGGGCAAGAGATAGCTCAAGCTTCTTTCAGCTTATTTACTGCCTGTCCTGGTATTTGCACCTGTGCTCTACTTGTGCTTATCACTTGGTGGTGTGTTACGAATAGAAGGCCAAGTTCTTATTCTTACAAACAGGCCATTGCAAGCTCATGTATAGGAAGAAATTTAAAACTTCTGGAGACTCAGAGTAATTCTGACAAGATCATTGTTGTTTGCCCCAACATTTTGGGGACACAATTTATTTTTAAATCCAAATGACAGCAGAATGTGGTGAGAGGAATCAGATGGAAAAGAATAGATATGATGAGGTTGAGATAGTAAGAAGCTAGGAAAATTCCTTGGTTAGTGGAATGGGGAAAATGAGACAGACAGCTGGTTCAAACTGGCCACATGCAGCACCCTGACTCGCCTGCCTCCTCCCTGGCATGACCACTCCCTACAGCATTAAGCCCTCGGAACAGTGAGATTCTGATCAACATTAGATACTCTTAGGAACAAGCCTTGGGCCTGGTGACCACAGAGACAAAGTTTTGATCAAATTAGAGGTAACATCAAGGCCTCAGTTGTCTTTCAGCTCCAGGCTCAGGAAAGCAGAAACACCAGATAAAGCGACACCATGGCTGGCATCAGAACCAGATGCAATGCCCTCCTACCCTAGCACTGACCAGTCAGTGGAGACCAGGCCCATGGCCCTATAAACCCATTTTGATGAATCAGCATATTAAAGGACACACCTGGAAATCTGATGAATATTCTGTTGAGATCCTCCCCTGGGACCTCCGCTAAAATTCTGGCCTTTAGAAAAACAGATAAAAGCCCTAAGACAAAGGGCCCAGTTCTCTCTCTCTCTCTCTCTCTCTCTCTCTCTCTCTCTCTCTCTCTCTCTCACCTGAGCCTTCCTTCTTCAGGTGTGTATCTTTGTTTTTTGTTTTTCTCTTAAGCTCTAAGGGCCCTTCATTTGCCTCTGTAACTTGTTTCCTGAGTCCAAGCAGCCCAGCTGGCTCACTTTCTCTCTAAAAGGCCAAGGCAGCTCTCGAGCAGCCCACTTGAATCTTCTCTTCGAGTGTACTTTCACTTTTTTAAAAAATATATATATTTTATTGACCTTCCACAGAGAGGAAGGGAGAGGGACAGAGAGTCAGAAACATCGATGAGTGAGAAACATCGATCAGCTGCCTCCTGCACACACCTCACTGGGAATGTGCCCGAAACCAAGGCACATGCCCTTGACCGGAATCGAACCCAGGACCCTTCAGTCCGCAGGCCGACGCTCTATCCACTGAGCCAAACCAGTCAGGGCGTACTTTCACTTTTCATGCTAAATAAACCTCCTCTTGCACTAGAGTTCTTGGCTCGGAATTCTATCTTTGCTGAACTCAAAAACCGAAAGCCGACATCACCACTAACAGAGTTACTGGCTTCATATGAGTTTAGCTAGGACTCCTGACCAACATTCATCTAGTAGAGGCAAGGAAGAGGAATGGCAACCTTCTTATTCTTCAGTCATCTTGTCCTGTCCTGACCACTGCCCAGACACACTCTCTCTCTCTAGGACCCCTCCTCTTCTGAAGGGCATCCATCATTTGCTTATGCCACATGGAACCACTACAAGAGGATGTGGACAGGACACTCCCAGAATTCTGACTGGAACAAAGAAGAATTTAAGTGCAACCAGTAGCCATGGGCATGTAAAGTACAGCATAGGGAATATAGTCAGGAATCTGGTAACAAATATGTATGGTGACAGGTGGTTACTAGACCGATAGGGATGATCACTTTGTAAGTTATATAAATGTCTAATCATGATGTTGTGCACCTGAAACTAATATAATACTATGTGTTGATTGTAATTGAAAAATATATATAATAAAAATAAAGAAGTGTAAGCAGTAAAAGTTCCCATCTGAGACACTCCAGAGACAGTCTCTTCTGGGAAAGGGTGACTGGAGATTTAATGAAAGCGCATTGATTGTACTGAATAAAGAAAGAGTTTTCAGGAGGACGAGTCAGCCTGGAGTCCACAAAAAGGGGAGTGGGGTCCTAGTTCTGTTCAGGGATAAAGGGCCAAAATCAGCCGGGAGCAATATGCTGGCTTTAGTGGGTAGAAGCTGCATAACGAAGCAAACTAGTTGAGCTTCCAGGACAGGAACCACAGGCCTCACAATGTGCAAACTCTCCTTGCCCCATATATGAGTTTCCTGTGGCTGCTGTAACAAATTATTATAAACAGGGGGCTTAAAATAGCAGAAACGCACTCTCCCACAGTCTGGAGGGTAGAAGTCAGAAATCAAGATGTGAGTAGGGCTGTGCTTCCTCTGAAGGCTCTAGGAGAGAATCCTTCCCTGTCTCTTCCAGTTTCTGGTGGCTTCAGGGTTCCTTGGCTTATAGCTGTATCATGGCCATCTCTGCCTCCATCCTTACATGGTCTTCTACTTTGAGTCTGTTTCTCTTCTATCTCTCTGTGTGATCTCGCCTCCTCTTATAAAGACGCAAATATTGGATTTAGGCATACTCTAGTCCAGTATGACCTCATTTTAACTTAACTAATTACATCTGCAAAGACTCCACAGTATAGCCACATTCTGAGGTTTTGGGCAGACATGAGTTGGAGGGGAGAAGGGAGGAGATACTATTTACTCTGATTCTACATTTACTGAGCAATGTTCTGATTTTATTTCTAGAGCTGACCACATCGATCTGTTACGTGGCAGTTGTGATTCTTGATACAACTTGAAGTATCATGTTAGCTTCATACAATAGATGTGTTTTACCAAAATCTCCAGTCATTCATTTCCAGAGCAGACTCTCTGCAGCTCCTCAATGGGAACGTGCACCCCTTGCATTTATCATTCCCTTGGCAGCATTAATATGAGCTTCCTGAAGACAAGCATGCCATATTGGTTTTATTTGCTGGTGTGTATCCTCACACCTAGCACAGTGCCTGGTATACAGTAGCTGCTCAATTGTTTTGTTGAATAAATAAAAGTATAATAGGGGAGCATCTCTACCTCTCTTAATCTTTTGTACCACCTCCCTTTTTCTCCATCGTTTCTTCCATCTTTAGGTTCGTTTTCCCTTCAGTCCACAAACATGTTCAAGTCTTCCCACCCTAAAATAAATTCTCTCCTTGATCCTGTTACTCTCTCCAGATGTCATTCCGTCTTTCTTTTTCCTGACAAAAAGAGTGCTGGTTGCTCTGTAAGCCGGGGGCAGCCCCCGTCTGCTGTGAGACATCATCTGTGTGTTGGGAGAGGAGGTTGGGAAGATAGAACCCAAGAGGGAACACGCAGAGGGCTACAACACTCATTTAACACCTTCTGGCTCCACCCATATTTGGCTTTGACCCTGACTCCCATGTAGAATCGTCCTCAGTGTGTGTGTGTGTGTGTGTGTGTGTGTGTGTGTGTGTGTGGAGAGGTATCCTAGAAACTAACATTTCCCATCCACTCACTCCTTTAGAGTCTGGCTTCTGCCCACACCAATCTTCCATTGGTGTCATTACTGGTCTCATAAACTTTTGTCCTCATGCTCATTGGCTACTAGCCACAAGATGGCTGCAGTTGCGCCAAGTATCACAGCTTCACACTGCATTCAGAAGCAGGCAGCAGCCAGGAGAGAAGCGGGCAGGAAAGGATTCTCTTTCAGCAGGGGGGAAACATCTTCACAGAAGTCTCCCAAAGGTGTCATTAGCTAGAACTGAGATGTGGCCACTCTCTCAGCTTCATGCTTTTCTCTGGCTTCCTTAACATGAGCATTTCTCTTATTTCTTTAGGCAAACTAAAATTTATAATTTGTATGATTATGAACTTTATAATCAACTTTACTTCTGTAATAAGATCGAGACCTCTGGGCATTCAGCTTGTTCCAACATCCCGTATCAAGGTGTCAGAATGGCTGTGCTTCCTCTGAAGACTCTAGGAGAGAATCTTTCCTTGTCTCTCCTAGTGTCTGATGCCTCTTGGAGAAAATGCAGCTGGGGGTGGGGAATGGAAACTGAGCTTTTACTCAAGAGATCAAATCATCCTGAAAAGACTGAGATGCCACTCTTTTTAAAAAAATATTTTTAAAAAGTTGATTTTAGAGAGAGGAAGGGAAAGGGAAGGAGGGAGGGAGGGAGGGAATGAGGGAGGGAGAGAGAGAGAGGGAGAAACATCAATTTATTGTTCCACTTACTTACGCATTCATCGGTTGCTTCTTGCATGTGTCCCAACAGGGGATGGAACCCACAACCTTGGTGTATGGGGATGATGCTCTAACCAAATGAGCTACCCGGCTGAGATGCAAGTTTAAAGTTCAAGTGTACTTTCCCTGTCACCAGGGGGTGAGTTCTCATTTGAAAATTCAGATTGGTTATGGAGAAATAAAGAGAATATATTTTATTTACATACCAGCACAAGATTGTAAGTAAATTTGTGATGCTGCTTTTCGTACTCTTGATTTTCTTATTTCTCTTAATAGCATAACTACTCTCCCTCTCACCCAGATGGGAAACCTCAGAGTTATCTTTGCACCTTGCCCTCTCCTTCACACTTCTCAGCCAATCAGCTCTCAAGGCTTGTGGGTTTTACCTTCACAATGTCATCATGTTTCCAGGGTAACAGATCAGCAGGACCTCAAGGCTCTAATCATGTGGTCCCACGGGCTCCTTACCCCTGGGCTCCCAGGTGTAATTTTCAAAGGAAACACATTCTTTCTAGAGGCAACTCCATGAATATGCACACACATATACTCTTCCAACCAATTAATTTGAACCAATTAACTTTAGGAAGCAAAGTACATCAAACTCCCTTCACGGACCCATCTGTTTATTATGCAGATGCTGGGGTTGTTCGTTGTATGATTTTAGAACAAAACAGTGTGCCTTCTCCAGACTGGGACCAGTCACAACTAAAAATCCAGTTTCTGTGGCCTGCAGATAGATCTCTCTTTAAACTAGTGTGTTTTATCTAGGGACATTTTTAGAATCTAACCATACTATCAGATTCTACTTCTAGATGTATTGCAAGAGGAATCTGCACACTAGAAGACATGTGCAAGAATGTTCATAACAGCTTTAGTCATAACTCCAAACTACAGACCAGTCAAATGTCTATCAGCGAGAGAATGGATAAGTAAATTGGAGTGTGTTCCTTCAATAAAATGCTACATAGCAATAGAGATCAGACTTTTGCTAAATGCATCAATATAGTTGACTTACCGACATACGCATGGGCCAAAGCAGCAGACACACACAAAAAAGAGTAAGTACTGCTTAGTCCCATTTCTATGAAGTTTGAGACAGTTCAGGACACCACTTGTGGTGATAAGATCAGAATAACAGTTATGGGAGAGGGTATCGTCTGGGAAGCAGCACTCAGGAACTTTCTGCGATGTTCTATATCTCCATCTGGGTGGCTGGTTATCTGAGCATATAGCTATGCAGAAATTCATTGAGTTATATATTTAAGATCTGTATGCTTTCCTTAATAAAAAATCTCAGAGAACATCCACTCCCAAATTCCCAAAGACAGTCAATTTCTCTAAAAGTCCCTGGGCCTCAAATATCTGGCACAGGAAAAGCCCGAATGCCAGGCGTCGCAGAGCTAAGTGTATTCTATGTGATGGTGCCCCCTGGAGCACAAAATTGATCTACATTTTACATTCCAGTTTGAAATGGAATTTCTCAGCCTTTTATGCCCTGTGTACCCCAGTCACCAGGTGAATGGGGGAAATCTGGCTCAATTGTTGGATCAGGATCATGACAGAGTGAGAGTGGAACTCCCATACAAGAAGATAGACGCTCTCATGGCAAGCACACAGCTGGTTTCACAGGCAAGTGTCATCCTATGCATTATTTATCCTTCCAGCCCAAACACCGCCTTTCCTGAGCAGAGCAGAAAACCAGTGTAGCCCTGGCTTGTGTGGCTCAGTCAGTTGGAGCATTGTATTGTATGCCAGAAGGCGGCAGGTTCGATTCCCCAGGCAGCGCACATACCCAGGTTGCGGGTTTGGTCCCGGTTGGGGCATCGATGGGAGGCAGCTGATTGATGTTTCTCTCTCACATCAATGTTTTTTTCTCTCTCTCTCTCTCTTTTCTTCTCTTTCTAAAAAATATCAATTAAAAAACATGTCCTTGGTGAGGATTTAAAAAAAAGAAAGAAAATCAGTGTAGGTGGACAAATGGATGGATGGAGCCTTCCTTCCTCGGTAGCAGCTAGTCATGTTTCCTTTGTGGGAAGTCCTCCTGGGGGCTTCATGATGAGAACAGGCCTCTCTCATCGCCTCCCCTCCAATTCTATTGTGCCTTTGATGAAATATAATTATGTCTAAGTGGTATTCTTAGTGTTCTCCCTTGTTGAAATACATCCTGTTCTCATGATCTGTGTCCCATGGTAAAATTTTGCAGTGATAAGAGCTGACTTGTCATCTCACATGTTCTTTCCATGGGAATTGGCAACATTAACAATGAGAGTCAAGTGAGTTTAAAACACACAGAATATGTGGATATTGGGATTTCTCAGCAAAGGCTTAATATGAAAATGAAACTGTTGAGCATTTCCACCTGAGAAAAATGAATTCCTCTTTGAGAGCTCGTTCTGCCAGCTTGGGACCAGGGCGAGTCCAGGCCCTTCCACCCGGGGAAGGGGGGTGGGGGTAACTGGGATGTTTTTTTGGATGGATGGAGGCTCAACCTGGGACTGTAGGAGAGAATTGTGTGGTCCAAGGCTGCTGCTGTGTCTCTGCAGTTTGTTAGAACGGGAGTGTTTTTGAAGACACCTTTCTATTCCTACTTAAATGCTGTTGATCACCGTAAGCCCAGGAAGGAAGATCCTGGGTGCCTTCTCTTTGCCACTTCCTAGAACATCTAGAACATTCTTTCCGCTTTACCCTACCCCCATCCTTATCCCTTCAGAGAACTGGACTCCTGCTATACATTGGATTAGAGGCAGGACTGAACCTCAGTGCATTGATTGTCACTGTGGTCAGGATAACCCCTACTGTGGGGTTCTCCTGTGCACTGTACGGTGTTTGGTATCATCCCCAGCCTCTACCCATTGGATGCCAGTAGCACCCCTCTTCCTGGTGGGACAACCAGAATGTCTCCAGACATTGCCAAATGTCCTGTGGGGGACATAATGGCTTCCGGTCGAGAAACACTGGATTAAACTGATCAGATATGAAGGCCAACACTAAAACCCAGGAATCCAGCTCCCACTTGTCTCTGCCCCATACATCTTCCAACATCCCTCCTGCTGTTAAGGGACTAGGGAGAAAAACATCCACTCCATGACTCCATGACCCCACTGGGTCAGGTAGGAATAGAAGCTGATATTTAAAAAAAAAAGGAAAGTACCAACATGCAATATCTTTGTGACCAGGACATGTTCTGCCTGGAGGATTCACATAGGATTGCCGAGTTGGTGAGATCAAGGAGTACGTTTAACAAAACTTTCCGAATTTAATCTAAGAGCTTTAGTGTCTGCTTTGAGGTCACTGTGATGTAGAAAGAAGGGAACCTGGGAGCCCCTTAATTAAATGTTCTCTGGATCGGTTCTTGGATTTATAAGACTACCCAGTGTTTCTGCAAGGCCAGAGCAGCCAAAGAGCCACAGAGCGTGTGGTGGCAGTGAGCAGACGCACACGGGCCAGGGGGTGGGCCTTCACCCTGGGTCAAGGGCACGCTTCCTCGCCCAGGAGAGCATGCTCTCACCGCTGCGTCACATCCCTGAGTCTTATCTTGCCACAGAGACTGTGGTGACTTGATTTTCTCTGACACTGCGCCAGGATGATAGAGGTGGGGGCAGTTCGAAGGGATAGGTTTTGAGATTCTGGATAGGTTTTGAAGATAGAGAAAATGGGACTTGGTGGTGGATTGGCTGTGGGGTGGAGAACGAGAAAAATCAATGGGTGGAGGTTGAATAGACACCTGCGAATGAATGAATGTCTTTTAAAACTGTTCTGTTCTTAAGTTTTGTTCATTTTTCACTAGAGTCAGAAAGAGAAAAACAATAACAACACGCTTTCTCAAAGCATCAGGCTGAAGAACAGGAAACCGCTAGGATGGGTGATAGATAATCTTTAGAAATCCGTGCAGGGTAGGTTTTACCCAAATGTGTACTTAACTATAACATGGCAGTTACTTGTATGTAGCAGGTGAAGTTACACACAAAACCCACACACATGAGCACACACCCAGGGCACCCTGAGCATGTCTCTTCTTTGTTTTTGTACTGATGTCAGAAGCGGGAGGGATGTGGAATGTGGCCCCACCATGAGGGGTTTTCTGGGTCAGGGGACAGCCCTGGGTCAGCTGGGGTGGTTGGTCACCCTCGTTCCAACAGAGACTCACAGAATTCCCAAACCCAGTGGAAATGTACAGTCCATCTAGTCTGTGATTTACATTCTGCCTACAGATTAGAACTAGCTGGAGAGCTTAAAAATATATACGATCCCCAGACCTCACAGTAGACCAATTAAAATCAGTAATACCCAGGCATTATTAGTATTTTTAACTATTTAGCTCCCCAAGGGAACATCGAGAACTGATCTAATCCAACTCTACCCGACAGATAAGGAATCTGATGCCACAAAAGTTATTTGTCCGAGGTCACACCATTACTTAGGGCTCCTGACTCTCAGGCCAGTGCTCTTCCCACACACCGCCATCCTTTCATAGAGAATAATGACCAGTTAGGTCCTGCCATCCACCCCCTGCCCAGTGCTGGCTGTTACTTAGGACAACTCGCCCGCACTCCCACCTGTCTGGTCCGCAATAAAACAGGCGATTGAGCTGTAGCCCCGAGCTGTCTCGCCCACAGTTGAAATCCAAAGCTCCCCTTTCTTGCTCCCCTTCATCTTCTCCCGGTGCCACCTGCTCTGCTCCTAAGTTCCTCCAACTCCTAAGAAACTCAGATTCAGCCCCTATTCCTTGCGCAGGGATTCCCTTTGCTCCTGTTTACTGATTTGGCCTCAACTGCTTTGACCCCAGCGCTCTCTCACTTCAGCTTCCGGTGGTCCCTTAGCGCATCTGCCCTGGACACCTGGGATCACTCACCTGGGGTCACTCACCTGGGCCCAGGAGCCCATCTCGGCAGCAGCCTGCTTGGCCAGCACCCACCGCCAGGCGGGGCTAAGATGAAGCTCCTTTCATTATAGAGATTGACCCTGTAACGTAAGCCCCTTCTTGTTTTCGATGCCAGGGTAAGTCCGCCTGGCTGTCTGACCGCTTACCGTGTGGCACTAAACAAGCATCACCGCTGAAGACGTAGAGTCCAGAATAAAATAAAATGCCTCTGAAAGGTCAGGGCTGGAAACTCAAGCCTCAGGCCTGGCAAACCTGACCGGGAATGGCTCAACAGTTACCCTGGCCAGGAAAAAAGTACTGAAAAAATGGTGGCGATGATGACAACAGTGAGGGGAGTTTGTGTCATTCATATTGAACAAAGGAAAAGAAAAAGAACAGGTGAAGAATGAAATTAGAAGCATTGAAATACATTTCTAGGCCCAACCGTCCTGCCTGGGGTGCCATGTCTGCAAACCAAAAACTTAGGTGACATTTGCGTCCCTAGAAAGGCTCTGCTTGACCAGAAACATAGACTATTCAGTCAGCCGATCCCTATATGCCAAGCCAGCTCTGGGTCTTCTCACGCCAAAGGTCGCTGTGTGGCCCCAGCCAATCAGGTATGTCCTACCGGTCTCTTTCTTGTCTTTGACTCTTTATCCTATAAAAGCCTCCTGCGTCCACCCCATTTTCAGTCCTCGGAAAGGAGACGGTCCACTTCATGAAGTGTTAAATCAGGTTTGTTTGGGTGACCTAACTTGTCTTCTTTAATCATATTTTTCAACAGAGGAACAATGAGCAACCTTTCCCCAACCAGGAGTCTGCCTGCAGGGGTGCATGACCCCCTCCCTCCCAGGACCACAGATGTCTTCCTAAGGACAGTGTGGTCTTAGGGCCTTCTGGAGCTTTGGGCCCTGTGGTCCTGGCACCCTTGTGGCCTATCCTCATGGTTTGCAGTGGTTTCATGTGGTTTGCTCCACTGTCATTAGTGTTTTCTCCCAGTCCTTGTGGCTTGACTTGGAAGAGGATTCCCGCCAGTGGTCTGTGGGCTGTAAACTGGACCTCCCTTCAAAACCACACGGGCCCCGTTCCAGACCCACGGAACCCGAATTCCTGGGGAAACCATCCAGGAATTTGTGCTTCTCAGAAGCTCCCCTCGATGATTGGGAAGCACAGGTAGTTTGGGAAACGCTGCTCTGGTGAGTTCAGAGACGACTTCTCTCTGTCCAAGCTCTCCTTCCTGCAGTAAATGCCAGGGTTCCCCAAGGTCGGCGCTTCCCGCTGCGTGGCTTGCCTGATTCCAGAGCAGTCGGTGCAGTCGTGGGCATCACTCATTCACCTAATAAGGTCTCCAGGCTGAGTCTGGAGCTACTGTGGCCTTGCACTTCCTTCCGTGACCCCTGTGCGTGGCTGGGTGGAGCTTTTAGGTCAACAACCCCACTGTCTTCTAGTGCTTAGTTTTGAATTTAGGCAGGCTGCTTTTATTTTACTTTTTTTTAAATTTAAAATTTAAGGAATGAGTAATATCAAATGTATACATGTCTTTTTAAAAATGTATCTTTATTGTTGAAAAATATTACAGATGTTCCTTCCCCCCCCCCCATTGGCCCCTCCACACTGCACCACCCCCGACCTTCACCACACGATTGTCTGTGTCCATGGTTATGCATAAATGCATTCAAGTTCTTTGGTTAATCTCCTCCCCTCCCCACCACCACCTTTTGAGATTCCATGCTTTAGTC